>NW_028274809.1:92514350-92838725 GCF_037043125.1 Eumetopias jubatus
GTAAGACATTATTATATTGACATTTAAAATTTTACAAAGATGAGTAGGTAGATTATGTTATTGATGAAATTTATTTCAGGGTGGTGAAGGAGGCATTACAAAATATTTTCTATGAAAAAAAGTGTAAACTTCTGCTAGATGGTGGCATAGGAAGATCTTGAATTCACTTCCTCCCACAGACTCGTCAGATCTAGAGTTACATATGGATCATTTCCTTTTTTAATAGATTGGAAAACTAGATGAACTCCTTCTCCACAACAAAGGATACAAAGACCAAATTGAGTTGGGTAAAAGAGGCAGAGAAACAGTCTCTTCAACAACTCCACCCCTGGCATGATGACACACAATAGTCAGGGATCTTACCAGTCTGGTGTTTCTTCCAGAGGAGCTAGTGGTTAGTGCCCCATATCAGGCACCCCAACCCTTAGGATCTGTACTACAGAGGCAAGACCCAAAACATCTGGCTTAAAAAAACCAATGGGGCTAGGGGGCGGAGCAAGATGGCGGAAGAGTAGGAGACCTGGATTTCGTCTGGTCTCAGGAATTCAGCTGAATGGGGATCAAACCATTCTGAACACCTATGAACTCAACAGGAGATCAAAGAATAGTAACAACACTCTGAACAGAAAAGCAACCACTTTCTGGAAGGTAGGACGTGCGGAGAAGTGAATCCGAGGCGATATTCGGGAGGATAGACGGCGGGGGAGGGGCCTCCGCCGGCCGCTTCTGGCAAGTGATAGAGCCGCGGAGCACAAAATCGGACCTTTTAGAAGTCGGCTCCGCTGAGGGACGTCGCTCCAGTGGCTAAGCGGGGGGGGTGGAACCCTCGCAGGACAGTGTGCTTTCAGGACCCTCGGGGTCACAGAAAGACGGGGGGTGCCTGATTGCGGCAGAGCTCCCAGGTATCAGAGCGGGGAAGCTGGCTGCAGAGACGGAGCCGAGGCGCGGGCTCTCAGCTTGCGGTTGCCATAAACTGTGATCTGCAGCCCAGTCGGGCCACTGCTCGTCCAGCAGGGACCCAACAAGCGGCAGAGCCGGGGAGACTCCCCTTCCTCCCCGGGGAGGAGTGGCGCGGGAGCGCACTGCAGGGATCTGCTGGGTTTGGAGACTCCACACGGGGTCGGGTGCCAGAGATAGAGACGCTCGGTCACAGGCCGGGTGAGCACGGAGTGTGGCCGGAGACCGGGGACACGGGAGTGACTGCTTTTCTCTGGGGGCGCACTGAGGAGCAGGGCTCCAAGTTCTCAGCTCCTCCGGGCGGAGATTGGGAGGCCACAATTTTCGCCCTGGTCCTCCAGGGCTTGCAGGGAACAAAAGCTCCTGAGAGCAAACCGGAGCAGCTTGCTTAGCCCGGACTCACAAGGGCGGGGCAATTCCGCCTCTGGCAAAGATATTTGGGAACCCCAGCAACAGGCCCCTCCCCCAGAAGATCAGCACGAACAGCCAGCAAGCCAAGACCAATCAAGGAGAACGGGAGAACTCCAGCGCTAGGGGAATACTGCACATAGAATTTATGGCTTGTTTACCATAATACATTAGTTTTTCAAAGTTAATTTTTTAACTGTTTTTTTTTAATTTTTCTTTTTCCTTTTTTCAAACAACATCTTATCAATCCCTTTTTTAAAAAAAAACTTTTTTATTTTTCATTTTTAGAGTCATATTTTTATCCCTTCATAGAAGTTACCCTTATTTTTGGCATATATATATAAGTAGTTCTCTCTTTAAAATTTTGAGATACAATTTCTTCTAACAGATCAAAATATACCCTAAATCACTAGTGTATGGCTTTGTTCTATTCTCCTGCCTGATCACATTCTCTTCTTTCTTTTTTCTTTTTCTTTTTAAATCTTCTTTCTTTTTAAAAACAGCTTCTTATCTTATCAATTCCTTTCATAAAATCTTTTATAATTTTCATCTTTACATCATCTTCCATCCCTTCATTGTATCAACCATTATTTTGTACATATATGTCTTTCTTCCTTTAAAATTTTAGCAGGCACTTTCTTCTAACAGACCAAAATATGCCCAAAAGCTAGTGTGTGGCACTGATCTATGCACTAGCCTGATCATATTTGATCATATTCTGTTTTTTTTTGTTCTGTTTTTGTTTGTTTTTATCTTTTTCTCTTTCCTTTTTTTTTTCTCTTCTTTCTTTCCCTTTCTTGTCCCCTGGTTTCAGGTCTTTTCTGATTTGTATAGAGTATATTTGCTGGAGACGTTGTTAACCTGTTAGCATTCTGTTCTCTCATTCATCTGTTCTCCCCTGGACAAAATTACAAGACGAAAAAAATCACCTCAGCAAAAAGAACAAGAGGTAGTACCGTCTGCCAGGGACCTACTCAATACTGACATTAGTACAATGTCGGACCAGGAGTTCAGAATCATGACTCTGAAGATACTAGCTGGGCTTGAAAAAAGTGTGGAAGTTATTAGAGAAACGCTTTCTGGAGAAAGAAAAGAACTAAAATCTAACCAAGTTGAAATCAAAAAGGCTATTAATGAGATGCAATCAAAAATGGGGGCACTAACTGCTAGGATAAATGAGGCAGAAGAGAGAATCAGTGATATAGAAGACCAAATGATGGAAAATAAAGAAGCTGAGAAAAAGAGAGAGAAACAACTACAGGATCACGAGGGCAGAATTCGAGAGATAAGTGATACGATAAGATGAAACAACATTAGAATATTTGGGATCCCAGAAGAAGAAAGAGAGAGAGGGGCAGAAGGTATATTGGAGCAAATTATAGCAGAGAACTTCCCTAACGTGGGGAAGGAAACAGGCATCAAAATCCAGGAGGCACAGAGAACCCCTCTCAAAATCAACAAAAATAGGTCAACACCCCGACATCTAATAGTAAAACTTACGAGTCTCAGAGACAAAGAGAAAATCCTGAAAGCAGCTCGGGAGAAGAGATATGTAACCTACAATGGTAGAAACATTAGATTGGCAACAGACCTATCCACAGAGACCTGGCAGGCCAGAAAGGACTGGCATGATATCTTCAGAGCACTAAACGAGAAAAATATGCAGCCAAGAATACTACATCCAGCTGGGCTATCATTGAAAATAGGAGAGATAAAAAAAACTTCCAGGACAAACAAAAACTAAAGGAATTTGCAAACATGAAACCAGCCCTCCAAGAAATATTGAAAGAGGTCCTCTAAGCAAAAAGACAGCCTAAAAGCAGCATAGATCAGAAAGGAACACAGACAATATACAGTCACAGTCACCTTACAGGCAATACAATGGCACTAAATTCATACCTGTCAATAGTTACCCTGAATGTAAATGGGCTCAATGCCCCAATCAAAAGACACAGGCTATCAGATTGGATTAAAAAACAAGACCCATCGATATGCTGTCTGCAAGAGACTCATTTTAGACCCAAAGACACCCCCAGATTGAAAGTGAGGGGGTGGAAAACCATTTACCATGCTAATGGACACCAAAAGAAAGCTGGGGTGGCAATCCTTATATCAGACAAATTAGATTTTAAAACAAAGACTGTAATAAGAGATGCGGAAGGACACTATATCCTACTTAAAGGGTCTATCCAACAAGAAGATCTAACAATTGTAAATATATATGCCCCTAACGTGGGAGCAGCCAATTATATAAGGCAATTAATAACAACAGCAAAGAAACACATTGACAACAATATAATAGTAGTGGGGGACTTTAACACCCCCCTAACTGAAATGGACAGATCTAAGCAAAAGATCAACAAGGAAATAAAGACTTTAAACGACACACTGGACCAAATGGACTTTACAGACATATTCAGAACATTCCATCCCAAAGCAACGGAATACACATTCTTTTCTAGTGCCCATGGAACATTCTCCAGGATAGATCACATCCTAGGTCACAAATCAGGTCTCCACCGGTACCAAAAGACTGGGATTATTCCCTGCATATTTTCAGACCACAATGCTTTGAAACCAGAACTCAATCACAAGAGGAAAGTCGGAAAGAACTCAAATACATGGAGGCTAAAGAGCATCCTACTAAAGAATGAATAGGTCAACCAGGAAATTAAAGAAGAATTTAAAAAATTCATGGAAACCAATGAAAATGAAAACACAACTGTTCAAAATCTTTGGGATACAGCAAAGGCAGTCCTGAGAGGAAAGTATATAGCAATACAAGCCTTTCTCAACAAACAAGAAAGGTCTCAAATACACAACCTAACCCTACACCTAAAGGAGCTGGAGAAAGAACAGCAAATAAAGCCTAAACCCAGCAGGAGAAGAGAAAAAATAAAGATCAGAGCAGAAATCAATGAAAGAGAAACCAAAAGAACAGTAGAACAGATCAACGAAACTAGGAGCTGGTTCTTTGAAAGAATTAACAAGATTGATAAACCCCTGGCCAGACTGATCAAAAAGAAAAGAGAAATGACCCAAGTCAACAAAATGATGAATGAAAGAGGAGAGATCACAACCAACACCAAAGAAATACAAACAATTATAAGAACATATTATGAGCAACTCTATGCCAGCAAATTAGATAACCTGGAAGAAATGGGTGCATTCCTAGAGATGTATCAACTACCAAAATTGAACCAGGAAGAAATAGAAAACCTAAACAGACCTATAACCACTAAGGAAATTGAAGCAGTCATCAAAAATCTCCCAACAAACAAAAGCCCAGGGCCAGATGGCTTCCCAGGGGAATTCTATCAGACATTTCAAGAAGAATTAATACCTATTCTCCTGAAACTGTTCCCAAAAATAGAAATGGAAGGAAAACTTCCAAACTCATTTTATGAGGCCAGCATTACCTTGATCCCCAAACCAGACAAAGACCCCATCAAAAAGGAGAATTACAGACCAATACCCTTGATGAACATGGATGCAAAAATTCTCACCAAAATACTAGCCAAAAGGATCCAACAGTACATTAAAAGGATTATTCACCACGACAAAGTGGGATTTATCCCTGGGCTGCAAGGCTGGTTCAACATCCGCAAATCAATCAACGTGATACAATACATTAACAAAAGAAAGAACAAGAATCATATGATCCTCTCAATAGATGCAGAAAAAGCATTTGACAAAGTACAGCATCCTTTCTTGATCAAAACTCTTCAGAGTATAGGGATAGAGGGTACATACCTCAATATCATAAAAGCCATCTATGAAAAACCTACAGCGAATATCATTCTCAATGGGGAAAAGCTGAGAGCTTTTCCCCTAAGGTCAGGAACGCGGCAGGGATGTCCACTCTCACCACTGCTATTCAACATAGTATTAGAAGTCCTAGCCACAGCAATCAGACAACAAAAAGAAATCAAAGGCATCCAAATCGGCAAAGAGGAAGTCAAACTCTCACTCTTTGCAGATGATATGATACTGTATGTGGAAAACCCAAAAGACTCCACCCCAAAACTGCTAGAACTCATACAGGAATTCAGTAAAGTAGAAGGATATAAAATCAATGCACAGAAATCAGTGGCATTCCTATACACCAACAAGACAGAAGAGAGACAAATCAAGGAGTCGATCCCATTTACAATTGCACCCCAAACCATAAGATACTTAGGAATAAATTTAACCAAAGAGGCAAAGGATCTGTACTCAGAAAACTATAAAATACTCGTGAAAGAAATTGAAGAAGACACAAAGAAATGGAAAAACGTTCCATGCTCATGGATTGGAAGAACAAACATTGTGAAGATGTCAGTGCTACCTAGAGCAGTCTACACAGTCAATGCAATCCCCATCAAAATACCATCCACCTTTTTCAAAGAAATGGAACAAATAATCCTAAAATTTGTATGGAACCAGAAGAGACCCCGAATAGCCAGAGGAATATTGAAAAAGAAAAGCAAAACTGGCGGCATCACAATTCCGGACTTCCAGCTCTATTACAAAGCTGTCATCATCAAGACAGTATGGTACTGGCACAAAAACAGACACATAGATCAATGGAACAGAATCGAGAGCCCAGAAATGGACCCTCAACTCTATGGTCACCTCATCTTTGACAAAGCAGGAAAGAATGTCCAATGGAAAAAAGACAGTCTCTTCAACAAATGGTGCTGGGAAAATTGGACAGCCACATGCAGAAGGATGAAACTGGACCATTTCCTTACACCACACACAAAAATAGACTCCAAATGGTTGAAAGACCTAAACGTGAGACAGGAGTCCATCAAAATCCTAAAGGAGAACACAGGTAGCAACCTCTTCGACCTCAGCCGCAGCAACTTCTTCCTAGAAACATTGCCAAAGGCAAGGGAAGCCAGGGCAAAAATGAATTATTGGGATTTCATCAAGATAAAAAACTTTTGCACAGCAAAAGAAACAGTCCACAAAACCAAAAGACAACTCACAGAATGGGAGAAAATATTTGCAAATGACGTATCAAATAAAGGGCTAGTATCCAAAATCTATAAAGAACTTATCAAACTCAACACCCAAAGAACAAATAATCCAATCAAGAATTGGGCAGAAGACATGAACAGACATTTTTCCAAAGAAGACAACCAAATGCCCAACAGACACATGAAAAAGTGCTCAACATCGCTCGGCATCAGGGAAATCCAAATCAAAACCTCCATGAGATACCACCTCACACCCGTCAGAATGGCTAAAATTAACAAGTCAGGAAACGACAGATGTTGGCAGGGATGCGGAGAAAGGGGAACCCTCCTACACTGTTGGTGGGAATGCAAGCTGGTGCAACCTCTCTGGAAAACAGTATGGAGGTTCCTCAAACAGTTGAAAATAGAGCTACCATACGATCCAGCAATTGCACTACTGGGTATTTACCCCAAAGATACAAATGTAGGGATCCGAAGGGGTACGTGCACCCCAATGTTTATAGCAGCAATGTCCACAATAGCCAAACTGTGGAAAGAGCCAAGATGTCCATCGACAGATGAATGGATAAAGAAGAAGTGGTATATATACACAATGGAATATTATGCAGCCATCAAAAGGAATGAGATCTTGCCATTTGCAACGACGTGGATGGAACTGGAGGGTGTTATGCTGAGTGAAATAAATCAATCAGAGAAAGACATGTATCATATGACCTCACTGATATGAGGAATTCTTAATCTCAGGAAACAAATTGAGGGTTGCTGGAGTGGTGGGGGGTGGGAGGGAGGGGGTGGCTGGGTGATAGACATTGGGGAGGGTATGTGCTATGGTGAGCACTGTGAATTGTACAAGACTGATGAATCACGGATCTGTACATCTGAAACAAATAATGCAATATATGTTAAGAAAAAAAAAGAAGAAGAAGATAGCAGGAGGGAAGAATGAAGGGGAGTAAGTCGGAGGGGGGAGATGAACCATTAGAGACGATGGACTCTGAAAAACAAACTGAGGGTTCTAGAGGGGAGTGGGTTGGGGGGATGGGTTAGCCTGGTGATGGGTATTAAGGAGGGCACGTTCTGCATGGAGCACTGGGTGTTATGCACAAACAATGAATCATGGAACACTACACCAAAACAAATTATGTAATATAAGGTGATTAACATAACAATAAAAAATTATTAAAAAAAAAAACAATGGGCCTGACATCCAAAGGACCCAGAGTGCCATAAGAAATGGAGATTCCTCTTCTAAAGGGCTCACCCATAGTCTCAGTAACTCTGAGACCCAGCAAAAATTAGCAGTTTGAAAAGTGCCTTGACTACATGTGAAGGAGATTCATTTGCTAATCAAAAAGCATCTGCTGGAGGCTCAGGGGACAAGTGAATCTCTCCCTGGAGATGGAGGTACTAGTGGATGCCATGGTTGAACTCTCCACCTACCTTGTTAGCACAGGCAGGAGAGCTCAAATATGGTACCCTCCTGCCACTTTACTAAGACACGTAAGAGCGAGCAGTCACAGAATTGTCTGCTGGCTTACTGAAGCCCAAGACCATGGGCAGTTGCAGCACTTCCCCACTCCCCTGGATGGGGTAGAAGAGCACAAATGGTCGTGGTATTCTCCTGCTCCCATTCTAAAGCCAGTATGTGTGTACAGACAAGGCACTCTCTTCTTTTTTTTTTACTTTTTTTTAAAATTTAATGTTATTATGTTATGTTAGTCACCATACAGTACATCATTAGTATTTGATGTGGTGTTCCATGATTCATTGTTTGCATATAACATCCAGTGCTCCATTCAGTACATGTTCTCTTTAATATCCATCACCAGGCTAACCCATCCCCCCACCCCACCCCTCTAAAACCCCCAGTTTGTTTCTTAGAGTCCATAGTCTCTCATGGTTCCAGACAAGGCACTCTTAGGATGCATTCCTGAAGCCTGCAGGCATGGGCATTCAAGATATTGTCAGTCTTCCTAAAGCCAGAGAGCATGCCCCACGCACTGCACTCTCCAGTTATCTAGCTAAAGCCAGCAGGTACATGCCATCTACACAAGGGATGTCACTTGATCGCCTGATCCTGGTGGCCAAAGGGCTTGGTGTTACTGATCTCCATAGGATTATAACAATCAGACAGTCCTTGTCAGGCTACCAAACCCAGGTCATTGCACAGACAGCAGATTAAAGCACAACCCCAATCTTCCTATAAAAAAGTCCAATTTACTTAACCTGGGGTATCATCCTGTGGGACAGGTTTCAGGGTTCCAGTACATCTAGAGGCTAAGGAGGCACTCCCAGGAACATAAGCAGGGAGGCACCATCCTTGTGCACATCGTTGGCCTTGCTACAGCACAGTGAGGCCTCCCAGAAAGAAGCTTATACATGTGTCTGAGGTCCTAGTTTTTGCAACTGTTGCCTAGGGGACTCCTTCAGATTCCCTGGTCTGGAGGTCAGCAGGGATTATGACCGTGGCCCCACAGGACTATGTATTTGCATACCATAAAAGCTGCTGCCTGAGGGTGTCTTCCAATCAGTCTGAAACTAGGTGTTAAATGAGATTCTTCCCCTTGAAACACTGACAGGTCTTAGCATACCCTCAACAATGTCTAAACTGCCTGATGTATTCTTGATATACCTAATCACAAAGTATGAGAGACAGCCAAGAACTAGGGCAAGGCTGAATGAGAAGTTTTATCACCTACATAAAGCTTTTTCTTCAAGGCTGGAAGAGGTAGATGTTTTGTCTAATATATAGAAACAAACAGTCAAGAAAAATGAAGAAATAAAGAAATATGTTCCAAACAGAGTAACAAGACATAAACCTCCGAAAAAGACTGTAATGATACAGAGAACAGTAAAGAATTCTACATGATAAAGAATTTAAAGTAATGATCATAAAAATGTTCACTGAACTTAAGAATCGATGAACAAAGTAAAATTCAACAAAGAGATAGAAAATATAAGTATCAAACAGAAGTTACAGTGCTGAAGAATAAGGAGACCAACTCAAAAATACACTAGAGGGGTTCAACAACAGACTGGACAAAGCAGGAGAATGGATCTGTAAGGTGGAAGATAAAGTAATGGAACTCACCAAAACAGAGCAGCAAAAAGAAAAAAGAATTTTGTTTAAAAGATGAAGATAACTTAAGGAACCTATGGCAAAACATCAAGCGAATAATATTTGCATTATAGGTATCCCAGAAGGAAAGGAAAGAATAGGGCAGAAAACTTATTCAAAGAAATAATGGCTGAAAACTACCCTATCCTAGGGAAGGAAGCCAACCTCTAGGTCCAGGTAGTCCAAAGAGTTCCAAATACAAAGAACCCAAAGTTATCCCTAACAAAACACATAATTAAAATGTGAAAAGTTAAAGATGAACAACAAATCTTAAAAGCAGCAAAGAAAAAATTGTTACATGCAAGCCCCTCAAGGCTATTAGATTTCTCACCAGAAATTTCCAGGCCAAAAGTGAGGTGGCATGACATATTCAAAGTGCTGAGATGAAAAGACTTCCAAACAAGAATACACAGCAAGGTTACTATTCAGAATAGAAAGAGAAATGGAGATTTTCAGATAAGCAAAAGCTAAAGGAGTTCATCACCACTAACCAGCCTTACGAGAAATGTTAAAGGAACTTCTTTAGGCTGAAAAAAAAATAAATTAATAACAAGAAAATATACAAAAGTAAAAATCTCACTGGAAAACACAAATGCATAGTAAAGGTAGTTGATTAATCACTTGTAAAATTACTATGAAGGTTAAAAGAGAATAGTAAGATTAACTAAAACCACAATAGTTAAGGGATACATATTAAGAAAAGATATAAAATGGGACATCAAACACAAAATGGAAGTAAATATGTAGAGTTTTGAGAGGTGTTAAATTTAAGTTGATATCAACTTACAAATTAAAAATCAGCTGTTACATACATAGGAGGATATATGTAAACCTCATGGTAAGTACAAAGCAAAAACTTACAGCAAATACACAAAAGAAAATGAGAACGGAATCTCAACCTAACACTCAAGTCATCAAACCACAAGAGAAGAAAGAAAGAAACAGAGGAACCACAAAAACAGTCAGAAAAAAATCTTGCCATTTGCAACGACATGGTTGGAACTAGAGGGTATTATGCTAAGCGAAATAAGTCAATCAGAGAAAGACAATTATCATATGATCTCACTGAAATGAGGAATTTGAGAAACAAGACAGAGGATCATAGGGGAAGGGAGGGAAAAATGAAACAAGACAAAACCAGAGAGGGAGACAAACTATAAGAGACTCTTAATCTCAGGAAACAAACTGAGGGTTGCTGGAGTGGAGGGGGGTGGGAGGGATGGGGTGGCTGAGTGATGGACACTGGGAAGGGTATGTGCTATGGTGAACACTGTGAACTGTGTAAGACTGATGAATCACAGAGCTGTACCCCTGAAACAAATAATACATTATATGTTAATAAAAAAAGAATAGCAATAAGCACATACCTATCAATAATTACTTTAAATGTAAATTGACTAAATTATTCAAAAGATGGAGTGACTGAATAGATAAAAAACAAGACATGTTTATTTATTGCCTACAAGAGATTTACTTTAGAAGTAAAAACACATACAGACTGAAAGTGAATGGATAGAAAAAGATACTCCTTGCAAATGCAAATGAAAAGAAAGCAGGTATAGCTATTTTTATGTCAGACAAAATAAACTTTAAAAAAAAGACTGTAATAAAAGACAAAGAAAGGCACTACATAATAAGGGGTCAATCCAGCAGGAAGATACATTTATAATCGTATGTGCACCCAACATACAAACACCTAAATATATAAAGCCACTATAAACAGACCTAAAGGAAGAAATTGACACAAATACCAAAAGAGTAGACTTTAACACTCCATTTACATCAAAAGATAGATCATCCAGACAGAAAATAAGGAAATACCAGCCTTACATGGACTTAAATACATACAGAACCTTCCATCCAAAAGCAGAATATACATTGCTCTCAAATGCACATGGAACATTCTCCAGGATAGATCACATTAGACCACAAAAACGTCTCAATAAATTCAAGAAGATAGAAATCATATCAAGCATCTTTTCCAAACACAATAGTAGGGAACTTAATCAATTACAAGAAAAACACTGGGAAAAAAAAACAAAAACAAGGGGAGATTAAAAAACCTGTCACTGTACAACTACTGGGTCGTAGAATCAATCAATGGAAAAATTTAAAAATACTTAAGAGACAAAAACAGACAAATGGCAATATATCCCAATATCTACGGGATGCAGCAAAAGTGGTTCTAAGAGGGAAGTTCATACCAATACAGACCTGTTTCAAGAAACAAAAGAAATCTCAAATTAAAAGAGAAAAATCTAACTTTGCACCTAAAATAACTAGAAGAAGAAAGCCCAAAATTAGTAAGAAGAAGGAAATGATAAGAGTGGAAATAAATGAGATAGAGACTAAAAAGACAATAGAAAAGATAATAAAAATAGATGGTTCTTTGAAAAGATAAACAAAATTAGCAAACATTTAGCTAGACTCAGTAGGAGAAAAAGAGAGGGCTCAAATAAATCAGAAATGAAAGAGGAGACATTTCAACTGATACTACAGAAATATGAAGGATCACAAGACACTACTATGAACAATTATATACCAATAAATTGGACAAACTAGAAGAAATAGATAAATGTCAAGAAACTTACACTCTTCCAAAACTGAATCATGAAGAAATAGAAAATCTGAATCAACCAATTATCAGTAAGGAGATTGAATCAGTAATCAAAAACATCCAAAGTCCAGAACCAGGTGGCTCCACTTGATAAACAAAATGAAAGATAAAAATCATGATCATCTCAATAGATGCAGAAAAAGCATTTGACAAAATTCAACATCCATTTATGATAAAAACTCTCAGCTGAGTGGGTATAGAGGGAACAAACCTCAACATAATAAAGGCCACAGATGACAAACCCATAGCAAATATCAAACTTACAGGTGAAAAGCTAAAAGCTTTTCCTCTAAGTTAAGGGTGTCCACTCTCCTCACTTTTATTCTGCATAGTGTTGGAAGTCCTAGCCACAGCAAGGTGAAAAAATAAAAGGCATATATTCAGAATCAAAGAAGGAAAACCATCACTCTTTGCAGACCACATGATAACTATACATAGAAAATCCTAAAGTCACCAAAAAGAAAAAATGAATTCAGTAAAGTGGCAGGATACAAAATTAACATACAAAAGTCTATTGTTATTTGTATACACTTATAACAAACTATCAGAGAAATCAAGAAAACAATCCCAATATCTAGGAATAAATTTAACCAAGGAGCTGAAAGACCTGTACACTGAAACTATAAGACATTGATGAAAGAAGTTAAAGAGACAAATAAATGGAAATATATTTCATGCTCATTAATTGGAAGAGTATCGTAAAAATGTCCATACTATCCAAACAATCCACAAATTCAGTGCCATCCCTATCAAAACTCCAATGACATTTTCCACAAAACTGTAACAATTCTAAACTTTATATAGAACCACAAAAGACCCAATTGCCAAAATAATATTAATAACAAAGTCAAGAGTATTCTACTGCACACTCCCTGATTTCTAACTATATTCCAAAGCCATAGTTAACAAAACAGTAAGGTATTGGCATAGAAACAAACACATAGATCATTAAAACAGAGTAAGAGCCCAGAAATAACCTTGGCATAAAGTTATTAAAATATACCAAAAGGAGGCAAGAATATACAACAGGCAAAGAACAGGCTCTTCAATAAATGCTGTTGATGAAAGTGGACAACTACATGCAAAAGAATTAAGAAGAACTGGACCACTTTATTACACCATACAAAAAAATTAACTCAAATTGGATTAAAGACTTAAACCATATAATTCTTAAAAGAAAAAATAGGCAGTAAGCTTCTTTACACTGAATTTTTTTTTTTTTTTTTTTTGGATCTGACTACAAAGGTAAGGGCAAAAAAAAAAAAAAAAACAAAGACACAATTAGGACTACATCAGAGAGAATAGCTTCTGGACAGCCGAGGAAACCATCAAAAAGACGAAGAGGTGACTTCCTGGAGGAGAGAAGCTATTTGCAAATCATATTTGATAAGGAGTTCATATCCAACATACATAAAGAATTCATACAATTTGACAACAAAAAACAATCTGATTAAATGGGCAGAGCATCTGAATAAAGTTTTTCCCAAGATGACCTACAGATGGTCAATAGACACACAAAAAGGTGTTCAACATCACTAATCATCATGGAAGTACAAATCAAAACCGCAATGAGATATGACCTCCCAGCAGTCAGAACGTATCAAAAAGAGAAGAAATACCAAGTGTTGGCAAGGATATGGAGACAAGAACAGACACTTCATGTACTATTGGCAGAAATCTAAATTGGTGCAACTGTTATGGAAAACAGTATAGAGGTTCCTCAGAAAATTAAAAATAGAACATATGATCCAGCAATTCCACCCCTGGGTATCTATCTGAAGAAAATGAAAACAATTCAAAAAGATATATGCATATCTATAGTCATTGCAGCATTCTTTAAAATAGCCATGACACAGACACAACCTAAGTTCCATCAATAGATGAATGGATAAAGATGTGACATACATACACAAGGGACTATTACTCAGTCATAGGAAAGAATCAAATCTTGCTATCTAGGACAATATGGGTGGACCTTCAGGGTATCATGCTAAGTAAAATAAGTAAGGCAAAGAAAGCAAATGCCACAGGATTTCACTTACATGGGGAATCTAAAAAGCAAACAAAACCCAGACTCTAGATACAGAGGACAGATTGGTGTTCCTAGAGGAGAGAGGGATGGAGGGTGGGAGACAAAATGGGTGAAGGGGAACAAGAAGTACAAACTTCCAGTTACAAAATAAGTGAAGTCATGCTGATGTTGACCGCATTCCCAAAGCTGTACGTTACAATACTGTAGTAACTCCACATGGTGATAGATGGTAACTAGACTTATGATGATCATTTTTCAATGTATAAAACTGCCGGATCACTATGTTATGCACCTGGAACTAATATAAGAGTATATTTCAATTGCACCTCAATAAGGAGAAAAAGAGACTGTTAGAATTGTGAAAGTGAGAGAAACCTCTTATCTAGATTTTGGTTTCATAACCAACTCGAGGAAACTGCCTTCAATCAGATTGGGTCATCCTCCAACCCCACTGATAAACTCTTCTGCAAAGTCGTGAAAGTAAAGAGAATCGTTCATGCAATAGTAATAGTAGAGACAAAACAAGAGTATTAAAAGAGTATTGAATTTTATTGGAAAGAGGCACCAATGCACAGAAATGCAGATAAGAATCACACCTTTCTCGACAGAGTATGGCTGCAAGTCATTAAGGTGAGGGATTTGTCAATTTTCTGCCTATTTGCTCCTTCACAGAGTCTGTCCTATAACGTTAATGTTATTTTAATGTCACTTTTACTCTATAAATTTTGCAGTATAAAATTTTATTTAGTTATCACCTTTCAAACTAACTGCTGCAATTAAAGAAAATCATATATTTAATTAAAGGAATCTGCTTATTCGTGGAGAGTGGAGCAAAATCAGCCGCCTGTGTAATGCCCATGTTTAATGCGGAAATTCTGTGCAATGATTTCGTAAAATAACTTTTTGAAGCTGGGTTTTAAACACAAAGTAACATCTTGCAATGGCACCACACATTCACTTAAAGAAAAGCTGCCTCAAACATTTCTTTTTCCAGCCATAAGATATTTATGTGAGGTCCTAACATGTAAATGGCAAGAGAAATATTCGATCAATCTGGCAGTTAGTTGAGCTACAGAATCAGATTGACTTGTTTGCTGAATTGATCTCACTTTTGACTGGGCTGGCTGATGCTTTGATGGATTTGCCAGTGTGGACAGGAGGCACTCTCTCCCAGCACCCTCCAACCCTACTGCTGGAAGGACGAGAACAGAGAGTGGGATCTGGGGGTCTCAAAGGAACTGGGCTTCTGTCCAAATGCAGATTCCTGAGCCCACCACAAGCTGTCTGACTCTGGAACGGGTCCCAGAAATCTGCATTTTGATAAACTTTGCAGGTACTTCCCATACCTCTTAGAGAACAATTTGATGGGGTCTCTGTCCCCAGAGCCACATTATGACGTTCATGGGGGACTTTTGCAGGCCTTTGTGACCGACTTCCTTCATTAAAAAACATTAAAAACTTATTTTATAACTGTATCAGTATAAAGATGAACATATAAATACTCTAATTAAACATTTTCTTCAACCTGAAAGTTCATTTTTTTCTTCTCATTGTAAAAGAAATGAAACATTTTGTGGGTCCCTGAAAGTACTGTGGTCCCCAGCCACTGTGGATGCTGTGTCTCATGGATGCATCAGCCCAGCCTGCCTTGAAACCCTTTAAGTCCCCACAGTGAGTGGACGTTACTTTCACCTCTAGGCAAATCCCCTAACAAGATGTTGAAGCCTACACTGGTTTTTTAGGGGAGGGGGCATTATTTTATTCTTTTATTCTTTTAAAGAAATAAAAATGCGAGGGGGCATTATGAGGGAGTTATCAGAATCTCTGAGCAGCTTTTGAAATACATTATTTATTCCCAATACCCAAGGGTTGGGGTGATGGTTAAGAGATGTACAGTTTGCAAAATGCCTGAGGTAGAATCCCCAGCTCCTGGTCACTGCTCAATAGTCTCAGCATCAAGTATCCTGTGCCTAATCAAGTCCTATCCATATTTGCATAAATAATTCTCTGCCAGCTGTGGTGCTAAGGGCTTCACATACAGTCTCTCTTTTGATCTCCCCAACAATTATGCCCCCATTTAAGAAATGTGGGTATTGAGGCACAGAGAAGTTAAATCTATTGCCCAGTCACCCAGCTAGGAAAGGGTAGAACACTTGAACTTGAATTTCTTTGATGACAGAGCATGTGTTCTGACCATTTGCTCTCCACTGCCCTGAAGCTGTGCCCCGTCCCTACCTCGAACTAACTGAATTCATGTGGTGTTTCTTCCTGCCTGAGTCCTGCCTTGATGACCCATCCTCAGCCCTGAAGCAAAGGCCTGCCCTTTACTTCACCCTCCATCCACAGGCTCGGGTCTCTGCACATTTCCAGCTCTGGACTGCCTGGTGCCACGCTCCACCCACTGACCCAGCAGTACCACCCTCTCTTGCTGAATCTCCCTGATGCCCTACACCTGCCTAGGTCTTAATTTGGTTTATCATTTATTCATGCATTCAACTGACATTCAATAAGTCTCCTTATCCCAGCAGCCTGTTAGGCACTAGAATATAAAGATATTGGCCCTGCACCAAGATATTCCTTGCCTGCTGGGGGGAGAGTGTACAGATCACTGTAATATAGAGTGTGAAGAGCCCTGGATGAGGTGGGAGCCTGGGGCCTTGGGACTCCAAGGAGGATGAGATAATCACCAGATCTGAAGTCAGGTGTCCTGCTGACTTCTGGCCTCTCTTCCCAATCCTGGATCTGCCCCAAGCCAAGCCCTGCCCCAGGTCCCTCTTCCACTCGGGTTCTGCCACTACCCACCAAGCTCCACCCTTGGGGAGTTCTGGAATGGTTGGGCTGCTGAGTATATGGATGCATCTTAAGAGATTACCTTTCTCATTAGTCATCCTATCTAGAAAAGAAAAGCAAACTTTTAAAATCCTATTTCACTATTTACACAGGAATTTTCACTGCAACACTCCAGAGTGGAAATCAGTAAAGTATAAATCCTTCCCTCAAGGGGATTTATAAAGTAGCAAAAGACTTCATTATTAAAGTGGTCTCACCTTCAAGCCTGTCTCATATCACAGACCACACAAACAGCAGAATAAATAGGTTTTCCTACATTTTGAGGATTATTTAAGATGGAATTAATATTTCATGTTAATACCTTATAAAGAAAAATATCTTCATAACAATCTCTTCCATTGGGGCACCCATAGCATTTCCTAGAATCTCTCTCTATAGCATGTCTTAGGTTTATTCTGTTTTGTGACAGAGTTGGATTTTGCACTTTCTTGCTCCATTGAAGTCCCTTTGGGACAGGAACAGGATCTTGCTCACCTTGGCAGTGCACACAGCCCAGCGTCTGGCACAGGAAACACTCCACAAGTCCAGGATCACAGGCTGTTGGCCCCTGGACCAGATTCTGTCCATAGAAGTAGATTTTATAGCCCACACATTGTTTTTTAAATTTTTAGACTTCATTTCCCATATCTGAAAACTCATAGAGGTCTCCAAGTGTTCTTAAAAACCAAAATCAAAGCCAACAACATGGAGTCAGAGGTCCCACTGCCTAGAATCAACTCAGGCAAGAGTGTCCTTTTAGATGGGTTTGACAGGTCCCCGCCCGTTGCCTGCTTAACCTGCTCCTGAGACCACCCTGCTTTGGAAGTACCAGTGTCTGTGGCCCATGCAACCACTGCTTGTCAGACTGAATTGTCCCCATACCTTGCTCTCCTCAAGCCAAAACAGGCCACCCCAAAGCAAAAGACTCTCTCAAAGCAATAAAACAAATGAGCAAAATTGGATTGGAACACGAGACCAAAACGGGATGGGAAAATGGAGCACGGGAATCACCTGGTAAGAAAAGTTAGGATGGAGGTCGACTGTAGCAGAAATGCCTGCTTACTTCTGCATGAAGAAGTGTTCCAACAGGACACGCTGATTTCATGAGAGGCCTTTGAAAGAAGGCCAGGATCTCCCCACCGTATGAGCAGGCAGACCTACCTTACTACAGTAAGGCAGACAGGAAGCCTCCAAAGCCTGCAGGTCGTGTCTCGCCAGCTGGTCCTGGCCAAGTTGACCAACCTTGCCAGTTCCCTTGGCCTCGGTTAAAGTTCTCAAGCATCCTCAATTCCTCGCCGCGTTGTTAAACATCTGCTGGGTTCCCCTCGGTGGACACAAAGAAACATCTATCTGAATGGAGGGGCTCACAGATGTGAGGCCTAGCGTCAATAATGGCAGGCAGGGCCCAGCGTGATTATGTCCTCGCCTGCTCTCTAAACAGCTGTAATGATTTACAAAGAATGAAGCTGAGCCCAGGTGAACATCATACCGCCTAGTTTAGTCCACTCCAGACGCACATGAAACAGATTTTCACACAACAGAAGATGCACACAGACACACTTTGAAACCTGTTCACTCTCTGGATTATAATATGGAATATTAAAGGTCAAGGACTATGTCTTTTAGAAATGACAACTTTCACTGTCACTAGGACCAGGCTACCTAAAAAAAAGTGTAGAAATTGGCTTCAGTGGCATTCTGTTCCAGCCCCCATGCCTTTCCCCATACTGTCTCCACTCTTCAAATGTACTCCCCGGCCCTCCATGGCCTATCTAAAGTGGGCACATCAGTCAAAGCAAGGGCTGCAAACTCCAGCCTATAGGGCTGAGCAGCTTTGTG
This sequence comes from Eumetopias jubatus, assembly GCF_037043125.1. Taxonomy (NCBI): domain Eukaryota; kingdom Metazoa; phylum Chordata; class Mammalia; order Carnivora; family Otariidae; genus Eumetopias; species Eumetopias jubatus. Next base: position 92,533,115 of record NW_028274809.1, read on the forward strand.
AGACTTTGTGCAGACACAGTACCCTTCCTAACCTTAAAGAGTGCACCTCATCCATAGGCAAGACAGCCGAGCTTTTCAAAGACACTGTTCTAGCCAAAGCATCTTCTGCACTCCTGCATCTATGTGTCCTCAGATTCATCTTTACCCTTCCCTGCTCTGTGTCCCAGAGCCCTGTGGCTTTCCCATGCCCCCCTGTCAGTGGGCTTCGCATCGTTGTATTCGTGGGGGCCCTGCTAATAGGTTACAGGACAGGAGAAAGGGAAAAGGTCAGGGTGTTTCTCCCCATTTTTCTCTTGCTTGGGCTGCATCTCTGTCATTCCAGCTCCCAAAGGACGGGCTACCATAGTTCCTGCCTCCTTCAGATGACCCCAGGCCCTGGGCTCTGGCAATGCTGCCTTTCTCCTCTGTCCTAGCAAAAGTAGTGGCTTCCAGTCGCTGTAGTCTCTGAGTTAGCCTATGTCTTCGGCTGCTCAAGCTGCTGTAACAAAATACCATATCCTGAGTGGCTTAAACAATAGAAATCTACTTCTTGCAGTTCCTGAAGATAGGAAATCCAAGATCAAAGCACTGGTCAACTCAGTTCCTGGAGAAAATCCTCTTCCTCACTTACAAATGGCTGCCTTCCTGCTATGTGTTCACATGGACTTTCCTCTCCTTGCATAGTATGTGTGGAGAAAGAGTCAGCAAACTCTTTTTTTTTTAAGATTTTTTATTTATTTATTTGAGAGAGAGAGAATGAGATAGAGAGCACGAGAGGGAAGAGGGTCAGAGGGAGAAGCAGACTCCCCGCTGAGCAGGGAGCCTGATGTGGGACTCGATCCCGGGACTCCAGGATCATGACCTGAGCCGAAGGCAGTTGCTTAACCAACTGAGCCACCCAGGCGCCCGCAAGCAAACTCTTTGATGTCTCTTCTTATAAGGGGACTAGTCCCATCATGAAGCCCCTACCCTCATGACCTCATCTAAACTTAATTATGTCCCAAAGGCCCCATCTTCAAATACCATCACATTGGAGGATAGTGCTTCAACACATGAATTTTGGAGGGACACAACTCAGTCCATGGCATCCTGTTCAGGTTCTCAAATACCCCATCACATGTACACACAATATCTGTATTAAATTCCCTCTTTCTGTAACACATAGATAGAATGGCTTCTATTTCCCTGGCTAGTAGTTAACTTTAGACCAAACCAAGCCAATAGCCATGATACATACTGTGTCTATATTGTCATCATATGTCATAAGATAAGTTTGGTGAGACAGGCATGCTGATACACTGCTGGTAGGGGAGTAAGTGGATACAACATTTCTGAAAGGCAATTTGGCAAAACGTATCAAAGCCTTGCAATTTTTGCATCATTTATTACAGCAATTCCAAATCTAAGGTTTGATTCTAAAGAAATATTTGGATGAAAAATGCACAGAATTATGTACAAGGATGTTTATCATGATTTTAATTATAATAATCCAAAATTGGAAGCAACCTAGATATCTCATAATCAAGTATGATTAAACAATGATGGCACGTCATTTGATGGATGAAAATACATCCATTAAAAGTAATAATGTCAGTATATATTCATTAGCATGGGAAAATATTCATATTATAATGATGAAGCAAAAATTAAGAAAAAGACAGTATATATAACATAATCACAAAACTGTGTGTAACACAAAACTAGAAAGGAATTTGCCAAAACGTAATAGATCAACCACCATTTTTTTTATAAGGATGGTTAAGTTGCATATGGTTTTTAAATTTTTTCTTATATTTTTCTTTTTTTCCCAAATTTTTCTAAAAGAAAATGTACTGTTTTGCCATAAGAAAAAGGCAATATAGCTAATAAGTAGCAAATTTGAGAGTAAAGATAATAAATTTGTTCATACTATGCTAGCAATTGATGAATAGGCTATGAGTTTTATAGTTGAATTTCATTTCAAAGTGCATGCTTTTCTGTTATTCTAAAAAAGGAAGGAAATAGGAATGAGAGACAGTTGAGAAAAGAAAGAGAAAAAAAGAGAGGTAGGGTAAGAAACCAACTCATACTCTACAGGTCATTGGCTCATTCCTCTAATCTCCAAAACTGTCCATCTATTAATGGGGCCACCAGAGAATCACCAAGTGCCCTTCACCTTACAGATAGCCCCCCTCCCTACCCCTGACCTTAGTTTTACTTTTACTAATCATACTTGGCGGTGGGAGGGAGAAAGCCATTCACCTGTATTCAAACATAAGAAACAGCTTTATGAAACTTACACCAAGTTTTACATTAAAGATTTTGAGCAGGATGTAATTCATCACATTCTGTTGTCCTCTCTGAGGAACCATAGGAGAAATTTCTCTTTGATGTTTCTACTGAACAGCTGGTTCATTTTTGTCTTCAGTCATTGTAAAGTTTGTACTTTATCATGATTTCCAATTCATGTTGGCTGTTTCAAAGTTCAGAGGCTTTTGTGTAGGTCCCACATCCAAGAAGTATATAGGATTAAATGGCATCTGTTCTAATAATAACTTTGTTACTAACTCTTCATTTTTAACTCATTTGAATATATATTAAAATGTATGTTAACATATGCATGTTTGCAGGCCACCATAAATCCCTTTGAGAATAAGCTGACACGTGAGGCATCTGGGTGGCTCAGTCAGTTAAACATCTGACTTTGGCTCAGGTCATGCATGACCTGGGATCAAGTCCTGCAATGGGCTCTCCACTCAGCAGGGACTCTGCTTGTCCCTCTACTGCTCCCCTTGCTCATGCACTCTCTCTCTCTCTCTCTCTCAGATAAATAAATAAAATCTTAAAAATAAAAAAAAAAAAAGAAACAGACACTTGTAGTATCTTTGTCGCATCTCCCAACCCACATCTTCTTTCAGCATTAGATGAGTGAACAGCTCCCGGACCAGCGTGCCCCCTCAAGGGTGGTGTGTTCTGCCCTAGTCTTCTCCAAAGTCCCGGAAGTTCACCAAGCTGGTGCATGCATACAGCCCATAAGTGCAGGGGAGGTAATTCCACTGGGGATAACTATCAAACAGTGATGAAAGGAAGCTGGTGAATAAAGGCTCTAGGCTCTCATCTTTCCAGTGGATGATTCTGAGATTATTTCTATATGCTTCTCAGAAAATCTGGAGGAATCAAGTGCCCATTTCTTACAGCAACGAACTCAACAATACATTCTTTTTTTTTTAAGATTTTATTTATTTATTTGACAGAGAGAGACACAGGGAGAGAGGGAACACAAGCAGAGGGAGTGGGAGAGGGAGAAGCAGGCTTCCCACAGAGCAGGGAGCCCGATGTGGGGCTCGATCCCAGCACCCTGGGATCATGACCAGAGCTGAAGGCAGACGCTTAATGACTGAGCCACCCAGGCGCCCCTCAACAATACATTCTTAGACTGACTTTCCTCCTTCCCTGTTTTACTCTCCCTGTTCCCTCATTCCTCTTCCTCTGATCACCTCCCAAATAAACTACCTGCATGCAGGGCCTACTCTCAAAGTTCTGCTTTTAGAGGAAACCAAACCAAATTGGTGGGATCAAAGGAAGGAAGATGTTAAGAAGCTGATGAATAAATTACCTGACGTTTATTAATTTATTGGTGGGACTCAGTTCACAAGAATTCTTTCTACCCAGATTCTTGACTCTGAGTTCCTTGTCTGGGAAAATTGGATGCCCATAAAGTGATTCCTATGCCAACCAGGCACAGATACCACTCTCCTCTCTAACAATTTCTAGACCTTTGGGCAAATAGAAGCTAAAATTTGATATCTGACCAACATGGTATGATATGCCATGGATATCCCAAATCCAATTTTAATATTTCAGGCATCAGAGGAAGATGAGAGAGGAAGAAGAATGGTGGTGGTGATGCTGGTGATGGCTGCTATTTACTGAATACTTGCTCTCCAGTCCCCTCATTTGGCAGTTAAGGAAACAAAAGCCCAGAGAGATTAAGTGTCTTGTCCAAGGTAAGAAGCTGGTCATTGACAATGCTGGAACTTTGTCTCCCAAGCCAGTATTTATTCCATTATTCTTTGCTTCTTCTATGCTAATATGCAGATGAGAATTGAAACCTAGGGATTTCCATGATCCATGCCATCTTAAGAACACTATATATGGGACTAAACATTATCCCTCCACCCATAAAGAAAGATGAGGAATTCTCTTCAGTCACTCTGAGTGTATACAATATAAAACAGAGTACTAGTCCATGGACATGGTCATCAGCCTTTGGGGCAGAGCCTCAGACTGGAGGGATGAAAACCCTCACCCAGTCACCTCTAGTGACCTCTGGGCATAATAGGCGTGCCTATGTTCCTCAATTTGACTTACAAATGGAATTCATTTTCTATTGTGCCATGACATGAAAAATTTGGGAAGAATTATCTTAACAAGTATAATTAATTTACTGAACATTCTGGAAAGTTTCAATAGAGTCCAAGCATGAAACAGTTTTATTTTTCTCCTCAACTATTGCCTTCTCCATGCTCTGCCAAATCACCCCTGATGACAGTTCAGTTTGAACTGATCCAATAACTTTCCAGGCACTTCTAGTTCCAAAAAAAACAAGTTCCATCCTGGGATTGACTCCTTTTTTGCTTTTAAAAAGCACAATCCAGGGGTACCTGGGTGGCTTACTTGGTTAAGCACCTGACTCTAGATTTTGGCTCAGGTCATGATCTCAAGATTGAGATCTCAAGCCCCAGGTCGGGCTCCATGCTGGGCGTGGAGCCTGCTTAAGATTCTCTCTCTCCCTCTCCCTCTGCCCCTCCCCACCTCTCTCTCTCTCTCTCTCACCAAAAAAAAAAAAAAAAAGCACAATCAAGTATAAATCTAAACTTGAATCTCATATACAATTCAAAGTTTCCAACGTGCTCTTTGCTCAGGCCCAACCCGTTGGTCAAGATCAAAAGTGAAGGGGGTATGGTCTGTTTTTATCTTCTTCCTCTATCTTTTCTCTCTTCCTTTTCTGACTCTCACTGGGCAGGAAAGAGGGGAAGTCAAGGAAAAACAAGTATTTTACTTAGCTGTATGCACTGTTTTGATTTCTTATGGGCTGGCTATCAATGCCCCCAATGGGCAGAGGTGTGTCAGTCCTGGCTCTCTCATGGGCTACAGGGTGCCTTTCTACTGCCCTCACATGGGGATACTCTCTTTGGCTAACCTCTTGAACACCTCCCTCCACTCCTACCCCAGATAGGACATCCATAGTATCTTATCCTGACCCCACAGTCTGACCAGGATACAATAAGAAGGTCCAATCCAGTATTTTCTGCAGTAAGCACTTAACCTACAGAAAACTCACTCATACTTACTGAGTCAAATGTAGTGTGCAAGCTGCCTCAGTGTTGCCCTTTCTCCTCACCTTATCATTAGGGCTGCTAACACCTAGACTTTAGGACTCTCGAGGCAATAGGGAGACATGGTTGTTTCCACATCACCCTCTGACTCCCAGGATATGTATCAAACTGCATAGGCCTCTCTCACTATAAGTCACACAGCTGCAAAAGTGGCCCAGAGCAGACCCATGGATTCTCCACATGTACCAGGTAGGTGGACAGTGGGGTGCTAGTCTCCCCTTCTTGCAGACATTCCCCAATCTCTAGAAGTTGTGCTCTCTTTTTACTTGGAAGAAAAGCTGGGAGAGCTGAGGGTAAAAGTCTCCTCTAGGACTACAGTCAACAACTCATATCCTTCCCACTTTCCAGGCTTCTCTTGAGGCTGGAGGAGGGGCTATGGTTTCTGTCATTTTTCTGTGTTGTCTTCTTTGGTTCAGGGGACCATGTCCACTCCCCTCTTTATAACATAGTGTTATTTATTGCCTGGTATTCTCAACATTTAACCTTTATATAAAATTCTGACATGAAGATAATGCCTAAAACCAAAAAAGTAAAAATTAAAAGAATCAGATAAACTAAATAGACAACAATCTCTGTCAAACATTTTCCAGGTACTTGAAAGAAACCTAAGCTATCCAGGGAAAGGTTCATCAGTGGTGCGTAAACCCTACCGGAAGAGTTGGGCTCCTTGGTTTGATATTCACCCTAACAGCTTCCCTTTCCCTTTCTTTCCCCAATTGCCAGACACCCATAGGTGTCACCTCAGCTCCTAATTTCTGATTCAAGGGCTGCAAGCTTTGATAATCCACTTTGAACACATTTCTGCAGCTCAAACTTGGCAACTTTACACTGTTCTCTTATTTGTTCCCTGTTTCCAGGCACTACCTTCCTGCTTCAGCTGCAACCCCATGAGATGACCAGTCAGCTCAGATGTCCACCCCCTCCTTACCTTTTCACCACAGGACCCTCCTGAAACTCCTCAAGATACTTGATTCTCCATCTTCTCTCTATGACAGTTCTAAAATTAAAGTTCGAGGTGGGGGGAACAAGACAAGAGACAGAGATAGCACACTTACTAGTAGCCACAAAGCAGCTTTTGCCTGAAATATTCTGGGTCAAAATGAAGAAAAATGGCTGACTGAAATTAACCAACAAAATATTAGATCTCCAAATATTCACCATATTCACGTGACTGTAGAACACAGTTTAGCACTTGTCACTGTTCTTGTGAATTAATTTTAAAAGCTGATTGTTTGACTGATTTTAACTATTTGGTTATTTATCTATACTTATCCTCAAAGCACCCTTGCCTCTAGCATGTGGGAGTGAAACAGCCTGTTTTGTGGTCTTATTTTGTGCCAAGGACTGGAGCAGGCACTTTGCATGTGCTCTCACAGGAAATGAGGAGGAAGATTCCTCTTTTTTGTCTCTTCTCGGCTTAAAGCATTTTGCACCTTGCAAGTATTTTAGGTGTTTCATACTAATATGCAAGCCTCATCAGAAACACAATGCCAACTTTAATTTTTTTGGTTGTTGAACCTAGCGCCAAGAGCAAGTCAAGAGGATGGCTTTGAATCATGTTTTATTTATGCAGAGGAATAAAAATACACTCATGCAAGTGAAGGGTGAGAGGCAACATGAGGCAATGCATTTTTACAAGACAAGAGGAAGCCTTGATTTACTTCCCATTCACTAAAACTTTATGGCTTCCTCATCAAATGAGACAGGTTGCTTTCTGTCTCTTAGACGGTAAATATAGTTAATGTGCTGAGCAGTGGTGCACCCGCTCTCAGGCTGTTTATTAGGAACAGGAGTTATTTAGTGACTCTTCCTTTGTCATGAAGATGAGTCCCTGAGAGATCACTGAGGGCCCTGGAAATGATGCTCAGCCTAATGCACTATTGCCTGGGAAGCCTACTGGATAAGAGATGTAAGAAGAGGTATACACAACACTCCTCATTTCTGGACTCCTCCTCCATTCTGGAAGTAGAATATTCTTGAACTTTCAGTGGCAAAGAGCTTTTATTCATTTCAGCTTATTAATGTCTTCTGAGTCCACAGAAGTGGGGCACAAGAGCAGTAGTAAAGAGGAAACGAATGGTGGCTTTGGCCATGGACAACTCGTTGTGTTATTAGAAATGCCTGGATCAACTTAAGTTGAGGTTTAGAAAGAGGTGGGCCCAAGGGACACACAGAACAGTCAGAGTTCTGGGGATTCCATGCTTTACAGCAGTACTGTCCAATATAATGTGTGCCACATAGCTATCTTAAATTTTCTAATAGCTAGATTAAAAAACAAAGTAAAAAAAATAGTTGAGTTTAATATTAATAATATATTTTCTTTAACCTAGTATATTCTGATATTGACATGCAGTTAACATAAAAAATATTTAGGGGATAGTTTATATTTTTTCCTTACAGCTATGGACTGTATGATTGTCTCCCCACCAAGTCTGTAGGTTGAAACTCTAACTCCCGATGGGATGGTATTGGGGCCTTGGAGAGGTGATTAGATTAGATGAGGTCAGGACAGTGGACCCCCCCCCCCCACGATGGGATTAGTGCCCTTAAAAGAAGAGGAAGAGAGACCCAGACAAGAGCTTCCTCTCTCAGTCATGTGAGGAGGACCCAGCAAGAAGCCAGGAAGCAGGCCTTCACCAAACACCAGATCTGCAAGCACCCTGATCTTGGGCTTCTCAGCCTCCAGAACTGTGAAGAACAAATGCTTGTTGTTCACGCCACTCAGTCCATGGCCATGTGCTGTAGCAGGCTGAACTAATTAAGGCACACACTAAGCATCCAAAACAGACCATCTCACTTTGGGCTAGCCACCCTTCAGGTGCCCTATAAGCACCTGTGGCTTGTGGCTACCACATAAGATGGCACAGCTGTCGGGTAAAGCTGCTCAAACTCTAACATTGCTAGGAATCACCCGAGAGCTTGTTAAAATACTAGCTCTGATTCTGATTCCCACAGGCCAGGGTAGAGCCTGAGATTCTGGGTTTTTCAGAAGCTCTCAAGTACTACCAATGTTGATAGTTCATGAACTACATTTTGAGCAGCAAGGAACTAGAGAGAATGCCCTTCAGGGATGTGCTGGCCCTGGCTCATGAGAGCTGACTATGTGCATCTCTTCCTATATCCACATTCAGTGATGCCACACTGGTAGCTCAAAATCAGCCATATCGGAGGATTTGCACAACAGAGACTGGCAAACAATTCAAATCAGGGCATTACTCTATCTCCAGAGCCAGCTGTTGAACATTTATCAGAGTATTACTGCTCCCAGTCCAATGGGGAATTCACAATTGCTGGCTCTTTTCTCAGTAATGGTGTTATGGGTAATTATTCTCCTCCTCCTCTTCCTCCTCCTTCTTATCTATAATGATTTTTTATAGTTAACATTTACTATTCCTGTAATTTTTTAAAAATATACTTTTTTAAACAAAAGAAGTACACAACATCTAGGGATAGGGGACATGCTTCTAGTAAATGTTATGTCATGAATTAACTTTGTAATCTAAACAAATCTTTTAACTCTGTCACTTTCTCCACCTATATAATGAATGTAAACACATTTTCTCTACCTGCTTAAGATACATTTTTGAAAAATAAAGTAAAATGATATCTTTGATTTTCCAAGTGACTTGACACAAATCCAAAAAAAAACAATGAAACTGAGAAGCTACCTCAATCATCAAGAGTGTCACTGCCCTAGTGTGGTCGGGTTCTCTTTCAGGCCAGAGCTTCTATCCAGGGCAGAGAGATCTTCAGTTCTGAAGGGCACAGTTATCTATCTCATTATGAATATCCTGAGCTCATATTCTTTTTCTGGGGGGGGAAGAGAATTAGCTTCTTTATCTGACCACCTCCACCCCCACCCTACCCTGGACTTTTTTTTTTTATGTTATGTTAGTCATCATTAGTTTTTGATGTAGTGTTCCACTCATTTTCTTGACCAACTCCTAGATGTCCTTACCAGTTAAGAAAGCCTCATCAGCAAAAGAATATTGAAAAAAGATCAAAGTTATTAGATGCAAATTTCCAAATTTCAAAACTTACTACAAAACTATGGTAATCAAAAGGTTGTGGTGCTAGAATAAGGATAAACATATAGATCAATGAAATAGTATTAAGAGTCCAGAAATAAACCCATATGTGTTTGGTCAACTGATTCTGACACAGGAGTCAAGAACCATTCAATGGGGAAAGATTAGCTTTTCAACAAGTGGTACAGGGACAACCAAATAGCCACATATCAAAAAAAAAAAAAAAAAAAGAATCTGGACCCCTACCATACACTGTATACAAAAATTAATTCAAAATAGATCAAAGACCTAAATGTAAGAGATAAAACTATAAAACTCATAGAAGAAAACATAGGTATACATAGCTGTGACCCTGGATTAGGTAACAATGTCTTTTTTTTAAGTAACATACAATGTATTATTTGTTTCAGGGGTACAGGTCTGTGATTCATCAGTCTTACACAATTCATAGCACTCACCATAGCACATTCTCTCCCCAATGTCTATCACCCAGTCATCCTTCCCACCCGCCTCCACTCCTTAAATATGATAACAAAACCACAAGAAAACAAAGAGAAAAATAAATTGGATTTCATCAAAATTAAAAATTAATGTTTGTGTATCAGGGCGCCTGGGTGGATTGGTTCTGCACTCACAGGGGAATATGCTTGAGGATTCTCTCTCCCTCTCCCTCTGCCCCTCCCCCTGCTCTCTCTAAAATAAATAAACGAATCTTTAAGAAAAATGTTTGTGGGGGTGTCTGTGTGGCTCAGACGGTTAAGCGTCTGCCTTCGCTCAGGTCATGATCCTGGGATCCTGGGATTGAGCCCCATATAGGTCTCCCTGCTCAGCATGGAGCCTCCTTCTCTCTCTCCCTCTGCCCCTCCCCCTGCTCGTACACTCTCTCAATCTCTCTCTCTCTCTCAAATGAATAAATAAAATCTTTAAAAAAAAGTTTGTGTATCAAAGGGCATTCTCAATAAAGTGAAAAAATAGCCTACACAATGGGAGAAAATATTCACAAATTATAAATCTAATAAAGGATTCACATCTAGAATGTATAAAGAATTTCTAAACTAAACAACAAAAATAATAAAAAATGTAATTGAAACACTGGGAAACGACTTAAATAGACAGTTCTCCAAAGAAGAAATGCAAATAGCCAATAACCACATGAAAAGATGTTCAACATCACTAATCATTCAGAAAAAGCAAATCAAAACCATAATTAGATAACATCTCACACCCATTAGGATGGCTACTATCAAAAGTAGAAAGAAAGAAAATGTTGTGAGGAGAATATATATGAATATTTAGTGAATATACTAAAAAAGCATTGGATTCTATGCTTTATTTTTTTTAATTTATATATTTATTTTAGAGAGAGAGAGAGCACGTGAGCAGGGGGAGGGTCAGAGAGAGAGAGAGGAGAATCTCAGGCAGGCTCCGCCCTGAGCATGGAGCCCAACATTGGGACTTGATCTCACAACCCTGAGATCTGAGCTGAAATCAAAAGTCAGACGCTCAACTGACTGAGCCACCCACGCACCCTGGATTGTACACTTTAAAATGCTGAATTTTTGTAAGGTAAATTTTATCTCAGTTAAAAAAATAAAAGGAAAGAAAGAAAACCTTGTCACAATGATTTCTGTGGTCACAACATTTAGTCCGTTCAACAAATAGCACCAGAAATAGTTTGGATATTGTGCTGAGTGCTGAGGATAAAGTGCCATGTACAACCCATCAGTTCTTGTCTTCAGGATCTTACTGTCTAGTCCGTCCATCTGTCTTCTCAGCTCAGCCTACTGTTACAAACCAATTAACCCCACACTACCATGACTAGGTTCATACTGGCCCAAACTATATTAGAGGTTGCTGTTGAGTCTTAAATATTTCCAGTCATTTTGTCAGGGGGGGGCTAATAATTAATTTTCTGGGGCCGCCGTAACAAAGTACCACAAACTGAGTGACTTAAACAACAGAAATTTATTGTCTTACAGTTCTAATGGCTGAAAGTCCCAAGATCAACGTGTCAGCAGAGCCACGTGCCCTCTCAAGTTGCTGGGAAAGAATCTGTTCCAGGTCCCTCTGCCAACTTCTGTTTGTTCTTAGGTTTATGGCAGCACAACCTCAGTCTTCACATCACATTCTCCCTGTGTGCGTGTCTGTGTCCAAGTTTCCCCTTTTGATGAGGACACCAGTCATACTGGGTCACGGGCCCACCCTACTCTAGTATGACCTCATCTTAACGAATTGCACCTGCTACAACTCTATTTGCAAGCAAGGTCACATTCTAAGTACTGGAAGTTAGGGCTTTAACATGTGAATTTTGAAGGGACACAATTCAACCCCTAATGCACACACACCATGTATATGTGTGTGTACATGTACGTGCATACACATGCAACTGGCTTTAATAGCATCTCTAAGGGATGGGAAAGGTAATGGAGTTTGGTCCCTGTGCTCCAGAGAAGTTAAGGGATTAGGGGAATCCAGGTCCCTAGACTCTCAGTTGAGCACACCTCTCTTGGAGTGGTGTTTCTTCTGATGCCGTGACTTCTGCTGTTGCAACTGCCAACAAGCAGTCAGATTCCTGAGGGTTCTGACCTTGGCCAACACAGGTGTCAAGCTGGTGGGTGGTCTCTAACACATTTCTCAGCCTGTACTGACAGTATCCTGGCAGGAGAGTGGGCACTGGGATAAAAGCCTGTTCTAACACATGGCATTCCTCTCGGGCTGCCCAATCTGCCTGCCTTCTTCAGTAGCTATGAGCTGTTGGCAGCTGTGGGTGTAGAAAACCAGAGAGTTGAATCCATAGGAACTTCAGTGCACCACATTTCTAACCAAAGGGGCAAGCTGTCAATCAATCCAATCCCACCTAAGCTTGTCAGTTATCACATGTTGCTGTGTCTTTAAAATCATCACCAGCGCCATATCTAATTTATTGAGGCAGCATCTGAAAATCTGATAGAAACTAGTCTTTAAGCTTGTAGAACACCACAAAATTTTCCTCTAATCTATACCCAAGCCAAATCCTCCTCTTTAAAACAATGCCCAAATAGAAGAACAAGGCTGTTGTCTTGAAAGACTTGGGGATGTGGGGACAATTAGTTTGGCAAAAACTCAAATTAATACATGGCTCCTAAGGGTCATATCCCAGGGCTGGATCATAGAAATACGGACAGTCAGATAAATCAGCTGACAAATAGAAACAGAAAATGGGGATTTCTATGAAAGCCAGCTGTTAGAGTCTTGGTAAAGACAACCTGGAGAAAGAGATAGGACGCAAGAGGACCACCCCACCCTGGCACTTGCTATGGAGCCTCCACCAAATCGCTTCCTTTCCCTTGCTTTCCCCAGTTGTGAAATGAAAGTATTGCATTCAGAGATCACCAATGTTTCTTCCTATTCTAACATCTTACTTGGGAAGAAAACCAGGTAAATACATTAGCCACATGCTCCTAAATGAACAACGGATTCTAAAGAGGTGTGTAGCTTCCACACAACTGAAAGCCACCAAGTCCCAGTAAATACCCCCTCCCACACAGATACTCCAGGCACTATGGAGATAAATTCTGAAGCTGGAGATAGGAAGATTCTGAGAGGCATCAAGCAGCACTGACTCTACTTCTCCTGAGAACACTTAAGTCAGCAGCCCCTAAGCACCTAGGATGGCTCAGACAGCATTGGACATGGAGACAACATAAATGACAGGAGCAGAGGCTCTTGGCAAAAGAGGATGGGAACCTGGCAGGAGGCAAGTGTCACTGCAGACCAGGGGGGCCAAAGCTCAATGTTCACTGCCAGAAATCTGTACTAGATCCTCACCATTAGCCACTCAAGGAACTGAAACCCCAGGAAGGCACAGATCACAGTCGATGATAAATAATACACTGGAGGTTGACACTGGAAACTGTGGGCCAGATTTGAGCAAGGGACCTGTTTTGTTTAGCCTGTACTATATTTTCTAAAAAATTAACTTAGCTCTCAATCTTAAAAAAATTGGGATTTTTTTTTTACATAAAAATACATATTTCCAGCTTCTCTTGAAACGAGAATATTTGGTAATGCTGGGACTTCATTCCCACCTGGTTGCCATCATAGGGCTGAAGAGCACCTGCCCGTGATAGAGGGGACCTGGCTTCCCAATGAGCCACAGGCCAGTCACAGCTTCACTCATTTATGGTTGCTCTTCGGCCTCACCCAAGAATAAAGCAAATGAAGCCCAGGCACATCCAGTGTTGTGTTTTCAGAGGCAGAGGCATGGGTTTTATCCCTACAAACTTTTCAGCTTCCCAAATGGCAACCATAGACCAAGGGCAGCACCCATCTAAATCATGAAGGTAATAGGCAAAAAAGATACTGCAAACAAACTGACTACCAGAAAAGGAATGGTTGCACAAAAAGTGGATTATCAATGCTGTGGAATATTATGCAGGCTCTCAACCAGGGACAATTTTTGTCCCCCAGGGGACATTTGGCAATGTCTGGAGATATTTTTGGTGTCACAACCTGGGAGTGGGAGGGATAGGTACTGCTGTGATCTAGTAGGTAGTGCACAGCAATACTGTTTAACATCCTACAATGCACAGAGCATCCCTTCCACAGCAAAGAATTATTCAGCCCCAAATGTCAAGTGCTGAGGTGAGACACCATGAGTTAGATCCACTCTTGTCCACATAGAGAGAGTTCCATGACGGTAACTGAGAAAAGCATACACCATTTTAAAAATAATGACAGAACAAAATTATGCACACAAATTTAATAAACAGCATTGTGGTATGATTTGCATGAAATCAGATATTTCTGTAACTCTCTGCATAAAAATCTTTCATGAAAGAATAGATCACCAAATGTTAATGGGAACAATTGTAGAGTGTCAGCATTCTGGGCGAGTTCTACTTTCCTCCTTATATTTCTTGGCATCGTGTGAATATCTTTTAAATGAATGTGTATATATATGTACATATATATGTATATATAAAATCAGAAAAACAGAGTAAAGATGTTTTTCATTGTCAAGGAATCAATAGACCATTCACATACATGACCCTCAACAATAGATTTATTGGTCACCCTGCCAAACCTTACTCCTCTGCCATTAACAAAGATAATCGTAATTGATTGGCATCTACATTTTCTCCCTTCCCTTGCCCAACCTTGAAAGGGCCTTCCTGACCAAGGGCCAGAAAAAGAACATGTGTTTCTTAGCAAGAGGAGCTCAGGCAGCTAATCAGCTGAAGAGTCGGCACCTGACAGCCCGTCCGTTGGCAATCAATGACCGACCAGCTTCCTCTGAGTGCAAAGAGTTCCCAGAGAGAGAACAGAGGCAGAGGACACAGGTCTTACTCTTAATGAGCTTGCACACTATTTAGGAGATGTACAAAACACACAGCAGAACTTGGTAAATGTGCAGGAACCAATAACAAATTTCAGAGCTCTCACAGCCCAGCTCTGCCCGGCATTAGGTCAACCTCCCTATCCTCATATCATGCCAATAACCACTCTGTGTCTAAAGAGCAGGGCTTCCTGCCATGCCAGACATTCCAATAGGCTGGAGCTCAGTCGGGCTGCATGTGTATCTGCTGGAGCAGACACGGTACAGGGCCAAAGACTGCTCCCATGAGCGGCTCTCAGCTTCTCTTGCTTGGGTACCACAGCATCATCACCAGTGACCCCTGTGAAAAGTAGTATTGGCTTCTCTCCTTCACCTCTCATTGCCTTATGCACATGTCTGATTAGTGGGTGCTGAAAATAGATTCAGCCTATCCCTAAAATGAGTGGGTTTGTATAATTATCTGAATGTGTGGAACTGATTTTATGAGAGCACAGTATAAAGTATATGCACATACTTTCACCAGCAAGTAGTGATGACTATGCACATAAATAGGCAAGGGTTTCAGGGCACATGAGACAGTGCTTTAGGATCAGGATAAGAACATATATTTAGCAATGAATATATTATACATACTCTTCGACAAGTTGAACTTCAACATTAGCTAGAGGATTTAGCCAATGGGCCTAATGATAAAAATGAGATTCTGAACTGTGCTATGTACTAGGTATTTTGCTAGGCACTTTCTAAGCATGTCTTCAAACCTCACAGAACCCCTGCAGAAAGAGTCACATTATCCTTATTTAATAGATGAGAAAACTGGGGCTCAAAAAAAATCACATATATTGCTCCAGCCCTTTCAGCTATTAAATGTCAGGGCCAAGACTCAAACCCATGTCCACGTAAATCCAGAGTGCTTTCCATTAAACAATGCTTTCTCTGTGTTTACTCCCCATAACCTATGATAGCCCATGTAAAGGGGAGGTCACAAGGTCAATCAGAAGAGCCACAGCTCAAAAACTGGTGTTTTTAGGAGGTTATGCTTCTCCCAGATACTTGTCTGCCCTTTAAGAACGAGTAGTCAATTAATTATATGTCATTGGGTAAGTAAGATATAAAAGCCAAAGGGGAATATCCAAAGTATAGATACCTGGGAGAACTATGTTAGTGAAACTAGAGAATTTTATGGTTACAACTAGCAGTGTTTCATTTTTCCTAAAGTAGGACAAAATAGACAGTGACATGGGGGCAAGTGACAAAACCCAAGGGAGATTGTCGTCAATTTCATATTTTCAGTTCATGCAGGAATTGTTATTTCTACTGATGGAAGTACAAAGTGGTGCTCGTTATGGCTGAGACCTCATGTGAATTTCTGTGATGAGCAGGTTAACATCAAATTAAAATTCCCCAAACAAACACAATGGGCTTGTCGGTCTCAGCTGGTTTCTCTTACCAGCTTCTCATTAAACACAGGAATGAGTCTCCTGGGAGCTTCCAGGTCAGGCCTGCTTTCTTGGGTTGTGATTACTGTTTTTGCTAACTTCATAAATAAGCAGTGTTTCTCAACAGTTTTTGTACTTTTTTAAAGCTTATGCCCCATTTGGTGACTATAATATTCTCATGCAGTTCCCCCTCAAAAAAAAAATCAGACACTAAATCTTCTTCTTGATAATTTCTATCATTCCAAAGATAAAGTCTGACTTCAGAGTATCTTCAGAGAGCAAGGCTCGTGTGCCTAGCTTATTATCTGCAGTTTTACTTAAGAAAATAACAGTGTTTTGTTTTGTTTGGCTTTGTCTTAACATTGCATCATGACAGTAATTACACTTCTCAAACTGCACACAACCTGCCTGCCCCTTTCTCAGAAAAAAAAAAAAATACTGATTTTTTTTTTTTTCCCCTCTAGCAGGTCCTGGCACGCTGGTCGAGAATCACTGTTCTAAAGTTTAATTAACTCCAAAACCAGGAAAGAAAACTGTCTAATTTTAACATGATTGGTATATTTTCTCACACCAATGGGAAAAGAAAGTACTTGAGAAGAGAGAGGGCTGATGATGGAAACAGGAGGAAGATATGTGGCTTTCCTTCAGGGGAACAGTCCAGAGCTCCTCTAGAGAAGGTGAAAGGCAGGCAGGAGAAGCCTCAGAGCTTGACCCTGTTTAGCAAGGACACTCAGTAGCTCTCAGCTCCGCATGAAAGGCAGCCATGCAAGTGGATTCCACAGAGATTGCTCACCTTCACTCCTTCTATGTGCTGAGGAAGAAGGCCTACTCCGGAACCGACTTTTCATTTCCAAGAAGGGATTTACAAGAGGGATAGAGGAAAGAAAGAGAGAGAAATGATGATGGGAAGGGGGGTGGAGGGGAACTTACAGAGGGATAAGGAAGATAAAGGGGAAAAGGAGGAGAATGAATGAGGGGAACAACCATGGAGGCATCCAAGTTCAGACCATAAGGAATAGGAGGGATCATTTCAATGACAATTTCACACTGATAATAATAACTACCACTTATTGGCCTTTTGCTGTGTAAAATGGATGGACAGATGGATGAATATATAAGTATGCATATACATATATATTTAATTCAGTTTAACTTCATTCCAATTAACTTAATCCTCCCTATTGCAATCTCCCTTTTACCCTGAGGAATCCGAGGCTCTCGCAGCTAGTGACTTCTCCAAGAGAGCAGAACTACAATTCAGACCCAGCGTGTCTTTACCCACATCTCATGCTGTTGATCACTACACCACTTATTTGTAAGAAATGCCCAAGAATGCAAATACTTAGTTGCATATTTTCTTATTCAAATTAGTCTTCTTGAGACACGATACTGTTCCAGTGATGTTTCCTCTGATGAAAATCACTTGGGGACCCACTTTTGAAACTTCCCTCACAGCCTTAGGCACATCCTTTTGACTATCTTCATTGATAACATATCCTCATGCTTTCATAGTGGAGCTTATTTAGAGGACAGTCAAAAGTCATTCAGAGCAAAGCTGGTTTAAAACTGGGGGTGACACCTCTAGGTGATACTACTTGAGGTTTAAGGAAAAAGAGTATGATTATTTTGTGTGTCTTATCTACTGTCTCAGAGAAATTCCCAAAGGAGAGCTGCCAGCAAGATTCTGATCAATGGCCTATCACTGCTACAGACCTAAGGTAGCCCCTTCAAAATTCAACATTGAACTGGTATATATGTTAAAAACACCATTCTTGTGACAATAAAATAATACCTTAGTCATTCCTTAGAGTACATCAATCTGATCTTGCTTTAACTACTGGTGAATGGAAGATTCCATAAAAAAAAAGAAAAAGAAAAAACAGTAAGGACCTAACTGTCTTTGATGTTAATGCTGTTAAGACATCTTGTGCCCTAACTTCTTGTTGAAAAGTCCAAAGAGAAATGATAATGCCTGTGGGGCATTATTGCCTTTAAACTTTTAACTTTTATTTTTTTTTTAAATATTTTATTTATTTATTTGACACAGAGAGAGACACAGCGAGAGAGGGAACACAGGCAGGGGGAGTGGGAGAGGGAGAAGCAGGCTTCCCACTGAGCAGGGAACCTGATGCGGGGCTCGATCCCAGGACCCTGGGACCATGACCTGAGCCGAAGGCAGACGCTTAACGACTGAGCCACCCAGGTGCCCCTAAACTTTTAACTTTTAATCATGTGAGCCAGATGATGGATAACTAGACATTTGGAATGGGATGGTCTGCCCGCCTCCTGCCCTGAGACTAACTACCTTTTGAGCATCTAGCAGGGTTGCCTCTAACACACTTGAAAAATGGCATCATATCTGGGCTGAAGCGGTTCCTCTGCTGTTCATGGTCCATGTCTCAGATGCTCTTCTCTGGGTGGTTACTGTTTTTCTCAAGAGCTGCCAATTTTCATTACAGCGATGGACTGGAGGAGTGCTGAAATGTCATATGAAAAGAAAATTGCTGGGCAGCCCCCCTTTTGTTCCATTAGAATTTCAGCAACATGAGGAAAGCAAGGGCAGACGAGATAATGAAGGGGCTTCACAGGCATTCATTTCACTTTCACTTTCCTTTGAGAAAGTGTTAATAAAATTAGCAGTGTTCCAATAACAGCAGGATTATAAAAGATACATTTATCAACAATGTGCAATTTTCCTACTGGAATGTATAATACAACTTTTCAAATGCAAATCTCCTATCAATGAACATATAAAGCGGCAAGATAAACGGGAAAAATGACATTAAGCTAATTCTTACTCATCTCCGAAAACTAAAAGGATTAAAACTTTTAAAGTTAACTGACAAATCTCCCCAAACTTAATTTGAAACTTTCATTCAGTTTTGCACTGTCAAGGCTTTAGACAAAGCTCCTTACAAGGAATCATGCTAATTCTTTTGAATTGCAGGGAATGGGTCAAAATCAACACCTTCCCATCACCTACCACACAAAAGCCAAAAATCCTCTTACACGGTCCTCTGAAGTCAGTCAGGCCCTGTCCAACAATCAAAGTCCTCTGTAAGCCAGTTCACTCTGCCCCCAAAGTCATTTCCCCTGCTTGTCCATTGTAAATCCCTGGCTGAAAACTGGTCCCTCAAAGGTCTGTGATGCTATCTGCTCTGAATCTACTTCTCCCAAATCCCCTGAAGGCTTTGCAACTCAGAGGCTGCCTTATCTTTCCATCCTGTGTCTCACCAACCTCTCATCCCTCTCATGTCGTCTGAACCACCAACTCACCAAATCATAATAAGCCATCTCAAATGGATCACAACTTTTTCAGGAATACCACCTCCCCAGGTGAACGGTGAGCTCCCATAGAGCAGGGACAGTACTAGGCATATGCATATGATAAGCATGTACTAATTACATGATAGACTCTATGGCCCTGCTCCTCCTTCTATGGAGGTACAAACAGGTCAAAAGACAGGCAGAGAGAGAGAGAGAGAGAGAGAAAAGAAAAGAAAAAAGAGGAAAAGAAAGGAAAGAAAGGAGGGAGGGTGGGAGGGAAGGAAGGAAGGAAGGAAGGAAGGAAGGAAGGAAGGAAGGAAGGAAAAGAGAGAGAAAGGAAGAAGGAAAGAGAGAGAGAGAGACAAAGGAATAAGAGGCAAGGGACCTAAATATTCCTGAAATAGGACAATCAACAGGACGGTGGTCTAAGTAAACTTGAGTTTACTGTATACATAAAAAATATACAGATAACCAATGCAATTAACATTAGAAGTGTTTTGAAAACTAAAATAATTTGTTAAATGTTGATTCAGGAAACCTAATATAAAGGGTACTTCCTGGAAAAGCAAATAAGTAAACATAAAATATTTCCTGAAATTTAAATACTAAAATCATAAATAGGCTAAAGAAAAATTCTCAACTCAAAGAGGTAAATTAAATCCATTGTTGAGATAATCAGACATGCTGATGATGTTGACTGTCCTTGCTGAAAATAAATGAAAATATTGAGGTCTTCCAGGTACATGATGAGAGCCGGTTTCACACAACCATTTGAAGCCTCCATCTGTCTTTCAAAAAGCTTAAAGTTGCATCGGATCCTTCATGAAAATCCAAGAAGATGCTGCCCATGGCAAGAATGATGCCACTGTTTCTATCAAACGAAAGCCATAACAATTAGCTGAAAATGCCCAGTATCACGATGAAAGAGGAGCTCGTGCTAACCTGAAGATGCCAAAATCCACAGTATTTTGTGTGATGATATGGCATCCATCCCACTGAAGCAAACCTCATGAGCACAACATAGTGCCATTTCTCGCCTAGTCATTTTTATGGCAGCAAAGTTTCATAAATATAGAGGCTGAGATTCAGCCCAAAGCAAGTCACCAAGAGCAATTCTATAGCTGGAATGTGTGGCAGGCCAACAAACTTTTTCATCTTTAACTTGGACTTTTTACTCAGCAATATTTCTGAAAGGGACTATGACTGAGGACGGTTGTAAATTTCACCATGTTACCAAGAAATGATTTTAGGAGATTAAGTACCAAAATAGTACAAGACGTATACCTCTAATTCATTCCTATCCCTCAAAAACATCCTTGTATATATTTGAAAAGTGTATGGAAATAGAAAAGAAAGACACAGACCCTGAAAAATACTTAAAAAAAAAAAGAAAAGAAAAAAAGATACAGCCTGGAAGACAACTATATTTGCATTTCCATCTGAACACAAATGGCCACAAGAGGATTGGTACAGGATGACTAATTAAAATGAAACTTACCCAGGATGCTGATATCACAGTCAGGTTAAAAAAATACATATGTATGTATATATACATATATATACATTCTATATGAAAAACACCTTTAAGAAGGGGTGATCAACCATTTCTATGATTCCTCATGCATGCAATAAATATTTATTGAGCATCTGATATGTTGCAGGCCCTGTGAACAAGACAGAACCCATCTTTGTCCTCATGCAGCCAACAACCCAACAGGCATACAGCAGTGAGTTATTAGTGAGATTTGTGCTACTACAAAGTGCAGTATTTTGTAAAAGCTTAAAAACAAGTGATCCCAAAGAAGCTAGAGTAATGGAGAAGATTCCATGGAGGAAGTAAAATCTAGGCTGAATTGTTAAGTTGAATAGGAGTTGGCTATGTGAAGGAGAGAAGGGAGGGTGGGAAAGTGTTCCTAGCAGAAAAAAGTACATTAGTCAAGGATCAAAGGCAGGAAAGAGCTTGACATGTTGCTGAAAGAGAACCAACGTGGCTAGAAAGGTGAGACTGACTAGGACGAGGCTGGAAAAGTAAGGAGGGGTCAGATCATTTAGAACCTTGAAAGTCACGGTGAGGATATTGGACTTTAAACCACAAAATGTTTTAGGCCCAGGATGGACATCAACAGGTCACATTGTTAGCATCACACAGGTAACTCTAGAGAGACCGGGTAGTGGGTGGGTAGGGAGCAAGGAAAACAGCAAGCACACTAAGACGCTCTTTGTCCAGGAGAGAGAGAAATAGCTTGCCCTTGGCTGACGGGAAGAAGCAAAAAGATTCAAGAGATGTTTAGGGAAAAGAACAAGAGACCTTGGTGATGGACTGGCGTGGGGACAAAGGGGAAGAGAGAGAAGCCAAGGTGGACTCAGAGGTTACAAGCCTGAGGAACTAGGTTGGTGGCATGACACATACTGGCAGCTTGAAGGAGAACCAAACCTCAGGGTTGAGGAGTAGGCGAACATCAGACTTTTCCTGCAACAGGATATGTTCTTAGCTCACTTAGACTGATAAAAGAAACTCAGAAACTTCTCCATCTATCATGGAACTACATAATTTCAGACCTGTAAAGGAATTATGCAGATCCTCAAGCTGAAATAGCAAGCCTATGGGAATCAACAACCCCAGATTTGAAAGCAGAATGTTAGTCCGAGCAATTTCTGAATTATTACTGGCATTGTTAACATTTTTAGAAATAAGGAATTTATACAGCAGTATCCTGGGTACATGCCTCGAGGTCCCTTTAAATGTAGAATTCACACAAAATGCCAGTGTTCTGGAGCAAACAAATCCATCAGTCACTACAGAATTTATGCTAAGATTTCCAGAAAGCTAGAGAGAATACCAGAGGTCTTTTGTCATATTTCTCAAAAGATAATTCACTTAATTATGTTAGCCTTGGCAAAAAGTGGGTGACAATAACAATTTTTAACTTGCTTATTCTTAAACAATTCTTTCACAAAAAAAGCAATCAATTCCTAAAGCTCTTGGATCATGCATTCAGTAGTGCCCCCAGCCAGCCATCAGCTCAGAGGACTTTCCTCTTGCCTGCTACATGCTCCGTAGTCACCTTCCCCTGCAGCCCTCGCTCGGCACTTGTATTTTTTTAATGTCAGAGGTTGCAACTCCAAATTGCATTGCCAAATCTCTCTTCTCTGATATAATCTCTTTCTGATTTGAATGGACATTTTCTCCTGAGACTACCATAAATAACACAAGGGAACAGCTGGGAAAGAGAGGCACTTTATAGCTGGCAATTTGGAAATTCAGAGAAACACAAAAATTCTGGGCAGAGAGAGGTGCAAACACAGAGGGGAGGTTAGAAATATAGGGCAGGAGTCACTATATATGGCCTTGATGTCCGTGTGATACATAATTCCCTAGTAAGGGAGTTTAATAAATCCAGGCCAAATTGAGAGGGGTTGGGTTCTCAGTGGCCAGGAGATATACTGCATTGGCCCAGAGACCAGAGCTGTGAGAAGAGGATGGGAGCGGCTGGGGCTGTGTTCCAACAGAGCAGCAAATGTAGATGGGGCATCACACACCCAAAAAACTCTAAAGGAATAAATATGAGGAGATTCCCCCTGCCATGAGCCAATATTTCAGGTGTTTATGCACCTGAAATCAGTTTGTTGGAGGCTGCATACTTTCTTCTGCCAGTATTCTGGGACATCGTGGGGCATCATGAGAAAAAAGGATACTTTTCAGTCTAACCAAAAACTAATGATGCCTAATTGAATTTAAATATAAAAAAGGATATTTTCTTCCTGCTATCAAGCAGGTTTTAGACATAAGCAAAAAGGATATTAAAGTGATTTTTTAAAGTTTCCCTTAATAAAGGTATTTAAATAATTATCTGCCCACAGTTCAGCTCTTTAACAGCTAAATCATCACTTCACCACACAAGGACCAAAAATGCCTGATTCCAGTCAATTCATAGGCATTCCAGTGGCCACAGGAGTTAAGGAGATAAAGCTGTCTCAGGATTTGCCTCAATTTCTACCCCTGTGACGCTCATCTCTTCTTAGTTCAAGGTCAGTGACTTCTATTATGGAGACGGTGTCCACCCCAGGATTTGAAGCCTTTGATTTAAAGTCTTGGGAAATATGGAATCAAATCCCTAGGCTTGGTTCTGATAAAAGAATCCTTGCTGACCCACCTTTGATCACCTGTCCACTGTCCCAGGTCCTGTGGCACCAGGACTCTGTTTGGCCATTATCAGTGACCTCACCTAACCCTTTCCCCACAAGCAACTGGCATCCTGACTATGGTCCAGTGTGCAGTTGTCATAGGAGACAGTGGGTTGGTGGAAATTTACCAATACACACAATTAGAGAACATACTTATTCTACAGAAACTTACTGAGTGCCTCCTCTGTGCAAACTCTGTTCTAGATACTATGGATACATCTATGAAAAGTCATGGTTCTGTACTCTCATGGGGAAGACAGACAGCAAACAGATAGAGAGCACCTTTAGTGACAATAAGGGAAATTCATAGAGATGGTGCAAAAAAGGAAGCAACACAACAGACTCCCACATATAAACGTGACCCTCATGTACCCTTGGGAATATACAGTACTGGTGATCCACCTATGGGAAGGGAGAATTCCAGGAGGTCCACTCACAGGTCACCCAGACTTCCGTAGGCTTTAACTACAAGCCTGACTCCTTGACAGGTGCCAGTGGAACTGTTTATGTGGACTGTGAGATGAAAGTCAAAGTTCAGTTCCCAAGCCTAACATTCCCTCAGAGAACCTAATCTCAGGCCAGACTACAACTGCTCCAGCACAAGGGAATTTCTTAATGTTCTTTTTGGGCTCACCTCCAGCAGAGATGCAGGAAGAGGAAACCAGGTGTCACCTTGTGTGAAAGCATTTTCCACCGAATACCGCTATGATTATTTCACTTTGGAAATAACACCATTCTGTTTAGAGTTAGATACTAAGCTTTTGATTTGGTTTAAAACATACAAGGAGTAAGAGAAAGTGTAGACGAATCAATGAGACCCAGCTAGAAACAGGTTTTAATGGACCAAATGCTTTGTTGAATAAACTAGCTAAGACAATAACAATTAGATAACCATTCCTCTGTCTTAGGAGGAAATAAGCTTAAGAAGCAGTTTATTTTTGCTTCTGGGGAGGAGTCATAAATCAACTCATCATGGACCAAGCCTGCTGAGGATGACATACTCTACCCATCCTTTCAGATGATACTACTCTGAGACTGCACTCAGCTCCTCTAAGTTCTTCCCAAAAGAGCAGACTTCTCAAGGGCCCAGAGCAAGTTTTGGTCCAGAAGGAGCCATAGCCTCCATCAGTCACACGCATGCTCAGGGGAAAAGTTCAGATTGTAAAAGTTTTCTTTCCTAGAACAGAGGCAGGAGAAAGGAAGAATGGGAAGTGTGCGCCACTTTATAGTTCCAAAACAATTAAACTTCCCTGTCTTGGCAAAGTATCTAATGTCAAGGGTACTCAATTTGGTCAGTCAACAGAGCTAGGTTACTTTTTGGCTCCATCCTCCATGAACCCCCACAATATGGCTTGAGCCCTGTCTCCTCTGACAATCTCAACTGCCTGCCCCAGTATCTTAATATTAGCCCCTCAGATGCCCCATGACAGGACCCTGTGTTCGTCAGTACCACTGGCCTGAGTACCTCTGTATGCAGCTGCTCAGGACACTGACTTGGGACATTTGGGTTGGGCTTTTCTCTGCACACACAGTGGATTGCACTTTCATCTGCCCCCAGTGACATGTCCATTTCCATGATGTGTCAATTCGCCTCTTGGAGTGTTCCTGTCCAAGTCCAGTTATCTTATCTATGTACAAATATGCCATAAGATATGATAAGAATGGATTTGGTACACACACTCTCTCTCTCTCTCTCTCCCTCTCTCTGGAATATTATTCAGCCATAAAAAAGAATGAGATCTTGCCATTCATGACAACATGAATGGACCTAGAAGGTGTTATGCTAAGTGAAATAAATCAGACAAAGACAAGTACTATTATTTCACTTGTACATGAAATCTGAAAAACAAAACAAACAAACAAAAAACCAAGACTCTTAAATACACAGAAAAAAATGGTGGTTGCCAAGGGGTGGGGGATGGGAGGATGGGTAAAATAGATGAAGGGGATTAGGAGGTACTTCCAGTTATAAAATAAATAAGTCACAGAGATAAAGAATACAGCATAGGGAATATGGTCAATAATATTATAATAACGTTGTATGGTAACTGATGGTGACTATAGTTAGCATGTTGAGCATGGAGTAATGTATAGAATTATTGAATCAATATGTTGTACACCTGAAACTAATATAACATTGTGTGTCAATTATACTTCAATTTTAAAAAAGAATGATTTAAAGCCTTTGCGTAAAACATGAATAAGACTGTAACATTCAGTCCATCCAAATTCCTATAACCCTTACTATCTATACAACTCACTCAGTATTTTGCATATATTACTCCATACAATTATCTTTACATATATATGTATGTCCAGATATACAAACATCCTGCCATTCCAACTAGATTCCATGCTTCTTAAGAGCTGGGACCATAATTTATATTCTGCATTCTCAGCATCTTACATACCTCTTATTTGTAAGTACACTAAAATATTTACTACCGGTGGTGACAATAATAAAGATTTGTCCAGAACTATTTCAGTAGCAGTGCATAATAAGCACTGAGACAGTTGTACCTGCCCATGAGCAGGCTACACAGATGAAAGAAAGAAAATCAACCCATGGGTGTGCTCCATCAACAGAGTACACATCAGACAAAATCAGCTTTGGCCATTTTGAACAGGACCTGCAACAAGATCAAGAATACTTTTGGCTTTTTGACTGAAGAGATATTTCAGAGACACAGTCCATGCTCTTGTGAGGGATCTCCATTAACCAAGTCACCAGATCAACTGTCATCCTCCATTTGCTCTACAAAACACAGTGGCTGATGCCTGTGGTCCAATCCAGGTGTGTGGCTAGTAGGCCACTTATAGAAGCTCACATGCTTTTGCTCCCACCAGTTTATAATCCATGCCTGTGAAAAGCATGCTGAAATTGTTCCTGAGCCTATTAACAGTTTTACATGCTACTTAAATTATATAGTACAAGTAAATATTATATAAACTGGTGAAATATGGATGAAAAAAGAGAGCTAATTCTATGAAAATTAGATTGAATTCTGTAGAAAGATTCCAAAGTTGTGTTTAATTAGGTGAGAGTGAAGAAATTTTATAAGACTAGGAAAATTACTGTAAATATCTAGAAGTATTCTGTGCTCCAAGTGCCTAAGGTGGCTCAGTTTGTTAAGATCTGAGTCTTGGTTTTGGCTCAGGTCCTGAGCTCCAGGTGGTGAGATCAGCCCCACACAGGCTAGCACTCAACGCAATATTCCCTTTCCCTCTGCCTCTCCCCCTGCTCATGTGTGTGTGCACTCTCTCTCTCTCTCTCTCTCTCTCTCTCTCTCTCAAATAAATAAATAAAATCTTAAAAAAAATAATTCTGTGCTCAGATTGCTTTCTAAGAGTCTAAGCTTCCTCTCCACCTTAAGAGATGGAGAGAAAGGATGGTTGGTAATGTGTATGAAAGAGTTAAAACCTCAACCCGACTGACATCTTAAGATTGAGAAAGGGTTATGCATTCACAGGTTTTAGATGACATAAAATGTTTGAGTTGTGTATGCTTCATTTTTTCAGATTCCCATTTTTAACCAGCCTTTACAATAAAATAACTATCAGTCATGTCACGTCTGATAAGAAAGTTCTTACTATCCACCCACACCTACCTTACTCCTGGAACCCAATGGAGAAACTGCTCAGAACTCAGGAAGCCAGAAGCCTCAGGAGTTGCCACCTAGATTGCAATAGAAAATGTAACAAAGGAGTCACTGCTAGAGATTTTCTTGTTTTGCTGGTTTTCATTTCCAATCATATATATCTTCAATTACACACACACACACACACACACACACACACACACACACACACACACCCTGTGCTTTTGTAAGTTTCTGGGTCTATGTAGAATATTTATAGAAATATGGTACATAATTAAAATCAATAGCAACAAATAGGAATCAGGAATTACCTGCCAAGCTGAGCAATTCACCTTCAACAGGTCACCACATAGATTCAACACAGTCAAGCATTCAAACGGTCAGTTAAGCAAACAGGCAGAGCAGTGCATATAGGAGCTGGAACCACAGTTCTAGGGTGATCCACAGAGGAGATTAGACATGGTCCCTTTCCCTGCAGAGCTTACAGTTCAATAATCAACCCGGGGCCAGTAAGTTGCATTTTGTTCTTTATAATAACAGCAGGCAGTACTAAAGATGGAGGGGAGGGAGAAAAGGAGCCAGTTTTGAGCCTCTTTCCTTCAATGATTCTGTGCTCACTGCCAAATGGATATTGGAAAGTAGAGAGCATGAGAGTAGAAATGTTTTATACAGTATTACTGTAGAAAGGGTTTTCATAGATTCATAAAATGTTAAAATAGGAAAGGTGATCTTAGAGACATCTTATCTAGCCACCTTATTTTATAGATGCAGAGACCAAAACACAGGGAGTGGTTGAGTAGGGTAACACTTCTAATTAGGAGCAGAGGGTTGGGACCAGAAATCAGATACCCTGACTTGCTAAGTCCAGCGCTCTTTCTAGAACACTATACAGCAATGTTCCCCCTCTTTTTGGTTAGCATCCTCCCTTCTCTATTTCATGGCCCCAAATCTATCTAGAACACTGAGAATGATCAGAACCCCTGAAAGTTCATCTCTAAACAAAAAAGTCTGAGATGAATCAGTTTAAAAGCTTTAACAAGTTGAACCAAACATCAAGTTAACAAAACTTTCTGCTAATTGTGTAGTTTCATGTAAAAAATAGTTAAAGTACAAAAAGAATCACTGGTTGAGCTATCTCATATGAGAACACTGACTCCATTCACCTGGAAGATATTCCAGTCAGAAATCTTACCTGCATTTCATTCAATCAGCATACACTCTCTCCCCTCAGGAAAAAAAAGAGAGAGAGAGAGAGAGAGAGAAAAGAAAAAAGGAAGAAAGGGAGGGGAAATTACACCAGAATTATTACAGAATTTACACTGCTTTCTGTGATGTTAGTTTACTTTTTTTTAAAGATTTTATTTATTTATGAGAGAGAAAGAACACACACATGCAAGTAGGGGGAGGAGCAGAGGGAGAGGGACAAGCAGACTGCGCTGAGCACAGATCCCGATACAGGGCTCGATCCCACAACCCTGAGATCATGACCTGGGCCGAAATCAAGAGTCAAATGATTAACCAACTGGGCCACCCAGGTGCCCCTCTGTGATGCTAGTTTCTAAGTAACCCTATCCAACAAATATTTCATGAGTACCTACTGTGTGTAAGGCACATCATGAGCAGACTCTGTTCAAGGCTGGGTGTTACAGGTGACACCAGGAAAGAGTCTCACATCTCAAGGAGTTTGCCGCAGAAGCTGTACTCACATAATAAACACAGACCAGATTGTGCTCAGGGTTACAATGGTGGGAAATTGACCTGGAAACACAGACAGGGAAAGGGGTGAGGGAGGAAATTTCCTAGATGAGTCTGCATTTGAGCTGGGCCTTGAAGATGGGATGTAACATACACAAAGAGAATTCGGACATTCTGATCTTAAAAGAGTGGCTCACTTTTTCTCCCCATTCTTCCTTCTTGGCTCATGTCCCAGTCCCTTAAAACATGCATTACACTTCCCACCTCTGAATTTAAACTATTCCCACCAATTTCTCCAGTGACTTCCTAGCTGCCAGATACAACTGGCATTCTTAGTCCTGATTCCAAATTATCCCTTTGCAAACCCTGTTGGCTTGACCTTCTTGAAACTCTTCTCTGGTTTTCATCATCCTCTCCCTACTGCTGTTCCTCTACCCCTCTGACAGGTCCCTCACAGTCTTCCTGTTCTCCATAGCTCCTTGCTCATATCTTTGATATTTGGGCCCTATACATCCTATCTGGATCATTTTCCTGTCTCCACAGCTCCAGCTTCTTCCTTGTGCTGATGACATAAATTTTAACTTCTTCTCATTCCCTATCTCTTTTTTAAACTCTAAACTCATCTTTCCAACTATTCACTGACCCGCCAATGTGGACAGCCTATAAATGCCCCAAACAGAACATGCCTGAAACCTAATGCATCCTTTTTCTCCCTAACCTCCAATGTTCCTTATTTCTACTCCAAACTCTAAGGCACACTCTTTCATACCTCTGTACTTTTTACATCTTATTCCCTATAATAGGAATTCTTTTCTACATATGAACTACTGAGAAAAGTTCAGCTATAGACAATTGACACACTTGTCACTTTCCTCTGTGACAGCCCAGGGAGCAATGTGCTATCCTAAAAAGGTGACAGATCCAATTCCAAATCCTGGTCCCAGCACTTACTAAGGAGTCCTATAAACCTGACCCCACTGAACTTACCTTTCCTCAGCTATAGTATCGACCTCAGAGGGTCATAAGCTTCAACTGAGATGGTCCATATGAAGAGCCTAGTGCAGGAAATGGCACCTGGCAGGTCCTCCATGAATATATGTCATCTTCCCCACCCTCCTGTCTCTGGGCTACCAGAGCACATGAACCTGTTGACAGCGGCTCTGGTTATATGATGTTCTCACTATAATTCTCCAGACTTAAGCTCTGCAGTGTAAAAAGCCTGTCACCCAGCACTACCAATGGGCATTCAGTACATATTTATTTAATTCAGTAATACTGGAGACAGCTCAGGACCCAACCCTAGGACTCAGGATACTGAGTTGGCATCAGTGAGGAAATGATGGTACTATTAAGAAAAATAGAGTGAAACCATATGATAATTGTCTTTCTCTGCTTGCCTTACTTCACTTAGTATAATCCCCTCCAGTTCCATCCATGTCAGTGCAAATGGTGGGTATTCATCCTTTCTGATGGCTGAATAATATTCCATTGTATATATGTGCCACATCTTCTTTATCCATTCATCTATTGAAGGGCATCTCAGCTCCTTCCACAGTTTGGCTATTGTGGACATTGAGGACCATAGGGAAGGGAGGGAAATCTGAAGGGGGAGAAATCAGAGAGGGAGACGAACCATGAGAGACTATGGACCCCGGGAAACAAACTGAAGGTTACAGAAGGGAGGGGAGTGGGGAAGGGGGTAATAGGGTAATGGGTGTTAAGGAGGGCATGTGTTGTGATGAGCACTGGGTGTTATACGTAACTAATGAATCAATGAACATTACATCAAAAATAAAAAATTATGTACTATACAATGGCTAACTGAACATAATTTAAAAAAAGAAAAATAGAGAAATCAAGGATAAATTCCTTTTAGGTATAATGTGACAAATTCCACATGGGGTACGTGGACATTTAAAGGGCAGAAGGAAGACACCCAGCAGGCAGTTGGGGCTGTGCTTGGGGTGGAATCCTGCATTTAAGTACCTAACGGGGGTGGGGGGAGAAACAGGAGACAACAGCAAGGGAAAGAGGCAGGAAGACATCAGGACAATGCAGTGACGGAGAAACAAAAAAAGGAAGAAATTCAAGAAGAAAGCAGAGAGCCCACAGTGCTGAATACAAAAGAGAGTTCCTAGAATTAAGGCCAAAAAATAAAAGGCTCTGGGGTTTTGGTCAAGAAGAAGAAAACAATTTCACAAGAATGAAGGCAAAAAGGGTTGCAAGAGGTTAAGAAGTGAGTGGGAGAAACTAGGGGGAAATCTCCAAGGTCTAGCATCTATATGTGTGTAAATGTGCAGAATTTTCCATTCCTAATGTTTGATACTCTCAGCTGCAGAGCAGAGGCTAGAACCCGGGTTTCATGCCTCCCAGGAGTCATGATTCCACCACACCACGCTAGAAGGCATGGTGTCTTTTTTGTATCTACTTAATTCTCCCCACCTTCACCCCATCACAGCTACGTGACTTTTACTTAGACATTGGCCAGTGGTCTCATTCAACTAAAGGCTGAGAATCTGATGTGCTCCTGCCTCGCATCATTGACAATGTCATCACTCAGAAGGTGAGGAAGCAATGAGAGGAGCAGCTTTTCCTCAATTAATTTTAATCAGCAGTCAGCCTTCAGTGACAGAGTGGAAGTGACAGCTTCCGTGGAACTTTAGGAGAAAAGTGATGAAATTGTTTTGTAATAATCAAGGAAGAGAAAGCTGGTCATAGTCAGACACAACGCATGGATTAGGAGAGTGGGTTTTATGTTTGACTCTCCAAAGCACAGACCTCCTAGAAGGAAAATATAAGGACCCTGAGCCCAGTATTGATTGTTTTGTTTTGCTTTTCTTTTTAATGACTTGGATAAATTCATGCATATTAAATTGAAGATGACACAAAACAAGAAGAGAACTTGGAGGAGTAGAATAAGAACCTCAAGATCACTCAATGGGCTGGTGGGATGAATTGTAACTAACAAGATTAATTTTAATTGAAAAATATGAAGTTCTGCCCTAGTTTTTAAAAAAAGGACAGAAGAAATACAGGATAAAGATATTAAATTTTAGGCTTTTAAAAATTTGGAAAGAATGTTAAAATTGTTAATGATAAGCACTTAGAAACTAGAAACATAATCTATAACTTGTAATCAGGAGAAAAAATTGGGAACTTTAAAAATCAAGCAGAAAACAGGAATGGAGAAAGGATGGAATGATAAAATAAAAGTACAAAATATATGGCATAAATGATTCCAACTGTATCAGTTTTCTCAACAAATATAAATGAATAAGCTCACCTGTTTTGTTTTGTTTTGTTTTGTTTTTTTGTGAAGAAGACTCTGTTTATTCCACTCAACCATAAAGCACCTGTCCCCTGAACCCTTTTGCTCTTTTTTTTTTATTGTTATGTTAATCACCATACATTACATCATTAGTTCTTGATGTAGTGTTCCATGATTCATTGTCTGTGCATAACACCCAGTGCTCTACGCAGACTGTGCCCTCTTTAATACCCATCACCAGGCTAACCCATTCCCCCACCCTCCCCCCCTCTAGAACCCTCAGTTCGGGTTTCAGAGTCCATCGTCTCTCATGGTTCGTCTCCCCCTCCGACTTACTCCCCTTCGTTCTTCCCCTCCTGCTATCTTCTTTTTCTTTTTTTTAACATATGTTGCATTATTTGTTTCAGAGGTACAGATCTGTGATTCAACAGTCTTGCACAATTCACAGCGCTCGCCATAGCACATACCCTCCCCAATGTCTATCACCCAGCCACCCCATCCCTCCCACCCCCCACCACTCCAGCAACCCTCAGTTTGTTTCCTGAGATTAAGAATTCCTCATATCAGTGAGGTCATATGATACATGTCTTTCTCTGATTGACTTATTTCACTCAGCATAACACCCTCCAGTTCCATCCACGTCATTGCAAATGGCAAGATCTCATTCCTTTTGATGGCTGCATAATATTCCATTGTGTATATATACCACTTCTTCTTTATCCATTCATCTGTCGATGGACATCTTGGCTCTTTCCACAGTTTGGCTATTGTGGACATTGCTGCTATCAACATTGGGGTGCACGTACCCCTTCGGATCCCTACATTTGTATCTTTGGAGTAAATACCCAGTAGTATAAGCTCACCTGTTAAAATTCAGAGTATTAAATAGGATTTTTTAAACCCAGATATACACTATACCCAAGAGATAGTTCTAAAACAAAATAATATTGGAAATTGAAAATAAAGCAAAAGCAAAAAAATGCAGGGAAAATCTTAGCAGAAAATTTGTAATACAGTAATATTTTATAAGACAAAATAGATTTTAAGGTGAAAAACATTCATATGAATAAATAGGGTACCTATATATTAATCGAGGGAACTACTCCAGCAACAGATAATGATCATTAAATTGCATGCAGAAAGGTAGGATAGAAGAGCTCAATTTAACAACAGTCCATGTAAAAATGATGGGGTTTTGTTTTTATAAGTTTAATAATGGTTACAGGTTAACACAGATGCCTCCAAAAGTCATTGCAATCTTGGTTAACACTGATAGTGTGCATAATAGCTCAGGTTAAAAGCCACTTCTTCTGCACTGTCAAAACTTACCTGGAGGGGAGTGCTTAGGTCTGGGTATGTCATCTTGAAACAGACATTGTCAAATTGGAGAACTTCCAATAGAGATCAACCAGGATGAAAGAGCATGAAAAAAAATTATCTAAGTAACAGCTGAAGGACAAGAGATATTATTTAAGAAAAATTTAGAGAAGCATGTCAACCAAAGTGGGCATTGTAGCAAATGGTGGAGCCATGACTGAAACAAAGCAAATCTCACTACAGAGAGGATGCCAACCATTCTTAAGTACTCTATCCTATGTTGCTTCTCTATAAAAATACCAGAAGAAATAAAAGAAATAGCTTTCATAATATCAGAGCGAAAATCACATCCCTAACTGTACCATAAAGACCACTGCCATAAATGAAAAGAGGACTTTTTTAAACAACGTTAATATTTGAAATTTTGTACAGAGAAAGATATAGTAAACAGAGATTAAATAAAGACACAATAAACAGTAGAGTGGCAATACAAAATGCTAGTGAAGATTCAGAGTAACTGGATTACTCATACATGATTGGTGAGCATATAAAACAGTACAGCCACTTTGGAAAACAACTTGGCAATTTCTTATAAAACTAAACAGTCATTGACCATACAACCTGAAACCACACTCAGGCATTTATTCCAGAGAAACGAAGGCCACATTCACACAAAAACCTGTACATGAATGTTTACAGCAGCATTATTCATAAAGGCCCAAACAGGAAACAACCCAGGAGTCCATCAATGGGTGAATACTTACATAAACTGTGGTGCATCCAGACCATAGAACACTACTCAGCAATAAAAAGAAATGAACTACTGGTATACACAACAACTCGGATAAATTGTCAGAGAATTACTCTGAGTGAAAGATGTCAGTCCCGAAAGGTTACTTAGTGTACAATTCCATTTTGTGGAACATTTTTGAAATGACAAAATAGAGAACATATTAGTGATTGCCAGGGGTGGCAGCAAAGAAGGGAGATGGATATGGTTATAAAAGGGTTCCATGAGGGGTCCTTGTGGTTGATGGAACTGTTCAGTATCTTGATTATGATGGTGGATACAAAAAACTACATATGTGATAAAATTGGAAAATACTTTGGAAGTTCTTCAAAATATTAAGCATAGAGTTACTGCGTGGCTTAGCAATTCTACTCCTAGGTATATACCAAAGGGAAATGAAAACAAACATCCACACAAAAACTTGTACATCAATGTTCATAACAGCATTAATCATAATAGTCCAATTGTGTAAACAACCCAAGTTCTATCTGATGAATGGATAAAATAATGTGTAAATCCATACAATGGAATATTATTCTGCAATAAAAAGAAATGAAGTACTGATACATGCTACAACATGAATGAATCTTGAAAGTGTTATTTATGCTAAAACAAATGAGCCACAAAACACCACATATTGTATGATTCCACTGATATGAAATGTGTAGAATAGACAAATCCATAGAGAAAAGTAGATGAGTGGTTACCTAGAGCTGGACAGAGAGAGATGGGGAGTGAATACTAACAAGTATAGAGTTTTCTATTTGGGTTGATGAAAATGTTCTAGAATTAGATAGTAGTGAAGGTTTTATAACTCTGTGAATATACTAAATAATATACTAAATATCACCAAATTGTGTGCTCTAAATGTTAATGAAGTGAATGGATAAAGAAGATGTGTTACACACACACACACAAATGGAATACTACTCAGCGATAAAAAATGAAATCTTGCCATTTGCAACAACGTGGATGCAACCATAGGATATTATGCTAAGCAAAATAAGTCAATCAGAGAAAAACAATTATCATATGATCTCACTCATACATGGAATTTAAGAAACAAAACAGAGGATCATGGGGGAAGAGAGGGAAAAATAAAGAAGTCAGAGAGGGAAACAAACCATAAGAGACTCTTAATCATTGGAAACAAGCTGAGGGTTGCTGGAGGGGAGGGTGGTGGGGAGATGGGGTAAGTGGGTGACGGGCATTAAAGAGGGCAGGTGATGTAATGAGCACTGGGTGTTATATAAGACTGATGAATCACTGAACTCTACCTCTGAAACTAATAATACACTATATGTTAATTAATTGAATTTAAATTTTAAAAAAGAAAGAAAAAAAATAAGTATATAGAACTAAATACACACACACATTAGTACAAGTAAAACTGGGCAACTGAATAATACAGGTAAATTCTATCAATGTCAGCATCTTAGTCATGTTATTATACTACCATCTTGCAAAATGGTACTATTGGGGGAAAATGATAAAATGTACAAAAGATTTCTCTGTGTTATTTCTT
This sequence comes from Eumetopias jubatus, assembly GCF_037043125.1. Lineage (NCBI taxonomy): Eukaryota > Metazoa > Chordata > Mammalia > Carnivora > Otariidae > Eumetopias > Eumetopias jubatus. The sequence goes on from NW_028274809.1 coordinate 92,568,902, forward strand.
ACAACTGCATGTGAATCTACAGAAGCTGCTTCAAAATTTCACATTTGCCATATGCTGCAAAATTTCACGTTCACCTACATACACTCGCTCATCAGGGCTGGAGGAGCAATACTACCTTCTGCTTCTCTCTGCTTTCCAATCCCGTGTGAGTCCTCTCACTGACAGTCTAAATTAGAACCCAGCTGGCAAAGGATACTGGGACATGTTGTCCTAGGTTTCCAGCCCTTCTGATACAGGAAGATCATAGAGACAGTAGGGATGAAGGTCAATATTTATATTTATTATATTTATATTTACATAGACATTTATATTTGCATAGGCATATTAATACATATGCATATATACAAATATAAATTATAACCAATATAAATACAAGTTAATATGTATATGTGTATGTATGTGTGTATGTACACATATACATCTCCTAAACTCATAGCATAATGTTAAATGAAATCTGTGTTGAAAATTGCATATATAGTACCTTAGCCTGTGTTCTCCCCAAAGAAACATCTACAGCAAAGTTTGATGCGTGGGTGGTTTGCTGAGGAATGTGATCCCAGCGAGCAAGAGTAGAGGAGTAGGAGGACTGAACAGAAGAGGAGGGAGACAGAATATAAAGACGAAGTATTGCATTGGCCTCTACGAGGAGGAGCCAGACTGCTCCATCTCTTTCTGAAAAGCCCGAGGAACAAAAGGGCATGTCCCTTTAGTCAAAGGTTTGGGTTGCCCATGTTGAGCAGGTCTCTGAGATGTGTCACACCAGCACCACTGTATCAGAGAAGCAAGAGGTACACTGAATTTTCCAGAAGTGAGACAATGTCAGGTTCCACCTGCGGGAAACTGGTTGAAGCCTGCAGAGCCATGGCTGGTGATATTAAGGAGATCTGAAGCAGGAAAAAAGAGGATCTGATAAATAAAGGATGATGCCAGTTACAGAAAATACATGTATCAGAATGAAAAAAGATCTGGAAGGAAATTTAGTGACATGCTAGCAGCGTTTATTGTTGGGTTATAGAATTATGGATTATTTTTGGTTTCTTTTTTTATATGTTCTTATACTTTCAAGTTTTCTACAGTCCATATATACTATTTCTGTAATCACAAAATGCAACAGAAATTATTTTTAGGGAGCTGAGCTATATGATTGGAGGATGAATATTCATACGGAGACCAGATCACTGAGATATATAATTCTACCGGATGGAAAGATCTGACCTCTCAGATCACCAGCCAGGACTCTATGATAATCAACCTGACTGCAATGCTTAGGGAAGAACCAGGCACCAGATAAGCATTCAACACAGCATACATTTGCCAAAGGAATGAATGTACTACAGCAGCAAGACAGAAAAAGTTAGAAAACACTTGCTCCCAGGAGCTCACAATATCTTAGATTAAAAGCAAAGACTTAACAGTCATAGGGTCACCATATGACCCAGCAAATCCACTCCTAGGTAAATATTCAAAAGAAATGAAAACATATGTCCACACAAAAACTCGTATACCAATGTTCATAGCAACATCATTCACAACAGTCACAAAAGTGGAAACAACCCAAATGTCCATCAATAGATAAATGAATAAACAAAATGTAGTATGTCTATAATGGAATATTCAGCCATAATAAGGAGTGAAGTACTGATACATGCTGCAACATGCAAGAACCTTGAAAATGTTATGCTAAGTGAAAGAAGCTAGACACATATTGTATGATTTATTTAATGTGAAATATCCAGAATAGGCAAATCCATAAGGTATAAAAAGTAGATTAGCAGCTGCCAAGGGCTGGGCGAAGGGGGGGAAGGGGGAGTGATCACTCAGTGGGTATGAGGTTTATTTGGGAGTAATGAAAATTTTCTAGTATTAGATGGTGGTGATGGTTGTACAACGTTGTGAATATACTAAAAATCACTGAATTGTCCACTCTATAGTGGTTACAATGGTAGATTTTATGTTATGTGAATTTTATTTCAATTAAAAATGATAGTAGACAGTTTCGGGTCACATGTAACGTGTGGCAAACAATGATATTAGAGTCTGGAGGGAGAGCAAGAGAGATCACATGGGTCTACGGGCATCAGGGATGGCTTCATGAAGGAGGTAGGAGTTTGGGACTTTGAAGGAGCAGGATAACAGACATTCCAAAGATGCTTGCGGAATTGGATTCAACTACAAAACAGTCAGGAAGAGGTATCAGCAAGGGCCTTAAGAGAGAGAGAAGCAGGATGAGTCCTCAGGACACCTGACCAACTTCTCTGGGTGAGGAACATTGTAACAGTGAAGGAGTGGTAGCAGATAAGGCTCAAGGGAAAAAATATTTGACATTCAGATAAACACTTGGCACTGAAAAATCCTGACCAGACAATGCTTTCTCCAATTTCTAGGGTTTTCATTTCTAATTACAGAAATGACATAAAAGAAGGCACTCTGGTGTCATGGTTGAAGGATTCTGTGCCAGTCAGATGGTCATGCTGCAGAACAAATGATCCCAGGATTTTCGTGGCTTCCAACAGCAATCATTCATCACTCATTCTACATGCCCATTACAGATGGGTTGTGGCCATACTACGTCTAAGCTTCAGTCTTCACTCATTAAATGAAGATAAGTATTCTCATGCTATGGAATTATTATGAGGATTAAATGAGATCCTGTAAGTGAAATGCTTGGTACCATACTTGCCTCAGGGTCATTGCTGACTAAGATGACCAGCTCTACCAGATAATAAGTTCCTTGTGAGCAAGGACTTCATTTTACCTACTGTTTACTCAACACCTAGCACATGTCCAGCATATACTCTAAGTACTTCAGTACCTGCTTGGTAAAGGAGTAAATTAATGAATAAATGGGTGAATTAATATATGCTCACTAAAGAAAATTTAGAAAGCATAGAAAAGTTTTCAGAAGAAAAATACTTACACTTTTCAATTAACATCCAATGCACAGGGAATGCACTATTGAGCAAGTTACGGGTCCTTTTTAATTTACATCCTTTTTTGCTCTGGCTCACATCTGATATAGAAATCAAAACTTAAATGCACAGACTCTGCCCTTTTTTGGAGAGCTGAACATAATTCTTTTTTTTAAATAGCTGATGCTTTTTTTTTAAGATTTTATTTATTTATTTGAGAGAGAGAACAGAGGGAGAGTGAGAGGGAGAAGCAGACTCCCCACTGAGCAGGGAGCCCAATGCGGGGCTCAATCCCAGACCCTGAGATCATGACCTGAGCCGAAGGCAGACGCTTAACCGACTGAGCCACCCAGGCGCTCTGAGCTGAACATAATTCTGAATAACCTTTCTAGCGCAGCAGGGGCCTGGCAATAAACAGTCCTTACGGAGGTCCGTGTCCACACAGGGCACTGGATTGTACTGAGAGCTTCCCGAAGGTGAGAGCAAGAGATAGGAAATGGAAATTAATGTCAGACTTGCTCCTTCCTAGGATGGGGGTTTCCAAAGAATGCATTTACTTGTCATCAACTCAGGATAACAGAGAAGTTCTTCTTGAGATTTTTAAATTTTTTGTTTAAAGGCCCATATTTTAAATTTATACCAGTAGATACGGGAAAGAGGAAATACAAGTAAAAATTGTGACCACACCTCACCTAACTAAATGCAAAATTATATCTACTTCTTTTTCACATTCCTTTCAAATATATGAATTATATATTACATTTGCTTTTATAATAAACAAATTTTCATTACTTGTAGACCCCTTGATTGGCACAGCCCATCATTACAAAAGTTTACTACAGGTAAGATAATGTTCCCCTCACAAGACACACACACACACACACACACACTCATTCATACACATGCCCAGACACACACATACATATACACCCACACTACATATATGAGAAGAGACAAGATTGCTATCTGTTCTAAGGACTTCTCTAAGGAATAGCAACCCTTGCTCTGTGTAGACTAATTGGTAGAAGTCACAAGGAAACATTTCTCAGTTAAATGGAAGACTTCTCAAAGAGATAGCTTTCAAAGACCCTGAGATGCAATGATACTGGCCTAAAGAGCCCACCGGGCAAGTGTTCCATTGTATTTACAGTTCTTTCTGTTCCCTGAGGATCTAACAACAAATGCTTGTGAGCACCTGCACTCTGTCCCCCACTCTGCTAGAAGTTATGAGGGTCATCAGACTCAGGACGACAAACCTCTGAGGGATTTACCCTCTACCTGTGCAAAAGAGGCACCTATAGGAAGTTCAGCCACAGGGCCAACAATTACACAATGGCTCACAGTGTCACAGGAAAGAATGAGGTCAACTGCCAAGAAATTACAACAGACTTTCAGTGCAGAGGGATGGATACATATTCCAAAATCTACTCTAGCCACTTCCTAATTGACAAATTTAGATTAAATATGCTATCAGCAAAACAGATTTTTCAGGTTCTCTCAGGCAGATGTTTCAGAAAAACCTCCACCCACTCTCAAGTCCCCGACTCCACCCCCAACACCAGCCCCCCATAAATACACACTTACATGCACACTCATACCTCCCCAACTTCACCCCACCCAAGGACCTCCCGAACCACACACACACACTCACACACACTCACACACACACACACACACACACACTACATGCACACATTATGATTCTGTGGGGAAGGTTTTCAGTGGAACAGCTCCTGTTCTGTGAACTATACCACCTTTATATTTCTCTACACTTTTTTCCTCTTTGGTCTGACCACCTGGTCATTGCTAAAAGCCAACTGCTTCCTTATAGGGCTTTGAAACGTGTTTGGACAATCAAAACACTGCATCTGATCTCTTGTAAAATACAGGCAAGATTTGAGAGGGATTGTGAGAGGGCATTCTGAGAAGATGAGGACACGACCACTGTTCCCCAAATATTTAAAAGGAAAAAGCAGGGCGCCTGGGTGGCTCAGTTGGTTAAGCGACTGCCTTCGGCTCAGGTCATGATCCTGGAGTCCCGGGATCGAGTCCCGCATCGGGCTCCCTGCTCAGCAGGGAGTCTGCTTCTTCCTCTGACCCTCCCCCCTCTCATGCTTTCTCTATCTTATTCTCACTCTCAAATAAATAAATAAAATCTTAAAAAAATAAATAAATAAAATAAAATGAAAGGAAAAAGCAAGCTTGTCCTGTCTGACCCCGAAAGGCAGAAGTTAGCATGATAAGCTTTGGCTCAACCTACAACAAAACTTTGAACAGGTCATGTTGCCCAGTGGTGGCATGAGCCATCTTAGGCACTGGTGAGCTCTTTGTCACCAGCGGAGTTCAAGCCAAGGAGCGGCAAATGCCTGGCAAGGGTGATCTTGGAGCCTGGCCTGAGGGGTCTTGAGGCCTCTTTCAACCCAGAAATTCTCTGCTCTGCAATCCCAGGAATGCATAGGATTGTCAGGGAAGAGAGACTGGAGCTGAGTGGAGGCCACTGAGTAATAGGTTAGAACAAATGGACAAAATTCCTGGGAGAAAGGCCTGAGGAAAAGCACAGGGATCAAGATCATCTGGTGACAGCGGAGGGATTAGACCTGTGTGTTGGCTGGTAACCAGGAGATGACAGGGAGAAATTAGTTGGGATTCAATTTTAGATGGCCATAAAGGCAAAGATTAAAAATGTCGGTTTTGGGGTTGCCTGGGTGGCTCAGTCAGTTAAGCATCTGCCTTCAGGTCAGGTCATGATCCCAGGGTCCTGGGACTGAGCCCCACATTGGGCTCCATGTTTCACGGGGAGCCTGCTTCTCCTTCTCCCTCTGCTTGTGCTCTCTCTCTCTCTGTCAAATAAGTAAATAAAATCTTTTTTAAAAAATGTAGGTTTTGTCTTAAAGGCCATTGTTTACAAACTGGTAACCACTGATGCCTTTTTACTTGAATTGCCTGGTGTTTTAAAAGGCATTTGGTCCCAATACAAGCAGTTTAGAGCCTGGGGTCTTACATTCAACAGAACTTTACACATTTATATTACCTGCCAGCCACTGTGCCTGTTGCCACAGATGATGATAAATCACTGATGATTTTAAAGTGGGAAAGTGGTACGACCGCAATTGTAGGGAAATCAGCACAGCAAGGGATGTCTGGCTTAGATCTGAGGCAAGGGAATCTGGAACATTCCCATTGCGATAGTCCAGGTATGACACACTTGGCCCCAACCCGAAGAGTGCCAGTGGGAGAGGAAATGAAAATGGAGATGCAAGATGAGTCGGGGCAGAAGGAAGGTGTGGTAAGAGAAGAGGAGCATCTAGGGGGAGAGCCTCTATTGTGTTCAAATTCCCATTCACCCAAGATATGCTGTGTGTCTTAGGGAATGTTACCTAACAGCTCTGTTGCTTTACTTTCTCACACAATGGGGGTAAAATTGTCCATCCTGCAATGCTGTTCTAAGGATTTGTAATAATTTATGTCTATCTATATAAAGTTCTGAGCATTGTCTCACAGTGTCTGCACTGCCACACAGTAAGCATTTCATAAATGATACAAAATTTTATTGTATATGATGAAAATAAAATTGTCTGGTTATGTGTATGTGTGTATGTGGTATATTGACAGCCTAAAGGAGGAAAAATCAAAAACCACTAATTTTAATACAAATTGGAGATGCAGATTTGAGGACAAGATGAGTAGTTAGGTCAGATATTTTGAATCTGAAGAATAATGGTTCATAGGATACACCTGAGTAACAATTTTGAGCTGGAAATTGACAACATGCACACGCAAGTGGGAAAAAGTTAGACTGAAGTTTCAGATTCATTGGGAAGTTTTGTGCTGCAAGTAACAAAAAACTCAAACTCAACTGGCTGAAACAATAAAGAAAACAGATTAGTTCCTACAAAGAGAAGATGGGAAGTCCAAAGGCAGGACAGCTCAGGGTTATTATTTTAAGGGCTCTGCAGTGTCCTGAGGAATCCCGGTTCTTTCTGTCTCCCCCCCACCACCAGCAACCTAAACCCATGCCAACTTATCTGTAGGCCTCTATCCGCATGGTCACAACATGGCTGCAACCATTTCAAGGATTAGTACATCAGGACACAACAACAGAGCCACTCTTTGCTGTGAGAAAACATTTACCAGATATCTCCCAATATATTTCTCCTCTCTTCTCTTTGGCTAAATTTGGGATAAATTCCCCTTCCTAAACCAATCATTAGCAAGAAGAACTAGACTCCTAAATTTGGCTCCGATTAATCCAGGGGTAAATCTGAGTCCTGCCCCTGAGTCGGGAGGCAGAGGAGTAGACGCTCAGATGAAAGACAAGAATGGCTGGGCAGTGGCATCACTGGCAGAGTCAGCTCTCTTCAGTTCCAGGCATCAAATTAAAATCGTCACCATTGTCCTAGAATTACTTCAATGAAGGTAATAGTGGTGGCAGTTTCTCACTTCCCCACCCCCACCTGCAGCAAACCCCACTCTGGCAAAAACAAGAAAATCTGTCTTTGCAAAACCAGGATGGATCGGATCAGTTACATGGACAGCCTGACTCCCCCCACTGAGTGACACAACAGGCAGGAAGCTGGATTGGCTGACTGGCTGGCAGATGGCGGCAAGGAGTGGCTGGCAGATGGTGGAAGGCTGCCCAGTTGCCAAGAGGAGCAGTAAACCCCAAACATGAGCCCTTTGTCTCCTCGATCCCCATGACAATCTCGCTCTCCATCAGCGTAGGATCCCTCCGGTTTCCTGAGGTCCTCCTTGTTTATGAGTGACCAGGAGGTGGCATCAGAGCACTGGTCAAGATGGCTGGCCACCTACTGCTCTCTGACGGAGCAAAGTGGAGGCGTCCAGAGGAACTTAGGACCCTCACCTCACTCTCACCAAACAGGAAACTCATAACAAGCCAGTCTAAAAATGCCAGCAGGAAAAGACCATTAACCCACCTGCCTGTGTCTTGCAAGTCTGAAACGAAGTCATTTTGGAATGACAACATTCTCTTATAACATTTGTATGGCTGTGCCACAAACTTTCCGTGGACTCCCTTGGTAATGCACATACCACCAGTGAGACAGTTTATTTTAAAAGTTGAACCTGCGATGGATAGACTTGTCAAATCACTATGTTGTACACCTGAAACTAATGTAACATCGTGCATCAACTCTACTTCAACTAAAAATGAAAAGGGTAGAGCCCAGAGGATTATTTTTCTGAATTGCGTTACTCAATTTAAAATAAAATACATTTAAAAATAAGGCCACTGGCTCTGAAGCCTTTCACAAGTGGTCCCCCAGGAAACTGTTCATTATATTTTTCTCCAGGATTGGGCCCACATTTAAAAAAATTATTGCCTTCCGAACAATTTTTTCCAGCAACAATTAATTTCCTCTCTCATGTTATGAAAAGTCATATTTAACTGAGCATGCAATAAAAAGCTGAAATGGCTATCATATAATTTCATTAAACATTTTTTAAAATTTGAATATAAGTATAATATGATGTAGAAAAGCACATGTATCAAAAATATATTACTCAATTTATCTTCACAAACTGAAAACACCCACATAACCAGAATCCAGATTAGGAAACAAAACACCATCAGTACCATTGATTATCAGCACCTTCAACCTCCCCCTCCAGTAACAATGCATCACCGCCACCCTTAAGGATAACCACCATTCTGACTTGAGTAATATAGAGTAGTTTCTCTATCTTTGGACTTTAGGTCAATGGTTTTTACAATATGTGTTCTTTGTCTCTAGCTGCTTTCTGTCAACATTAGCTACAATCCATGCTACACACAGTTAAAGATCATTCTCAGGCATAGTGCATATTCTATTATATACAATAAATACAATACATTGTAGCATGTAGCAACTTATCAGTTCTACTATAGGTGGGCATTTGGGTAATTTCCAGGTATTGGCTACCACCGATAGTACTACTTTGAACATTCTGGCACCTGTCTTTTGTGGAATACATGTAAGTATCTCTGTATCGAGTGCCCAGACATAGTAGAGGAATTGCTAGATATGTGTGTATTCAGCTTTAGTAGATAGATTCTACCAAACAGAATCTGTCAAAGTGGTTCCATGAGGCATTGGAGATTTTCAAATGTGGAAAACAGCTTATAGTCCCCACTATTGCCTTCATGGATCCCTTAGAGATTTAAGAACTTCCACTTCCAGGACGCCTGGGTGGCTCAGTTGGTTAAATGTCTGCCTCCGGCTCAGGTCATGATCCTAGAGTTCTGGGATGGAGCCCCACATCGGGCTCCCTGCACAGCAGAGAGTCTGCTTCTCCTGCTCCCTCTGCTATTCCCCCCTGCTTGTTCTCCCTCTCTCTCCCTCTCTCTGTCAAATAAATTAATTAAATATTTTTTAAAAAAAAGAACTTCCACTTACAAGAAATTTGTTGTCTTCTGTTCTCAATTAAAATGGGTAATACCTTCTATTCCTCATAAAATGCACTTCAACTATTTTGATTAAATCTCTCAGGCCCCTACCCCTGGGCTGTAAAAACCTTTTCCCTAGCTGAGTCCTGTGTGCTCACCTGAGGCCTCTCCATGATGAGGACCCTGAGCCTCAGAGCATTACATAACCGCAGTTAGAGGAGGTAGGTGAGTTCCCGAACCATATCCTCTATAACACACTGCCTCTCTCTTCAGTATGAAATAGAAAAGGAGGCAGAACAAGATCAAAAAGGCACACACTTTGGGGTAGATGGGCCTCAGTCTAGACTCTTGACTCGTGACTAACAATAGTTCCATCTGGTCTGGTTCCATCCATACGCCTACAATTAGCTTTGCTTCTCTAAATGTAGAACCTTCCTTCCTGCTGATTGAAAGAGGCAATTAGAATGAAATCTAAATTACTTCTCTTGCCCATAAGGCCCCACCCTGAACCGTTCACATCCTGATCCCGTTTCCCTCCCACTCCCTCCTTTGCTCACGAGGCTCCAGGTGCATGGGTCCTTTTTCTTCCTTCAAACATGGCAAGCACGTTGTCTTTTCAGAGTGTGCGTCCTCGCTGCTCCCTCTGCTCCAGGTGCTCTTTCCCTTCATCTCCACCTGACTGCCTCATCCTCACGGTTCAGATCTCAGCTTAAATGTCACCCCCTTAGAGCGCCCTTCACTAACCAGCTCTCAGAAAACAGCCTCCCACCATCTTTCTCTATCCCATTAGCCTGTTATTCTTTATAGCATATATCATGTGACAATATTTGCTTATATGCTTATTGCCTTCCAAAACTACAATGAAAGATCCATGAGAACAGAGACGATGCTTTTAATTCATTGCTAGATCCCCAGCATCTAGAAAAGTCCCTGGCACATAGTAGGTATGCAATACATGTTTGAGGAATGAATGACTGTAGTCGCACTGAAGGAGTGTGTGGGCTACCACTGATAACCTTTGCAAAAAAAAAAAAAAAAGGCGGAAAGCCCAGGTCCCACTCAACATAGTTCAGTACCCTTCACCTCCTGAGCCCAGGATCAGCAATTTTTCTGGCCCTAAAGACACCCACTCATCAGAGGGCCCAGCATTTCTCTGACCTCATTTCAATAAATCAATGTTGTAAACTTTCTGTTCCACACAAGCTTGCGCTAATGCCTTGCAGTGAATCACCAATACATCAAGAAGACTATTTAACTTGTCAAAATGAAAACTGTCGGCTGTGGGCTGAAGGCTCTGCAAGGCCACAGTGCTCTCCCTGCCATCGTTTCGAGGTCTCAGAGGCAAGGCATGATCAGTGGGGAAGCAGTCCAGGGGTGTAGACCACATGAAGGCATAGGATGCTGCATCTGCTGAGCCCAGAAAAGGCAGGAAGTACTGCTCAGCAACTTGTGCCATAGGGCCACGGCCAGCAGCTTCGAGGGACCCCCGAAGCTCTGCCAGGAAGAAGGGGTTCATTTGTTGGAAGTCCTCAGATTTAAAAACAATATGCTTCAGTGGTTTTATCTTTTCCCGGAAAATGTGAGTTCCACGAATATGAACTATGTTTCTGCTTTGCTAACTTCAGTGCTGGTCAGTACTTGTAAGAGATCCAGACACAATGCAAAATAATGAAAATCTCGAGAAGCTGTAAGTGCTCTTCAAACAGAACCCTTCAATGCATAGGTTTCATCTGCCAGAAAATGAACCAAGATCATGTAATCAACTCTAATGGACCAAAGAATTTTCAAGTTGGCCTGGCCCGGGGCCCTTTAGGTTGACATAAAAAAATGACAGAAGACCCTCTGATTATTCACAATTTTGACGCTAACCACCTATCCCAACCCATCAGTAAATGAGAGCACAGACCACCCTGGACCCCACAGATTTCTGACAGGACTTCTCTCCTATCAGAATATAACCTTGTCTCCTCTCTTGACCAAGTCCACCACCATAGGCTGTAATGTCAGGGTTGCCACTGTGTTCATCTCTGTACCCCCGTGAGGAAAAAGACACATCAGGAATCTTCATGCACAGTTCCATCCTGAACCAGCTGTTCCGAAATCCTTGGCTAAGTGAATGATGACGATCACGGTAGCCATGGCACCAGCCTGCTTCTAGAGAGGACCAGGAAGGCCAGGCTGGGGACCAGAAGCACTAGGCAAGATCTTTGTTCAGGGTCCTCTGAGTCCTTCTGCCAGGGTGGATACATGAAACCATGTTACATGGCTAGAATCCACACACAGACTTCCACCTCAAAGATTCTCAGTGGGGCAGATGGCAAAACTGGTCTTGTAGGCAGGAGTAGCACAGGGACCAAAAGCTGAGTGAGGTTCTGGGGGCTCATGGAGCCTACCTGGGGAAAACCTCGTCTCTGGCAGAGTTTCCTTGTGTAGCAACACAACTGTGCTTAGTTGGCAGGAGATCCAGCCAAAAGAGAGCACAAAAAATGTTAAAGCCCAAAACACAAAAATGAAGACACCAGGATGCGAGCCTGAAATTGACATGGAAACCCACTGCAATCAGTACAGTCACACTGGCGAAACACCCCTTTGGAGGTGCGGGAGGCCTTTTATTTATTTATTTTATTTATTTATTCATGAGAGAGAGAGAAGCAGAGGCAGAAGCAGGCTCCCAAGGAGCAGGGAGCCCGATGCGGGACTCGATCCCAGGACCCTGGGATCATGACCTGAGCTGAAGGCAGACGCTTAACCATCTGAGCCACCCAGGCGCCCAGGAGGCCTTTTAAAGTGGCAATGGCCTCACAATGTTTCTCTAGAAACCTGTGATACGTAAGCATTTAATGATACCCACTTTCCCATGATCATGGCTTATACCGTTAGTATCGTATGGTGCTCACTCTATATCCTAACAGGGCTGGGTCAGATAATAATAATGTGAATTATTTGCCAACATTTTTACATGGGCAAATTGCACATAAAAATCCATATTTACTACCTCTCTTGAGAAATGCAAAGATCTGACAGAAATGAGCCTATAGTCCAGCATGGCAACATTCGACCAGAGCTAAGTAGCAGTCTTCTCTCTAGTGAGGCCACGGGCTTTAGGTTCACTGCCATCCACGTGGCCTACCGTCCTTAATTAAGCTCCTGCCTGGCCTGGCAGGAATCTGAGTTTGAGACCCCTGAGCTCAGCATTTAGTGCACCAAACAATGGTGGCACCTGGGGTAACATTAATCATGGCGGTGGCTGATGTATTTGCTATTGTCCTCATTGTCATTGTTGAGGTTTGTTGTTGGAGATTCTACACAGTAGAATGCCTATTTCAGGAGAGAAGATAGCCATAGATCTTCACTGCGGGAGACTTAAACCAGTGGAAAGATCAACATAGGTTGATTTTGTAAGACACTGCAAAAATTCAAAGTGACAATGATTGATGAGACACAGGAACAGAGGCTCCATAAAGAGAATGGGAGATCATAAACTGGAATTTCATTGCTCAATGTCATATAGGGAATGGAAGATTCAGCCAGAGCCTCAGGTATGAGACAGACAGCTGCAGTTGGCCCCCTTCTGGGTTTTAATTGCAAAGTCCTGGGATATCCATAAAAAGAACCCCTGATTCTAAAGCCTGACCTCCTGTCAACTCAGGATGCCCCAGGAGGGGGCATTGGGAGCACTTAGTACGTGCTGGCACTGAATGAGGTACTTTGCCTACACTGGTTCAGAGGAGAGGCGGGTTCAAATGCTGGCTCTGTGCCTTACAAGTTGTCGGAACTTAGATACCTAACCTCTTTAAAACTTTCCTTCCCAACCTATAAAAGGGGAAATGAATGGTACCTACCATACTGTTGTTAGGTGGATTAAATTAAAGGGTTTAGCATAGTAGTTGGCTTCTCGTAAATACACATAAGTAACTATTAGCATCATTATTACTATTACTAAGCTTACTTTTAGCAGGTGAGAAAAAGTGAAAGTCAAAAAGGGTTAGAATTGGTGGCCGGAGGAGGTGGAGGAGGGCGCCGAGAGCAGCGAGAGGCCCGGCGGCATCAAAACTAGGAAAAATAACGAGGAATGGCTGTGGAAGAGCTTCAGTCCATAATAATGAAATGTCAAATCCTAGAAGAACAGTACTTTAAAGAAGAAGATTTTGGCCTATTTCAGTTAGCAGGCCAAAGATGCATAGATGAAGGGCATATAGAGCAGCTATTAGAAATTATTCAAAATGAAAAGAATAAGGTCATTATCAAGAATATGAGCTGGAATCTTGTTGGTCCTGTTGTTCAATGTCTTTTGTGGAATAAGGAATATGAGAAAAGAAAATATTATTATCTGATGCTTGATTTATTGGTAAAGTTATGTAATCCAAAGGAATTATTGTTGGGTTTGCTTGAACTGATTGAAGAGCCCTCTGGAAAACAGATATCCCAAATTATCCTTCTTTTACTTCAGCCATTACAAACACTGATTCAGAAACTTCATAACAACAAGGCATATTCGGTGGGATTAGCATTGTCCACTCTTTGGAGTCAGCTATCTCTCCTTCCCGTTCCATACTCAGAAGAACAAAGACAAACAGATGACTATGGCCTTTGTCAGTGTTGCAAGGCCTTAACAGGGTTCACTAAGCCTTTTGTGGAAGAAGTCATTAATGACAAAGAAAACTCACTGGAAGACGAAAATGAAAAGTTAAAGGATGAATTACTGAAATTTTGTTTCAAAAGCTTGAAATGCCCTTTGCTGACAGCACAATTCTTTGAGCAGTCCAAAGAAGCTGGAAATGATCCCTTAAGATGATTTGCATCTGAAATAATAGGCTTTTTATCAACAATTGGACATCCTTTCCCCAAAATGATTTTTAATCATGGAAGGAAAAAGAGGACTTGGGACTATCCTGAATTTGAGGAAGAAGAAGACAAACAGCAGACTCTATGGCTTCTCTGGCCTATCTGGTATTTGTACAGGGCATCAGTATTGATCAGCTTCCAATGGTCTTAAGCCCATCGTACCTTTTGCAATTTAATATGGGGCATATTGATGTCTTTTTGCAAAGCACAGAAGAGTCTGTTTTCTCCAAAGGAGTGGATCTGTTGGAGAATGGTTTATTGAGAATAGAAGACAACAGTCTACTTCACCAGTACTTAGAAATCAAGAGCTTTCTTACTGTACCTCAGGGCTTAGTCAAAGTAATGACACTTTGCCCCATTGAGACATTGAGGAAAAAGAGTTTAGCTATGCTTCAACTGTATATTAACAAGTTGGATTCACAAGGCAAATATACGTTATTTAGGTGCTTATTGAATACAAGTAATCATTCAGGTGTGGAGGCTTTCATTATTCAGAATATCAAAAATCAAATTGATGTGTCATTAAAGAGAACACATAACAAATGGTTTACAGGGCCACAGCTGATCTCACTTCTAGATTTGGTACTCTTTCTCCCAGAGGGTGCTGAAACAGATTTACTCCAAAACTCAGATAGGATAATGGCTTCATTAAATTTATTGAGATATTTGGTTATCAAAGATAATGAGAAAGACAATCAAACTGGACTATGGACAGAACTTGGAAAGATTGAGAATAATTTCTTAAAGCCACTCCATACAGGATTTAATATGTCAAAAGCACATTATGAAGCAGAAATTAAAAATAGCCAAGAAAATAGCCACGAAGTCCAGAAGTCTAAAGATCTTTGTTCTGTAACTGTAGGTGGAGAAGAGAACCCTAATATGCCTCCTAAAATGCAGCTTAAGGTCCTACATTCAGCTCTTTTCACATTTGATTTGATTGAAAGTGTTCTGGCTCGAGTAGAAGAACTCATTGAAATAAAAACAAAGTCTACCCCTGAAGAAACTATTGGGATAAAGTGAAACCTCCATTTCCTAAATAAAAACTAGTAAAATACTGTAAAAAAAAAAGGGGGGGTTAGAACTTGCCCAAGATTATCATATAATCAATCATAGAACCAGTACTTAAACTCAGTTTCGTCTGCCTAAGAATATCTATGGTTCTGGCACCTTCCTTCCAATGATGTCTCAGGACTAGCTGAACAAAGAATAGAGGTCCTAACAGAGAAAGAAAGAGTTTGGGTAATGCTTTTGAAGTATATCACTGCATCATTCCCACTTTCTAGAACTCCCCCCGCCCCGGCCCTCCGATTCCCCTTGTTCTACCCATCAGTGACGCCATTTTAAGCCCAATTCTCCGTAGAAAGACAATGTCATCCATCCCAGGCACAAGTCATGCTTAATAGAGAATGGCAGGACAGGGTCATCAGCAAAGTCTGGATCTCAGCCAGTCCTCCCACATGGAAAGTGAACTCACCACCACTCAACCCCAGTGTCCTGGACATTCTCCAGGAATGAGTGACAGGTCCCACCATGTGGGCAGTCAAAGGCATGGGGGTGGTGGAGATCGTATGGGAGATGGAAGAAACACATTGCAGATGAGCAAAAGCCAAACAGATGGCATGGCCTCGCTGCAGGTGGCTAAGAAACCACAACAGCAAGCTGACTAAATGGGCATACATACAGCGGAGGGAGCCAGGAGAGGGGCAAAGAAGTCAAGTCCAAAAGGCACCAGGCTTGGCAAAGAATAAGCACAGTGCTCATGGACTAGTAAAGAATCAAACCCCAGTGGTGTGAGGGGCTCAGGACTGGTGGGGAGCAGGGGCAGGGGGTGGGGAGGGTAGAAGTGGAATAATCAGGAACACAGAGCAGTTGAGAACAGAGCCCACAGCGAGACAGGCCAGGTCCAAAAAAATCAGGAAGAAGGGACCTAACACAAGGATGGTGAGTGAAGTCAGAAAGCCTAAGTGGACCAATGCCAAGCAGTCTCTTAATGTCTCAATAAGGCTAAGGGACCAGCTGGATTTGTTAGCAGTCCCATCCCACTTCCCAGAGATAGCCATTGTTAATGGGCATATGCACAAATATACAGACACACAGATGTGTATATATACAAATATACACACAAATCTATCCTCAGATATTCAAAAATGGAACTAGACTATATATATATACATTGTCCAATTTTTTTTCACTCAACTAGATCAAGAACATTTTTCCATGCCTGTGATTGTACTTCTGCATGATCCTTTCAGTGGCCTTGCTGTATTCCATCATGTATGTGAACCACAACCCACTCAGCAACTCCCTACCGAAGGGCATGAACAGTAGGGTGTGCATGATTTTCCTCTGTTATAATACAATACAGTCATCAACATCTGTTTCCTTGGGATTAATTCCTAGGTGTAGAACTGGTGAAGCAAAAGGCAACAGCATTTTAAAATCTTTTGCTACATAAGGAAAAAAAAAGTGACGGGCACCTGGGTGGCTCATTTGGTTAAGCGTCTGCCTTCAGCTCAGGTCATGATCTCAGGGTCCTGGGATCAAGCCCCGCATCAGAGTCCCTGCTCAGCGGGGTATCTGCTTCTCTCTCTCACTCCCTCTGTGCTCTCTCTCTCCCTCGCAAATAAATAAATAAAATCTTTGAAAAAAGGAAATAAGTGAAAGGTTACATTATTTTGCCCTCTCTCCAGTAGCATGAAAGGGCAATTTGCTCCACACCCTCCCCAACACTGGGTATTATTATTTTGTCAGTTGGCTAAGTAAAAAATGCCATGTCATTTTTCAATCTGCATTCCTCTGTTTATTAGAGAAGTTGCACATTTTCTAAAGCACAGTCATAACTCCTAAGTACAAGATTGAGACCCTTACAGAAAGATGACGAAAGAGGATGCTCACCCAGATGCTCAGACCTGGCCTCAGAGACGTTGTCTTCATGTCTGCAGGTTCACTCAGTGGTCCCAGAGACTGCACCCCAGCTTTGCAGGTGCAAAATCTGACCTCTGTTCACCCAAGTGTGTTCTGGCTCTGGGAACGGATGTGTGCCAAGAAAATTCACAGGTGATGTGCTGATAAACCAGGATGTTAGTGTATCAACTTATAATAAAAAAATAAAAGCTTGGGGTGACAGGGTGGCTCAGTGGGTTAAGCGTCCAACTCTTGATTTCGGCTCAGGTCACAATCTCAGGGTCACCAGATTGAGCTCAGTGGAGAGTCCGCTTGAGAGTCTCTCTCTCCCTCTGCCCCCCCCACTCATGTGTGTGCACATGCTCTCTCTCTCTAATAAATAAATAAATCTTCAGAAAATATATAATCTTTGCAACAGTGGAAATACTCATGTATAATATCTAGGATACTCTGTTTGGAAACTCAAACTGGGAATCAGAAGGTTATCTGATAAATAAAAAGGTATCCCCAGAGACAGAGAGGAGCAGCAAGAGAGCATTTCTAGGGGGCGGAGCAAGATGGCGGAGGAGTAGGAGACCTAGATTTCGTCTGGTCTCAGGAATTCAGCTGACTAGGGATCAAACCATTCTGAACACCTACAAATGCAACAGGAGATCGAAGAGGAGAGTAGCAACAACTCTCTGAACAGAGAAGGGACCACTTACTGGAAGGTAGGACGTGGGGAGAAGTGAATCCGAGGCGATATTCGGGAGGAGAGACGGCGGGGGAGGGGGACTCCGCCGGCCGCTTCTGGCAAGTGATAGAGCCACAGAGCACAAAATTGGAACTGTTAGAAGTCAGCTCCGCTGAGGGACGTCGCTGCAGTGGCTAGGCAGGGGGTGGAATCATCCCGGGACAGTGTGGTCTCAGGACCCTTGGGGTCACAGAAAGACCGGGGTGCCTGAGTGCGGCAGAGCTCCCAGGTATTGGAGCGGGAAAGCCGGCTGCAGAGACGGAGTCGAGGCGCGGGCTCTTAGCTCGGGGTTGCCGTAAACTGTGATCCGCGGCCCAGTCGGGCCACTGCTTTTCCAGCAGGGACCCAACAGGTGGCAGAGCCGGGGAGACTCCCCTTCCTCCCCTGGGAGGAGCGGCGCGGGAACGCACCACAGGGATCTGCTGGGTTTGGAGACTCCACACAGGGTTGGGTGTCAGAGATAGAAACCCTCGGTCACAGGCCGGGTGAGCACGGAGAGCGACCGGAGACCGGGGACACGGGAGTGACTGCTTTTCTCTGGGGGCGCACTGAGGAGCGGGGCCCCGAGTTCTCAGCTCCTCCGGGTGGAGATTGGGAGGCCACCATTTTCACCCTGGTCCTCCAAGGCTGTACGGAGAGCTTGCAGGGAACAAAAGCTCCTGAGAGCAAACCCGAGCAGCTTGCTTAGCCCGGACCAACAAGGGCGGGGCAATTCAGCCTCCGGCAAAGACATTTGGAAACCACAGCAACAGGCCCCTCCCCCAGAAGATCAGCACGAACAGCTAGCAAGCCAAGACCAAGTTTACTGATCAAGGAGAACGGGAGAACTCCAGCGCTAGGGGAATACTGCACATAGAATTCATGGCTTTTTTTTACCATGATTCATTAGTTCATCAAAGTTAATTTTTGTTAACTGTTTTTTTATTTTTATTTTTCCCTTTTTCAACCAACATCTTATCAATCTCTTTTTTAAAAAAAAAACATTTTTTATTTTTCATTTTTAGAGTAATATTTTATCCCTTCGTAGTAGTTACCCTTATTTTTGGCATATATATATAAGTTGTTCTCTCTTTAAAATTTTGAGATACAGTTACTTCTAACAGATCAAAATATACCCTAAATCACTAGTGTATGGCTCTGTTCTAGTCTCCTGCCTGATCACATTCTCTCCCTTTTTTTTTTTTAAATCTTCTTCTTTCTTTTTTCAAACAACTTCTTATCTTATCAAGTGCTTTTATAAAATCTTTTATAATTTTCATCTTTACAGTCATCTTCTATCCCTTCATTGTATCAACCCTTATTTTGTACATATATGTCTTTCTTCCTTTAAAATTTTAGGAGGCACTTTTTTCTAACAGACCAAACTACGCCCAAAATCTAGTCTGTGGCACTGATCTATGCACTAGCCTGATCATATCTGATCATATTCTCCTTTTTTTGTATTGTTCTGTTTTTGTTTTTATCTTTTTTTCTTTTCTTTTTTTTTTTTCTCTTTCTTTTTTCTTTCTTTCCCTTTCTTTTCCCCTGGGCTCAGGTCTTTTCTGATTTGTATACAGTATATTTGCTGGGGACGTTGTAAACCTGTTAGCATTTTGTTCTCTCATTCATCTATTCTCCTCTGGACAAAATGACAAGACGAAAAAAATCACCTCAGCAAAAAGAACAAGAGGTAGTACCGTCAGCCAGGGACCTACTCAATACGGACATTAGTACGATGTCGGACCTAGAGTTCAGAATCATGACTTTAAAGATACTAGCTGGGCTTGAAAAAAGCATGGAAGTTATTAGAGAAACCTTTCTGGAGAAATAAAAGAACTAAAATCTAACCAAGTCGAAATCAAAAAGGCTATTGATGAGGTGCAATCAAAAATGGGGGCACTAAATGCTAGGATAAATGAGGCAGAAGAGAGAATCAGTGATATAGAAGACCAAATGATGGAAAATAAAGAGGCTGAGAAAAAGAGAGAGAAACAACTACAGGATCACGAGGGCAGAATTCGAGAGATAAGTGATACGATAAGATGAAACAACATTAGAATAATTGGGATCCCAGAAGAAGAAGAAAGAGAGAGAGGGGCAGAAGGTATATTGGAGCAAATAATAGCAGAGACTTCCCTAATGTGAGGAAGGAAACAGGCATCAAAATCCAGGAGGCACAGAGAACCCCTCTCAAAATCAATAATAATAGGTCAACACCCGACAACTAATAGTAAAACTTATGAGTCTCAGAGACATCAAAACCTTAGAGACAAAGAGAAAATCCTGAAAGCAGCTCAGGAGAAGAGATATGTAACCTACAATGGTAGAAATATTAGATTGGCAACAGACCTATCCACAGGGACCTGGCAGGCCAGAAAGGACTGGCATGATATCTTCAGAGCACTAAATGAGAAAAATATGCAGCCAAGAATACTATATCCAGCTAGGCTGTCGTTGAAAATAGAAGGAGAGATAAAAAGCTTCCAGAACAAACAAAAAATAAAGAATTTGCAAACACGAAACCAGCCCTCCAAAAAATACTGAAAGGGGTCCTCTAAGCAAAGAGAGAGCCTAAAAGCAGCAAAGATCAGAAAGGAACACAGACAACATGCAGTAACAGTCACCTTACAGGCAATACAATGGCACTAAATTCATACCTGTCAATAGTTACCCTGAATGTAAATGGGCTAAATGCCCCAATCAAAAGACACAGGCTATCAGATTGGATTAAAAAACAAGACCCATCAATATGCTGTCTGCAAGAGACTCATTTTAGACCCAAAGACACCCCCAGATTGAAAGTGAGGGGGTGGAAAACCATTTACCATGCTAATGGACACCAAAAGAAAGCTGGGGTGGCAATCCTTATATCAGACAAACTAGATTTTAAAACAAAGACTGTAATAAGAGATGAGGAAGGACACTATATCCTACTTAAAGGGTCTATCCAACAAGAAGATCTAACAATTGTAAATATCTATGCCCCGAACATGGGAGCAGCCAATTATATAAGCCAGTTAATAACAAAAGCAAAGAAACACATTGACAACAATACAGTAATAGTGGGGGACTTTAACACCCCCCTGACTGAAATGAACAGATCATCTAAGCAAAAGATCAACAAGGAAATAAAGACTTTAAATGACACACTGGACCAAATGGACTTCACAGACATATTCAGAACATTCCATCCCAAAGCAACAGAATACACATTCTTCTCTAGTGCCTATGGAACATTCTCCAGAATTGATCACATCCTAGGTCACAAATCAGGTCTCAACCGGTACCAAAAGATTGGGATCATTCCCTGCATATTTTCAGACCACAATGCTTTGAAACTAGAACTCAATCACAAGAGGAAAGTCGGAAAGAACTCAAATACATGGAGGCTAAAGAGCATCCTGCTAAAGAATGAATGGGTCAACCAGGAAATTAAAGAAGAATTAAAAAAATTCATGGAAACCAATGAAAATGAAAACACAACTGTCCAAAATCTTTGGGATACAGCAAAGGCAGTCCTGAGAGGAAAGTATATAGCAATACAAGCCTTTCTCAAGAAACAAGAAAGGTCTCAAATACACAACCTAACCCTCCACCTAAAGGAGCTGGAGAAAGAACAGCAAATAAAGCCTAAACCCAGCAGGAGAAGAGAAATAATAAAGATCAGAGCAGAAATCAATGAACTAGAAACCAAAAGAACAGTAGAACAGATCAACGAAACTAGGAGCTGGTTCTTTGAAAGAATTAACAAGATTGATAAACCCCTGGCCAGACTTATCCAAAAGAAAAGAGAAAGGACCCAAATCAACAAAATCATGAATGAAAGAGGAGAGATCACAACCAACACCAAAGAAATACAAACAATTATAAGAACATATTATGAGCAACTCTATGCCAGCAAATTAGATAACCTGGAAGAAATGGGTGCATTCCTAGAGATGTATCAACTACCAAAATTGAACCAGGAAGAAATAGAAAACCTGAACAGACCTATAACCACTAAGGAAATGGAAGCAGTCATCAAAAATATCCTAACAAACAAAAGCCCAGGGCCAGATGGCTTCCCAGGGGAATTCTATCAGACATTTCAAGAAGAATTAATACCTATTCTCCTGAAACTGTTCCAAAAAATAGAAATGGAAGGAAAACTTCCAAATTCATTTTATGAGGCCACCATTACCTTGATCCCAAAAACAGACAAAGACCCCATCAAAAAGGAGAATTACAGACCAATATCCTTGATGAACATGGATGCAAAAATTCTCACCAAAATACTAGCCAATAGGATCGAACAGTACATTAAAAGGATTATTCACCACGACCAAAGGGATTTATCCCTGGGCTGCAAGGCTGGTTCAACATCTGCAAATCAATCAACGTGATACAATACATTAACAAAAGAAAGAACAAGAATCATATGATCCTCTCAATAGATGCAGAAAAAGCATTTGACAAAGTACAGCATCCTTTCTTGATCAAAACTCTTCAGAGTATAGGGATAGAGGGTACATACCTCAATATCATAAAAGCCATCTACGAAAAACCTACAGCGAATATCATTCTCAATGGGGAAAGGCTGAGAGCTTTTCCCCTAAGGTCAGGAACGCGGCACGGATGTCCACTCTCACCACTGCTATTCAACATAGTATTAGAAGTCCTAGCCACAGCAATCAGACAACAAAAAGAAATCAAAGGCATCCAAATCGGCACAGAGGAAGTCAAACTCTCACTCTTTGCAGATGATATGATACTGTATGTGGAAAACCCAAAAGACTCTACCCCAAAACTGCTAGAACTCATACAGGAATTCAGTCAAGTAGCAGGCTATAAAATCAATGCACAGAAATCAGTGGCATTCCTATACACCAACAACAAGACAGAAGAGAGACAAATCAAGGAGTCGATCCCATTCACAATTGCACCCAAAACCATAAGATACCTAGGAATAAATTTAACCAAAGAGGCAAAGGATCTGTACTCAGAAAACTATAAAATACTCAGGAAAGAAATTGAAGAAGACACAAAGAAATGGAAAAACGTTCCATGCTCATGGATTGGGAGAACCAACATTGTGAAGATGTCAATGCTACCTAGAGCAATCTACACATTCAATGCAATCCCCATCAAATTACCATCCACTTTTTTCAAAGAAATGGAACAAATAATCCTAAAATTTGTATGGAACCAGAAGAGACCCCGAATAGCCAGAGGAATATTGAAAAAGAAAAGCAAAGCTGGCGGCATCACAATTCCGGACTTCCAGCTCTATTACAAAGCTGTCATCATCAAGACAGTATGGTACTGGCACAAAAACAGACACATAGAACAATGGAACAGAATCGAGAGCCCAGAAATGGACCCTCAACTCTATGGTCAACTTATCTTTGACAAAGCAGGAAGGAATGTCCAGTGGAAAAAAGACAGTCTCTTCAACAAATGGTGTTGGGAAAATTGGACAGCCACATGTGGAAGAATGAAACTGGACCATTTCCTTACAC
This sequence comes from Eumetopias jubatus, assembly GCF_037043125.1. NCBI lineage: Eukaryota > Metazoa > Chordata > Mammalia > Carnivora > Otariidae > Eumetopias > Eumetopias jubatus. The sequence continues at coordinate 92,592,155 of NW_028274809.1, forward strand.
CACACACAAAAATAGACTCCAAATGGTTGAAAGACCTAAACATGAGACAGGAGTCCATCAAAATCCTAAAGGAGAACACAGGTAGCAACCTCTTCGACCTCAGCCACAGCAACTTCTTCCTAGAAACATCGCCAAAGGCACGGGAAGCCAGGGCAAAAATGAACTATTGGGATTTCATCAAGATAAAAAGCTTTTGCACAGCAAAAGAAACAGTCCACAAAACCAAAAGACAACCGACAGAATGGGAGAAAATATTTGCAAATGACATATCAGATAAAGGGCTAGTATCCAAAATCTATAAAGAGCTTATCAAACTCAACACCCAGAGAACAAATAATCCAATCAAGAAATGGGCAGAAGACATCCAAATGGCCAACAGGCACATGAAAAAGTGTTCAACATCACTCGGCATCAGGGAAATCCAAATCAAAACCTCAATGAGATACCATCTCACACCAGTCAGAATGGCTAAAATTAACAAGTCAGGGAACGACAGATGTTGGCGGGGATGTGGAGAAAGGGGAACCCTCCTACACTGTTGGTGGGAATGCAAGCTGGTGCAACCACTCTGGAAAACAGTATGGAGGTTCCTCAAACAGTTGAAATTAGAGCTACCATTCGATCCAGCAATTGCACTACTGGGTATTTACCACAAAGATACAAATGTAGGGACCCGAAGGGGTACGTGCACCCCAGTGTTTATAGCAGCAATGTCCACAATAGCCAAACTGTGGAAAGAGCCAAGATGTCCATCGACAGATGAATGGATAAAGAAGAAGTGGTATATACACAATGGAATATTATGCAGCCATCAAAAGGAATGAGATCTTGCCATTTGCAATGACGTGGATGGAACTGGAGGGTGTTATGCTTAGTGAAATAAGTCAATCAGAGAAAGACATGTATCATATGACCTCACTGATATGAGGAATTCTTAATCTCAGGAACAAACTGAGTGTTACTGGAGTGGTTGGGGGTGGGAGGGATGGGGTGGCTGCGTGATAGACATTGGGGAGGGTATGTGCTACAGTGAGCGCTGTGAATTGTGCAAGACTGTTGAATCACAGATCTGTACTTCTGAAACAAATAATGCAACATATGTTAAGAAAAAAGAAAAAGAAGAAGATAGCAGGAGAGGAAGAATGAAGGGGAGTAAGTCGGAGGGGGAGACGAACCATTAGAGACGATGGACTCTGAAAAACAAACTGAGGGTTCTAGAGGGGAGGGGGGTAGGGGGATGGGTTAGCCTGGTGATGGGTATTAAAGAGGGCACATTCTGCGTGGAGCACTGGGTGTTATGAACAAACAATGAATCATGGAACACTACATCAAAAACAAATGATGTAATATATGGTGATTAACATAACAATAAAAAAATTTAAAAAAAAAGAGAGCATTTCTAGAGACCAGAATATATCTGCAGATAGAGTCAGAATCCTACCCACTGGAGAATTCTTTCTCCAGCTCCACGTGTCCTGAGGACGGTCAGTCTCACCAAGCCCATCCAGAGACCCGCCCCCCTCATACGCATGGTCAGGAGAGGGGTCTGTGGCTGTGGATGACCCACATGATGGCAAACTAATAACTTCAGTCTCAGTCACCCTCTAGCCTACAAAACTAATCAGACACACAGGCCTAAGGGCGCAGAGCCAACAGCTTCCAGTAACACCCTGTCCTAATCTTCTAGGCCAATCAATCAAGCAATATCCTGTCTCTGTCCCTCTGTCTCTCTCTCTCCCTCTCTCCTTCTCTCTCTCTCTCACTTCATTTCCTTGTTTTCTCATATAGTGGTACAAATGTTTTCCATTTTGTCTTACCTTTCTTTTATTACATTCATCCACACCTTGTCTCCCCAGCTTATACCTGCCTGAGGCCACCCACTTGCTCCCAAACTGGGGTATATATATGTACCTAGAAGGTTCACCAAAGTTGGTTGAGTTATACCTGGAGCCAGAGGGATAAATATGGCTTATTGGAGAAAACTTATTTTTCTTAATATTACATAATACAGAATATTTCAGAAGTAGAGAAAACATATAATACATAGAATACAATACGCATGAGTTCTTCAAATAAAATATCATTAAAAAAATGACTCAAAGAAATTCCAATTTGCCTACAGTGTCTGAGTCAATCCCTAACCAACCCCCACCTTCCCACATCCACACCCACCATGGGAGGGCAAAGTGTTGGAGTACCTCTGCCCCTTAAGAATACTTTGGTGGTAAAGTTTAGGAAGCACTAATGATAAATTAGGGTAAAGACTAGAGGCAAAGATCAGATAGACCTGGCATCCTATAAGCCAGCATCATGTAGACCTGGCCTGGAAAACAGAACCCCTTTATGAGTTGGGTGACTTCAAGTGAGTTATTTAATACCTTTAAGCCTCAGTTCTCTCATTTAATGAATGGGATAATAACAAAATAATTGATAGAATGTTTGATAGCCATGAGAGCCTAATAAAATTTGCAAAATTGATTTTTACAAATTTATTTATAACCGATCTCAGCTTAACTCTTGGATTTCCATTTCTGCCGAGAGTGGAAAACTGGTCATTCTTCAGTACAAGATAACCTGGTCTTTTCTAATTCAAGACTTTCTTTGAGGGTAAATATCGGTAAATATTGAATAGAGGTTCACCCGTCAAACTTCTCCAACCCCGGAAGGCATCTGAGTCCAAGAGTCTTCTTTATGGTATTGGAATGGAGTGGCGTCTGTCAAATCAGGCCCCCTGCTGGGGTTCACATCTGTTCCTGAGCTCCTGCAGGAAGTATGCCACAGCCACAGCCAGAGTTAGCCAAGGGAAGGCAGGCCTCCTTGTTCGATACCTGGATTGATCAAACTTTGGTGATTTCTGCTAATAAGCCCATCCAAGGTGGTATGTAGGTTTTTCTGGCAACATTCAGCTGCCCCCTAGCTTCCTGGTGTGCAGATCCTTGAAAAGGTAGTCAAGGTACCCTGTGGCAACTCCAGGGACACATGCTGCACTGCAGTGTCTTCTCTGGTGTGTCTTCTGTGACTCAGGCATTTCCCAGGGCAACACACTGGTACGAACTCCTGGGCTCATGCTCACACTTTCTCCACTCAGGGAGCTGGGGTGCAGATGGGTGAAAGTTTGAGGGTGTATGCCTTTGTGAAGCCTAGTGGATATTCTCCCAGGGAAGGGACCAGCTAGAACCCAGGACACCTCTGTTGTTCATGAAGCAACTTGTTAGTTTATCCCCTGCCTCCGTGCTCCATGTCATAAACCTCTAACTCTGAGGAACATTTCCAGGCAGGACGCAGGACCTTTGAGGTCAGCTATGAGCCAAAAGCTATTCAAATAATGGTTGTGCATCAAACAAAAGTTATCATGGGTTCCCAGTCCATAAAGAGTGCAGTAAACAAAATTAAATGAAAGTCCTCGTGACGGAAAATGAAATAGCTACTGACAAAAAAAAGCAGGCGGAGAACACTTATAAACTTGAAACATACAACTCGTGACTTGAAATGATACTTATCTCTAAGTATCATGAGAATTAACTAATGTTGAGCTCCTGGAGAATATAAGTGATATATAAATGCTAAACAATTTATATTTGCTGAACCACTTAGGATGCTTACTGAAATACCATGTGATACTGATATTCTAGAAGATTAATCCCCCCAAAAGCAAATGACTTCCAAAGTGACTTGACAAATGACAAGGAAATAGCAATTTTATGAATCTGATACATTGTGCGACAATGGGACTAGTATTCAAAGAGAAAGATCTATCAAGATCTCCAGGATAATATTATGGTGACTGGGTAGTCGCACCTGGCTTTCTGAAGAAAGCCATACCAACATAACGGCTTTCCCTAAAGGCACTGGCACATGAAGAAATGGCTTTGCTATTTCAGTGAACATTTTGTGAACACTTAAGATTCTGGTACTATGCTAAATCTTGGGAATACAAAGACAAATAAAGAATGATCCCGCCCTGAGTTCACTCACCCTCACTTGATATTTCACCTATGACCTCTATCTTGACAATACCGTCCCTGGGACTCTCCCAGTCTTCCCAACTTCAACAACCTGGCAGCCATCCTGCACTTCTCTGTGCCCCTCAAATGCCAAATCCAATCAGTCAGCAGGTCCCAGGGCCACTGCTCCAATCCCCCATGGGTTGAGAGTTACCCCTGGGGTGATGACTCCCCTGCAGTTCCAAGCTGCCTTGGCAATGGAGAAGGTCCTGAGGCAGAGAAGCAAGGAGGGCTTGAAACTGTCCTCCACAGCTGTGGCTGGAATCACTGATAGACCCAGGGATGTGACACTGGGCACCCAAGCATTTGCTGAGTCATTTGTCCTACTCAAGGAGGGTCAGAGAGCACTTAATGGAGACACAGTGGGGATAAGGGACCAGAGAGGGATTGAGGAAGAAAGAGAAAGATGGTAGGAACAGAAACAAGAAGGAGATAGAAAAGAGAAAGGAAGGAGTCCAAAAGCCAAGTGAGAGGAAGTAGTGAGGATCTCAGGAAAAGTTCAATCACCTGTTCAGAGGAACAAAATGAGGAGTAAAGAGCAGGGTTTTGGACAAGTAAGACAGTGCTACTTATTGAAATGGGTTTAGGAGCTCTTAGCGGCCTCCAGTATCTGTCTGAGTGGACTTCTCAGATCATGGAGGTGGAAGTCAGGAGGGTATTATAAAACATAGTTGAGAAAATTAGGGGGCAAATGGCACTGGGCTTTAGCCCCAAATATAGTCATATTCTGAACAGAAGGATCTGAGAATTTGAAATTTGAAATTTGCAACTTGGAGGAAGAAAAAGCAAAGGCAACTAGCTGGCCTATAAGTTCCACAATGACTGGCAACCTCCACGGCTGGAAAAAGTGTGCTTCCTGTACAATCTGGCATTCCTAATGCAATGTGATTAGAGAGTGAGAGGAGAAGGGAGAGCCAGCACCTAGAAGACCTCTCTCCTCCAAAACTGCCCTCTCACCAACTCACTGAAGCCTGAAACTCCACAGAGTTTTGTATCTGGTAGAAGAAAAGAAATGAATGACCGGGTATCAAGTGCCACTCTTGTGCTAACTCTAAGCCAGGGGATTTACATACATTATCTCATTTTCTTCTCATGACATCCTCTGAAATAAAGAGGTTTAATTCCCCATTTTATAGGTGAGAATGTGAAAGCTGAGACTGGTTAAGAAACACTTCCAAGGTCACAAAGCTAATAAGAAGCAGAGCCACAACTCAAGTGACACCACAGTCCCCAATCCTTACCCTATACCATGCCGTACCCATCAAGCTTAATTAATACCTTATCTCTTGGTAACAATGCCATCAACCCTAAAAAGAATCACACTTTTACACCTGACTTTGTTCATTCATTCGATGCATATCCATCTCCTGAGCACTCTGCTGGATTCATTCATTCATCAGGTATTTACAGAGCCTGACTACATGCCAGGTACTATTCTAGGATACCTCAGCAAATGACTCAGATGTGATCCCTATGCTTTGGCAGGATAAAGGAACACAAAACAAATAAAAGAATTACAAGTTGCAAATTGTGGAATGGACTATGTAAAAAATATGAAGGAGGCTGAGACAGAGAATACTAGGGGGAGGGTGGCCCACATTGGAAGGCGACAATTCAAAACAAGCTCTGAAGAATGGGAGGGGCTGCCTAGGAGAAAGGTACTCCAAGCAGCAGGAACAAGCCAGGAAAAGATCCTGGAGCATGAAGCAACTTAAAGAAGGCTCATCTGACTGGAAAATGCTGAGTATAAGAAATAGGTATACAGGATGCTTGAGAACCCATTTGGCAGGGCTCTGTAAGCTCTTTGGGGACTTGGGGCTTTATACTGTGTGTGTGTAGGACGCCATGATGGATTTCAACCAGAGAAGTGACATGGTCCAATTATTTTTTAGAAGATTTCCCTGATGCTCATGGAAAATGGACTGTCAGAGGCCAAAGGTAGAGACCGGGAGAAAAGTTTATAGGCTGCCAGAGTATTCCAGAAAAGAAACAAAGGTGGCCTGGATTAGTGTGGTGGCGTAGAGGTGGAGGGAAGGAGCTGGCTCTGAGATCTTTTGCAGGCTGAGCCAACAGAGATTGCTAATAGATCAGATATGGGAAATGAAAAGGAGGTAAGTACCAGGTTTCTGCTGGAGAAAGTAGATGGATAGTGGAGCCGCATATTGAGAAGTTTTGATAAGGGAAGAAGGGGAACAATAGTTTTGATTTTGAACTCTTGGTTTCTGAAATTTGACTCGTCTCTGAGACATCCGAGTGGAGATGTCTAGTAAAAATCCAGCTATGTGAGTCCGGGACTCAGAGGACAGTTCAGCTCAGGAGACGCCAATTCTGGAGTTGGGGGAAAGAATAAAGAGAGAGGAGAAGCCCAAGTGAAAAGATGATGTTTAAAGACTTCCCCTGAGGAGAACCAGGGGAAGACGATGTCATGGAAGCAAGGCAAGACCACCTTTAGGGCCATGCTAAGGCTGCTGAGGTGAAAAAAGATTCAAGAGTAAAATGATGAATAAGATAGAATTCTCATCCCAGAAGAGTTCACAGTCTGATGAGAAAGAGAAATATGATTGATGAAGGAATAAAAAGCTAGCATAACATTTACTGAGCACTTACTACCTGACAGGAACTAAGCTAAATGATTTGCGAGCATTATCATCAAAGCCCTTGATGAAGTAGGAATCATTATTATCCTCATTTTATAGATGAGAGAGCTAAGGCTCAGAAAGAGTAGCTCACCCAAAGGTCACAGAGCTAATAAAGGGGACAGTTGGGATTTAAAGGTAGGCAGTGTGACGCCCAAGGCATACTTCTAACCACAAAGATAACCACCTCTAGTTGGGGACATAGACATGTAGTCAATTCCCTTATTACTCCTTGGTTATCTCCCGCCTGACTTACTCCTCACTCCTCTTCCCATATAGGTCCTCGTTTAGGACCTGGGACAGCTCTTCTCCATGCAGCGACCTTGTTCAACACAGTGATGATGCTCAGAGCCAGCCCGAGCCCTGGGGCTCTCACAGCACTGAGCTTTCGCATCCCCTCCGCTCCCTCACACCTACCAGGTTAACTTACCAGGACACTAAACCTTGCCCAAGGCCCCCATAGAGGCCCCAACCCAAAAACCTGGCCTGGGGATATTTAACCTTTATTTTAAATCAGAAACTGATCAGATCAGTCTCAGGTACTATTAGATGTGGGTTGACATGGCAGAGCAGCAAAGGGAGTAATCATTCCTGATAAAATTGAGGAAAAAAAAGTAAAAAGCTATTTTAGCTTAAATTGTTTCCTATAAAACTGTTTTGAGGATAAAAGGTACTATCTTCTTGTCAGTGTCAACATTTCTCTTGCTGGATAAGTGAAATTATGTTTCTGTCAGTGATGAAATCTTTCCAAAAGGGAGGTGACATTTTGTTTGGTTTTTGGCAAGGAATGATTAGGTCTGATAAGACTGGATGTATAAAAGAACATTTCCATAGGACATGAGTGAACATCACCAAATTTCTACTGTCCGCAGTGAGTGTGTGGCCAGAACTCTTAAACCTTGCCTGTACTAATTTGCCTCAATGGCCTTGGTGACTATTTTTCACTGAAATTTTGCCCATTGTTTGGGCAGATAGATATGGCCAGAGACTGTATGTTCCAGCTTTCTCTCTATTACCTACCATCCAAATTCATCACCTAATTGTCAGCAGCCAATATCCAGAGGGACGTCTTTGCCCTCTTCCCTATAACTTTCAGCAGTATCATCTTCCTGATCCCATCTGCTCTGTAGGCTATCCCACATTCATCTGAATTCCGTTGTATCACAAAATCAAAACGAGATTAAGATATTCTTGATCCTGCATGAAAATACAACATTCAAGGCTCCTGACCTGAGGGTACTAGGTACTGGTTTTCTAGCTTCACTTCCTCTCCCTCTGTGTGACAGATGACATGCCAACTGAGCCCATCAGAGTTAATGTCTTCACCTCTAAGTGGGAGTCCTCAAGACCTGCAGCTGCAGAAGGGAACAAAAGGAATTGCTCTGAAGGGTTCAAAGCATTCTTCCCAGTGGGAGAGAAGCAAGTCTCTTTTATTTCATAGTTGTGGAGCTAAAGCTTGCAGTTGCTTGGCATTGAGCATGAGCTTGTGCCCAGAAAACCCAAAATGAGAAAGAGAAGCAGAAGTACAGCTTGGGCAGCCATCAATGTGTGTGGACTTATTGGAAGTGGAATTCTCTAAAATATCAAAGAGCCCCTGTGTCCCACCTTATGGTATGGCTCTGGTGCCATTCTCAGATCTTTTCATGGCTGATTCTTCTCAAACCAACAGTTGATCTAAGTCATGTGCCTCTTTTGGGAGGTTGCAAGTGTGGAGCTTGCACCAAGCCCAAGTCTCAAGTATATGAGAAGCAGAGAAGGGGTAGGAGAAAAAGGTGAAGGAGAATTCAGAAGGAGGAGTTTAACATTTTCGTGGATTCATCCAAAGAATACAAGTAAATGCCATTTCTATTCCCAAATAGTCATACAAATAATAAGAATTAAAGGGGAAAAAGGGTTTTTCTGAATTATGCCATTATACAAGGCATCAAATCTTCTCCCACTTCTGTCCTCTTCCTCCTCCTCCACCCCCACCCCCCCAAATAAATCAAATTTACAACCTAAGATGTGGCCGATTATAATAGGCAGCATTACTTTGTAAGCCAGCATGAAAGGAAAAAAAATGCTGCCAGTTAAACCCTGACACACACATCTTGGTTTCAGAGATGTTAAAGTGTAAAAAAGGTGTTCATCATAAAATCCACAAACCACAACGTGCACACACACTTGCACACACACATCACACTCATCGATGAATTTCTCTAGCAAGGGCACAAAAACCGTCATCAAGAACCAATTTTCCGAACAGCTAGAGTTGTACCACTACCAAAAAGGAGGAGGTGGAGAGTTTAAAGTTTCTTTTATGGCATACATTTGCTGCCTGAAGACAACTCAGAACACCATTGGTGGATAATGGACCACATTTCATATCTGAGAAATGCATCTTATTTTTAAAACTGAAAGCAGAGAAAGTCATTAGATTTGCTTTCACTCTTGCCAACAGAATGGCAGGGCAATTTTCATCATATCTGCTCCTCTTTGTTTTCTTCATTTTCCATTTTCCTCTCTTCTTTACATTCATCTTTATTCTCGCTTTCTTGGTTTTGTGGGGTTTTTGTTTGTTTTTTACTTAAAATCTCATTTAGTTGTCTCAATACCTCATTAATGTGGCTTGCCTCACAGGTTCTTAATAATAACTTATTGTACATGTTTATTACACTTGATAGGAAGTAATTGCATTGAAGCCCCTTTTGTCTCCTCATTTGTAAGTAATCTTGTGTCTCCACACCTGTAAGACTATCCCTAAGAAACTAGTATTCTTAGCATTATACTGTTAATTATAGCTGGGGAGAAGATAATGAGAATTCATGAGGCTGAAAGCAGGTACAGTGACTCCATCTCCAAACCAGCCCAGTGCCTAATGATAATGAAGATGATCTGTATTGATTTGGCATAATGTTCCTGACACCTAGTATAGTGGCCATTTTCTCTTCAAGACAAAGGATTTGTTTAGATTAACTTTCTCATTGCATTGGTTATTTGTCAAAGCCTTAACTAGGTCACTCATACAAAGAGTTGGTGCCAACTAATTGAAATTTAATTATTCATCAAGTCAGCATTTACAAAGTGTCCAACTTTTGCCCAGACATTCGGGCAGGCACTGAGGATAGCTGAAGAGCTAAGACATGGTCTGTGGCTTCAGGTTTAGCAGAAAGGAGAAACACATTGGAAACAGACATGGCCCAGTCAGTTGGTCCATACCAGCTGCTATAACAAAATACAAGACTGAGGAGCTTATAAAGAACAAGTATTTCTTTCCCACCATTCTGGAGGCTGAAAATCTGAGATCAGACTACCCAGCATGGTCAGGTGAGGGCTCTTTTCTGAGTCACAAACTTCTCATCGTTTACTCATATGGGGAAAGGGACTCAGGAATGACTTAGGGATTTTCTTTTTTTTTTTTAAGATTTTATTTATTTATTTGAGAGAGAGAGAGTGAGCGACAGAGAGCAGGAGAGGGAAGAGGGTCAGAGGGAGAAGCAGACTCCCCGCTGAGCAGGGAGCCCGATGCAGGACTCGATCCCGGGACTCCAGGATCATGACCTGAGCTGAAGGCAGTTGCCTAACCAACTGAGCCACCCAGGCGCCCAGGGATTTTCTTATTAAAAGCACTAATCACATTTGTAAGGGCTCCCCCGCTTCACCTAATAACCTCCCTAATCACCGCCCCACCTTCTAACATCATCACATTGGGCATTAGAATTCAACATGTGAATTTTGAGGTGATGCAAACATTCAGACCATAGCATTCAAAAAACCTTCAGACAGATTAGCACTGTCCCTCCCGTAAATCCCCCAGCTCACTAGTACTTACCACCTCCTCTGGATCCTTGTTCCCCTCCACTGAGAGAGCCCGAGCCTACGCCGACAGCACTCCCACTTCCTAATCCCATAGACACGCACAAAATATATCTGTGAGAAAGAAAGAAAAATGGAAGTATCAATGAGAGACACAGCCGATTCCATTCTTTATGTCTTCAGCTGCATTTCTCTAAGGCCTTCAAACAAAAACAAAAACGAGAATGTGTTCAGTTATACTTTTACCATTGATTATGGAAATTTTCAAATATATAAAGGAGAAAGAATAGAATATGAACCCCAAGTATTTAGCCCTAGCTTCAATAATTACCAACAATTCTGCCATTTTGAATTTATCTCTGCCCCTTGCCTTTTTTCTTATTGCATCTCAAAGCCAATCCCAGATGTCCTACCATTTCACCCATAAATACCTCAGCATGTATCTTTAAGTGACTGAGACATTTTTCTTTTTAACATCACCACAATGCCATTATCTCATCCAACAAAATTAACAAGAATTTCTTATTACCACCTAATAACCTGCCTTATTTTTCCCTGGTTTCAAAAAATGTGTTTTTACAGTCATTTTGTTCAAATCAGGAGCCAAAGTCCACAAATAGCATTTATTAGTTTCTTAAGTCTCTTTTAATCCAAAATGGTTTTTCCTCCCTTTCTTCTCCCTACTGTTTATTTGTTGAAGAAAATTAGTCATTTGTCCAGTGGCTGAATGCATCACTGTGGTTTTCATCCAGCATGTTTCTCTTTCTGCTGCATTTTCTAGAAACTGGTAGTTGGATCTAGAGACATCAAGGTTCAATATTTTTAGCAACAAGATGCCATAGATAATGCTGTGACTTCCTACTGTATCACATCAGGAGGCATAGAATGTCTGGTGGGCTTTTTTTCCACTTTTTGTGATAATCAATGAATGCAGGAGATGTCAGCCTGATCCCACTAAAGAGTCTCCCCATGACCTTTCACCTAGTGCTTGTGGTAACTACTGATAATCATTGCTTAGAGAAACTATTCCATTAGGGATTTTATTTCGATTAATCAATTCTTTCATGTTATAAGTATACTGCCAAGTGAGATCATTTACCCTCCTATACATTAAGCTAAATCAGAAAAAAACTAAATTTTGAAACATTTTTTAAAACACAAAAACACACTTGAGAGAGTTATCAAAAAACAGTGGCATTTTTCTAACAATAGATTTCTCTACCTCTTTTGAGAACAAGAACCCTAATTTAATATCTAGACATTTCATAGCTCCCCTACCTGATAGTAGTTGTCTTTTTAATACCTATTGATTAGGAAAATTTAAATGATGAAAAGCTTCTATGAATTCAGTGACCCCATAAACGGATTTCTATTATTTTGATCATAACAGTACTCTAAACACACTTGAGATTTAGCAAAGTCATGTGTCATAGTAATAAAATAGAACACTTAAAGTATAGAAGTTGCAATCTCCCTCCCCATTTCTGTCTTACATCCTAAACCATGCCCTATTGGAGAGAGGAAGGATTTGAAGTTGCTGGTCCAGCCCCATGCGCCCCAACCTTCTGTCTTACATCCTAAACCATGCCCTACCAGAGGGAGGAAGGATTTGAAGTTGCTGGTCCAGCCCCATGCGCTCCTCTGGAAAGCAGATCCCCAGTAATTAACTAAGAGGGCATATTGCAAATGACTCAGCCCAAACAACCTAGAGAGCGTACACAATAAAGAGCTGACCAAGAAAGAGAGACTGGCGGCGGAAGAAGCTCTTTGGGCTAAGTGTTAGGGAAAGTCTGTGGGAGTTTACAGAGAACAATGGGCAAGATTTTATTTTCCGGCTGGATTTGCTCCCCTCTCCACCCTCCACTCTGCCATTTTCAAAAGCGACTTCAAAAGCCTCAAATTCCTATTCTGATTATCCTAGACACCAGGATTTATATGTCTTACAGATGTATAATGTGAAACTCAGTGTTGATTGAGTAAATAATGTTTCCTTACAGATCTACAACTTCAGGCAGGCCCCTGTCCTTCCCCTGACCCCACTGGGGTCCACAGTCAAGCAACTGCCCACTGTGGGTATATGGTATTTTGGTTCCTAACACTCCACCTATAGGATCTACCATTATCACCACCCCATAATAACATCAAGAATACTCTCTATTAAATGCCATGTCTATATAAATTCAGAGGCAAACACGTATATTACCCCCACAGGGTACCTTTTAAGCTAGAGGTTGGTCCCCCAAGAGCAATCAGACAGCCCATAGGACCATCAGTCTGTTGGTCATCAAGGTAAGAAGCCCCATTGGCCTACTCTCCTGTTGAGACCAAAAACTCACCCAGTACAATTATCTCGTTGCTTTATCAAAATGCTGAGAAGATGAAGTGTAGCTTCAATCTAACAATCAGAAAGAATTTGCAAAACACTTTGAATGAGTCAGCTCCCTGGGAAGACAGCTCAGATGAGTGGTGGGGGGGGGATCATGGACCTGAAGGGAACGGTGAGGCTGCCAGCTAAGCAAGGGCTCCTGCCCCAGTCCTTAAATCCTATTTTGTTAAAGGGCACTTTTCCTAATATTAAAAATCCAGAGGGGACAACTTGCCATGATCCAAAGGATGATTCACTTTCTTCATCAAGCATCTAGCCCAATACTTTTAAGCACTCTTAACTTTTGTCTAGAATTGCTCAAACAGGGGGAGCCTGGGTGGCTCAGATGTTGGGCATCCAGCTCTTGGTTTGGGCTCAGGTCATAGTTTCAGGGTCCTGGGATTAGGCCTGTGTCAGGCTCTGCGCTCAGCGGGGAGTCTGCTTGAGGATTCTCTCCTTCTTCCTCTGTCCCTCCCCCTGCTCTCTCTCTCTCTCTCTCTCTCTCTCAAATAAATAAATAAATCTTAAAGAAAAGAGAGTGAGAGAGAGAATTGCTCAACCTGAACAAACACCTACAATGCAAATGAGTGGGAAGAAAATAAAACAGGGTTATGTTGACACTGATTCCAGCCTTGAGAAATGAATCTCGACAAGAAAAGCCACGTAACATTTCTCTTAGAGAGCCAGTGCTTCTGACACCCCCTCCCCCAAGTGAAACTGAGCAGTAATAAAGTCACACTCAGAATTCATGTAGTCATTCATTCATTCATTCATTCATTCAACAAATGCTTACTGGACATCCCTGTGCTAGAGATGAACAGGACAAAATGCCACTGGTTTTTTATTTCTTGACCTAACTATGCCCCTAACCTCAGAACCACATCATGCAATGATACCACAAGTGAGTCTATCTACCATGCTATGGGTGCAGCATATTAATTTTTCAGTGGGGAGCAAGGGGAAGCTAACCAGGGGTGTGCCTTTGGAGTCTTGCTTTTGCTCTTGATTTACTGCTGCTGCAGGCTGTGACCCTGGGATAAGTAGAGGCTGTCTCCCTGAGCTCCCAAGACACTCCATGTCTCAGCTTTCTGGGTTTCCCATGTCCAAAACTCACCCAAGAGTGGTAGTCAGCCGAGGAGAACACTTTCTGTAAAAAGAGGTGAAGTGACTTAACCGAAGTTAAGACCTCCCCCCCAGACAGATTGTGGGGGAAGGAAAAAGAAAGATTTTTTAATAAAGATCTACTCCAGATGTATGAGGATGAGGTGAGGAAGGTGAAGTCCAGGCTCTATTTTATTAATTAATTAAAATTTTAGAGGTGCCTGGGTGGCTCAGTCATTAGGCGGCTACTTTTGGCTCAGGTCATGATCCCAGGTGGGATCAAGCCCCGCACCGGGCTCCCTGCTCCGCGGGAAGCCTGCTTCTCCCTCTCCCACTCCCCCTGCTTGTGCTCCCTCTCTTGCTGTGTCTCTCTCTGTCAAATAAATAAATAAAATCTTTAAAAAAATGTTTAGTTAAGAAAATTGTAGAGTCACATGCAGTTCTAAGAAGTCATAGAGGTAGATCCTTTACACTTTTCTCAGCTTCCCCTAATGGTAACATTTTGCAAAATTATACTATACTATAGCAACCAGCATATTGACTTTCATGCAGTCCACCAGTCTTATTCAGATTTCCCAATTTTACTTGTACTCATTTTTGTGTCTATTAAGTTCTATACAATTTCATTACCCGTGTAGGCTCATGTATCCAATACCACAGTAAAGAAAACATATAGTTCCAACACCAAAGGATCCCGCATGTTGCCCTATTATGATCACGTCCACCTCCCTCCTGCCAGCGCTAATACCTGTCAACAACCAGTAAATCGGTCTTCCATTTCTAAGTTTTGTCACTTCAAACTGTTATATGAATAGAATTATACAATATGAAGCTTTCTTGAGATTGGCTTTTTCTCCTCAACATGATGGCTACTCCTTCAATTTGTTGCACGAATCAATAGTTTCTTCTTTTTTGTTGGTAAGCAGATTCTATGGTATGGATGTAATACAGTTTAGCCCATTATTCATTGAAGAAAATCTGGACTGTTTCCAGTTTGGAGCTATTATTTTTTTAAAGATTTATTTATTTATTTTAGAAAAGGAGAAGGGGGAGAGGGGCAGAGGGAGACAGTCTCAAGCAGACTCCGTGCTGAGTGGGGAGCCCTACACGAGGCTCAATCTCACAACCCTGAGATCACAACCCCAGTCAAAACCAAGAGTCCCACGCTCAACTGACTGAGCCACCCAGGTGCCCCTGGAGCTGCTCTGAATGAAGATAATATACATTTATGTACATGCTTTTTTTTCTTTCAAGATTTTATTTAAATTCAAGTTAATTCATATATAGTGTAGTACTGGCTTCAGGGGTAGAATTTAGTGATTCATCAGTTGCAAATAACACCCAGGGCTCATTATATCAAGTGCCCTCCCCATCACCCAATTACCCCATCCCCTCACTCACCTGCCTCCAGAAACCCTCAGTTTGTTTCCTATATTTAAGAATCTCTTATGGTTTACTTCCTTCTCTGTCTTTATTTTTCCTTCCCTTCCCCTATGTTCATCTGTTTTGTTTCTTAAATTCCACATATGAGTGAAATCATATGTTATTTATCTTTCTCTGGCTGACTTATTTCACTTAGTGTAATATGCTCTAGTTCCAATCACATCATTGCAAATGGCAAGGTTTCATTCATTTTGATGGCTGAGTAATATTCCAGTGTGTGTGTATGAACCAAATCTTCTTTATCCATTCATCAGTTGGTGGACATCTGGGCTCTTTCCATGTTTCGGCTACTGTGGATAGTGCTACTACAAACATTGGGGCGCATGTGCCCCTTCAAATCATTATTTTTGTATCCTGTAGATAAATTCCTAGTAGTGCAATTGCCAGGTCATAGGGTAGTTCTATTTTTAACTTTTTGAGGAATCTCCATACTGTTTTTCTAGAGTGGCTACACGAGTTTGCACTCCCACCAACAGTGTAAGAGGGTTCCCCTTTCTCCACATTCCAGCCAAAACCTGTTGTTTCCTGAGTTGTTAATTTTAATCATTCTAACCCTTGTGAGGTGGTGTCTCATTGTGGTTTTGATCTGTATTTCTCTGATGATTAGTGATGTTGAGCATCTTTTCATGTGTCTGTTGGCCATCTCTACGGACTCTTTGGAATTCAGATCCTTTGCCCATTTTTTAAATCAGATTTTTCTTTAATTATTATTGAGTTGTATGGGTTCTTTGTATATTTTGGATACTGACCCCTTATTGAATATATGATTTGCAAATATCTTCTATTCAATAAGGTGTCTTCATTTTGCTGATGGTTTCCTTCACTATGCTTTAAAAAACAAGCTTTTAACTTTGATGTAGTCCCATTTATTTATTTTTGCTTTTGTTGCCCTTGTCTTTGAAGTAAGATACAAAAAAAAATCACTAAGACATGTCAAGGAGCTTACCATTTATGTTTTCTTCTAGAAATTTTACAATTTCAGATCTTACCCATTTTGAACTAATTTTTGTATATGGTATAAGACAGTGGTCTAGCTTCATTCTTTTGCATGTGACTGTCCAGTTTTCCCAACACCACTGACTGAAAAGACTATCTTTTCCCTACTGTATACTTTAGCCTCCTTTGTCATAAGTTAATTGACCATCTATATGTTGCTTTATTTCTGGGCTCGCTATTCTGTTCTATTGATCTAGGTTTTCTGTTTTTATGCCAATATCACACTGTTTTGATTACTGTAGTTTCATAGTATAGTTTGAAATCAAGGAGTGTCATACTTCTAGCTTGCTCTATCTCAAGATTTCTTTGTTTATTCAGGCTTTTTGTGGTTCCAGTACAAATTTAGAATTGTTTGTTCTAATTCTGTGAAAAATGTCACTGGAATTGTGATGAGATTGCACTGAATCTGTAGATGGCTTTGGGTAGTATGGACAATTTAATAGTACTAATTCTTCCAATGAATTAGTTCCATTGGATGAATATGGAATAATTTTCCACATATTTGTGTTTTCTTCAATTTCTTTCATTAGTGTCTTACAATTTTCAATATTTGGCTATTTCGCCTCCTTGGTAAAACTTACTGCTAGGTATTTTATTCTACTTGATGCAATTGTAAATGCGATTGTTTTCCTGATTTTTCTTTCACATAATTTGTTGTAAGTGTACAGAAAAGAGGATTTTGTGTATTGATTTTGCATCCTGCAACTGTACTAAATTCATTTATTAGCTCTAATAGTTTTTTGTAGCCTTATAAAATTAAGTTCAGAAGTGTTCCCTCCTTTTCCATTTTTGGAAGAGTTTGAGAAAGATAGCTGTTAAATCTTCTTTGAATATTTGGTCTCTTGTTCTTTTGAATTTGGAACATATTTCTCTGTCTCATTTTACCTGATTCTCTGTTTCTTTTTATATATTAGATGAAAGAGCTACCTCTCCCAGTCTTGAAGGAGTAGCCTGATGTAGGAGATGACCCGTGGAGCTCACAGGCACAATCCCCCCACCTCACCACCACAGCCAGGCACTCCCGGGCTGTATACACCTGCTAGCCGTGGTGGAGCCATGGTGGCAGAGCGGGGATGGCATGGCACTTGCCAGCCTGTGGTGCAGCTGTGGCATGGGGAGACTGTGGTGTGGCTACACAGACCCCCACTTTCAAGTGGTCACTGAGTGTTGGGTTCACTGGGCACAAATGAGCTGTGGGTGTAACACATTTCTATCCCTTAGATGCTGGGCAGGTTGCCAAGTCCCTGGCTCTGAGGAACCATCCAATGTCCCCTCCAGTCAGTGCTATGACTGACTTGGAGGAGTCTCAGAAGCACTGGCAGGAAGGTATGCCAGGCATCCCTCACTGCTTAGTGGAGCTTTGAGCTATCCTACAACCCTCGTCTCCCTAGGCATCTCTAACGATAATGTGAATAGGAAGCACCATGGGAGTTGTTACATTGCAGATTCCTGGGCCCTGCCTCAGAAATTCTGATTCAGTCAGTCCAGGGTGAGCCCAGCTACCTGCATTTATAACAGGTAAACCAGGTTTGGCTCCCCCAGCCACTCCCTCTTCATGGTTCACACTTCTGTGTAATCACCTCCTCCTAAGTCTGTGTGGGACCCATGACTTGCTTCTCAACCAATGAAATAGGATAGAAGTGATGGAATCACATCCTTATGATTAGATTATGTTATAGAGGACTCCGTCTTGCTAGAAGACTCACTCACTCTAGAAATTTCTTGCTGGCCTGAAGAAATAAGTGGCCGTGCTGGAAAACCCTAAGTGGCAAAGAAGAGCAGGCAGCTGCTAGGAGCTGAGGCAGCCTCCAGCCCCTGCCAGCAAGAAGGCATAATCTTCAGCCTGACAATGACAAGGATGTGAATCCTGCCAGCAACCTGAGTGGCAGGATCCTTCCACGGGGGGACTCTTCCACAGCCTGGGCAGTCAACACTTCAACTGTAGCCTCATAAGAGGACACAATCCAGATGAGCCCTGCCCAGGTTCCTGACCCGTGAAACCATGAGATAACAAATGTAGGTGTTAGATTTGTAGTAATTTGTTACACATCAATAGAAAAAGAAAAAAAAAAAAGGTGTTACAGAATGAATGTCTGTGTCCCCTCCCCATTCATATGTTGAAATATAATCTCCAATGTGCTGGTGATTGGAGGTGTGGCCTTTGGGAGGTGATTAAGTCATAAGGGTAGAGACCTCACGAATGGGATTAGGGCCCTAGAAGAAGAGGCCAGAGACACAGCTCACTTTTTTTTCAGCCATGTGAGGATACATGTCAGCAGTCTATAACCTGAAAGACTGTCTTGGCACCCATGTCTTGGACTTCCAGCCTCCAGAACTGTGAGCAATAAATATGTGTTGCTTAAGCCCCCAAGTCTGTGGAATTTTATTACAGCAGTCTGAGCTAAGGCACCAGGGGATTCCTACTTATGCAGCAAGGACACCAACATAGCAAGTGACCCTAGTGCAAGTAAGTGGAGCCTACCCTGGTCCCCACCTTGAGAACCACCAATCCAAATCAAGGTGAGGCTAAGCCTCGGCCTCCAGTACTCACCTGTCTTGAACCAAACCCTACAGGTCTTCTTGAGATTAAAGACCTGCCTGGCTCCTGGAGAGGGAGGGTGGTGGTCCTTTAATTCTTCAGGAGTACTTTGGAGTTTCACTATAACTGTCTCCTGCCCCCAGACTTCCATCTGGCCATCCAATCCAGAGGTGGCCCAGGACCATATCCATGGAAACCAAAGAGCAGACACTTTGTAGTTTGTCCCTTTCACTTCTCTTCAAGGTAGTGGGAGCAACTGGAAAAATCTTAGGGGTCCTAAATATTTCTACTTGGCCTTCTAATATCTAAATGATCACAAGATCAGCTTGTTTTTTTCAAAAGATTTTATTTATTTACTTGTCAGAGAGAGAGAATGTGAGCAGGGGAAGCAGCAGGCAGAGGGAGAAGCAGGTGCCCCGCTGAGCATAGAGCCCAACGTGGGACTCGATCCCAGGACTCTGGGATCACGACCTGAGCCAAAGGCAGATGCTTAACCAACCGAACCACCCAGGTGTCCCATAGATCAGCTTTTAAATGACAAAAAGACTGGCAAATACAATTATGTGTACATGAACAAATATATATATTTGTTTTAGGGTTTGTCTCCCTCTACACACACACACAGAGGAACATAAGCACTGTACATAAGGGCAGGGACTTTTTCTGTGGTGCTCACTGATATATCTCCAGAGCCTAGAACTTTGCCTAACATATATTTGTAGGAAGGAGAGAAGGATGGATGAGAGGGAAGAGGGTGGGATACTGTAATGGTCTCCCATCAGGACAGTGCTAATCTAATCAATAAAACTAAGCCAATGTTAATGGGTGATCGTAGCCTCATCCTTTTATGCTTCAGAGTAGCAGCCAGTAGAAATATTCCAAGGCTCTGACACAGTGATTCACATTCCAAAGCCAGTTGTCCATTTCATCCCCTCTCAGGGAGAGCGGGGCATCTTAACTGCATATTCATCTGTCATAAAATGCCCCTAGTGCCCTCAATTAGCCACAGTTTGTAGCCAGTCGAAGACAGCACGCAAATTTTTAGAAACCCTCACAGTGACATACCACTGTTCACCCATGAGACTTCTTCTCATGATAACTCATATCCTGTCCAACAGTGGGGTCACACAACTGGGGTGGCCCATTGGGGAGAGCCTCATTAATGCACAACAGCTTTAATGGGCCGATCCTTAAACAGACCGTCCAGTATAGAAGTGGAGTAATAGTACCACGCCTGAGAGCGACATTTCTCTTTAAGTTTTAATTTCCTTTTCTGGCTAAAGACAGATCTGTGATGTGATTTTAACGTGGCTTTTTGCAGCTCCTGATTTCTCTAGCAGTAAAACCAGCTTCATGGCAGTATTTTTCCTCCTTAACCAGTTCTCTAGCTTTAGGGGTCAAATTCTTTCAAACCTATCTACGGATGAGTCTGATGAACTTCCTGCATTATTTATCCTCAAGTAAATTAGGAAAACCATTACCAGCTTGCCTTGTGTTTCTTGACAAGTCTAACCATTGAGCATACTGATGTCCTGTTTAATCAAATAACTTATTTACACAGAATCGACATTTCTATTATACCTCACCCTACAAAATGAAGGAGGAAAGACAAACTTCTTAAATCTCTAGTCTTTAATTTGGAACCTGGTTCACCACCATCACCTACCTCTCTTCACCCCGGGGAATTGGGTCGGGGAGGAAGGGAAGGTACTAGCATGTGCACTAACAAAGGTCTGCCTGGCATGCCCTGCCTGTGTGTGCACGTGTGTGGGATAAGAGTAAAGATTCTGTCTTGCACCATACATTTTCCCTGCAGCCTGATGCTCAACTAAGCTCCCATAATTTACTCGAGGTTCCAAACAAGAGATCAGACAGCAGCATTGAGACAGGCTCTGTCCCTGGGGTTTTGGAGAATGCTGACTCCCTGCCTCTGTACATGAGCCAACAAATCTTAAGTGCTCATTATGTGCAAAGGACTGAATGAAGAATATGGGAAGCAGAAGCCACCAAGTGGGGAGAAGGGAGCCACTGTGTGCCACGCTCAGTGCTAGGCACTGACCCATGTTTTCCTCCTTTAATTCCCAAGAGATACAAATTTGTTCTCCCCCATTTTACTCAGGCAGAAACTGAGGCTCAGAGGAGTTAAGTAACTTGCCCAAAGTCACACAGCCAATTTTGAACCCAAGCCCATCTTCTTCCCGCTATATCAAAAATTATTCCTGGTCTGCTCCTAAGTACCCACACGGCTTCTTTATGCTTCCACCTCCATTCACAAACAGTCAAGGACTTGTCTGACTTTTTTAAAAAAATACTACAAGATTAGGGCTACTCTATTCCAAGATAACTTCCAACAGGGTTGGTATTTTGTGTTACTTCTAAGTTCACCCCACAAGTTGGGTCAGATTTTAGAAGAATGGGATGATACATCTGTAAAGCATTCAACATAAACCCCCATCCGGTACAGCTGAACAAACTATAGGATATGAATCTTCACACCAAGAGCTGAAAAACAAGTATGTGACCCCTAAGAAGAACAGATTTTGGCGGCACAAACTCTTAAAAACATAACTTTTATTTCTTCAGTAGAGGCCTTTCATTAAATTGCACAGATAAATAGCCAAATAAACAAATAAATGAATCAATAAAGCTTCAAAGGAAATAAGGACCACAGAGAAAGCCTAATGCGCTCATTCTTTGCTTTCACCGATCAAATCAACACCCTCCAGGTGCTTTGGGGTGTCTCCTGCTCTTCTATGCATTTGCCCATAAGAGCAATGACATTTGTTGATTACACTCTTATGGTTTTTAGAGGCCAAGGTGGATTGTATTCGCCTTTTCTATTAGCCTCGCAATACATCCCTGTATTTTTTGCAGATTTTCTGAACAGCAATAAGTTCTAATCAATCTTCCTGGCTTCATTTCTCAGGATCTCACAATCTCCTCAAGGAACATTTCAAACCTGATTTATCATCATTACCAGACCCTAAATATTCACCAGATTCTTTATTATTTATCACACCTAGTTAATTTCCCTGTTCTGGCCTTATGGGTCAAATCACAGAGCATGTGAAAGATTATCCCACAATATGTCATGAAGACTCTACTATAATGCACAGTCACATTTAGGAAGAAGCATTACACACACACACACACACACACACACACACTAGCTCTGACCTGTAGCTGAGCCCCTCTGCTTCTCTTCAAGACTCTGACCCACATCCAGACATTTGCCCCTCGCTCTGAGCACCTCCTGAACTACACGCACACAAGGGCAAGCAACAGCAACTTCCCCATCTCCCTCCAGTTGGGCAAAGGCCCCATCTGTGCTTTCTATTAAAGAGGCTGGGAAGGGGCTGCATGGAAAAAAATGATTCCAGGTCAGTCCTGTGTGGGGAGAAAGCGTCCTAAGGTTATAATGAGGTGAGAAATGGAAACAGGTTACACTGCTACCTTTCTGGGATAAAATGACACCCCCAGGTTGACTCATCCTAGAGAACATGGTGACCCTCTGAGGGAGACACATCGCACCTGCATCCCTCATGCCACCCACCAAATTAGCTGTGACTTCCCAGTCCACACCTCCTAGCACCCTCCCCTTTCCCCCAGATGAAGGAACTTTGGCTCAGCCATGAGCAGTCAGTCCAAACTTGTGTTCCATCCATCACACAGTGAAGATAGAAGGGGTTCTGTTTGAATTCCCTTTTTGAAAAATATCTCTAGCTCATCCTGCATCCTGTGCTCTAAGACATTTCAGAGCCTGACTCTGCCCAGGAAACAAGCTGTCTGGTGTGTGTTAGTGAATGGAAGTAGGCTCATCCAGGACTAAAGCTCCAAGACACCAAGGATGTATTCTGTGTTGCTCCAGATGACAGAATTAGAACCAATCAGAGAAGCTACTGAACAAGGAATTTCTTCTTCATACAAGGAAGAGCTTCAAACAGAGTCCCCTTTCAGAACAGTCTGTCTTGTGGAACAACTAAAGAGGTTAGGTAACCATTGCCAAGGGATGATGCGTGAGAGGCAACCCACACACCCACTAGGACCTTTTCCAACTCAAAGCTGGTATGACTCAGGAGATGCTCTACATTCAACTCATAGAGCCAAAGCACTCTATACCTGGAACAGATTTCCGGGTTCATCTTGTCTAAACATTGCAAATTAGCAATCCCAGGCTGAATTTAGCCCAGGGGAAATTTTCATTTTGTTCACAGAGTGTTGGTGCACACAGGTTTATTGTTTTATCTGATATTTAAGAATATTCATCCTAAACAAAGAAAACACTTTACATAAAATCTGAATTTTTCAGCTTCTCTTTATTTTTTTAATTTAATTTAATTTTATTATGTTATGTTAGTCCCCATACAGTACATCATTAGTTTTTGATGTAGTGTTCCATGATTCATTGTTTTTGAGTAACATCCAGTGCTCCATTCAATACGTGCCCTCCTTAATACCCATCACCTGGCTCACCAATCCCCCCACTCCCCTCCCCTCTAGAACCCTCAGTTTGTTTCTGAGTCTGTAGTCTCTCATGGTTCATCTCTCCCTCCGATTCCCCCCCTTCATTTTTCCCTTCCTTCTCCTAATGTCCTCCATGCTATTCCTGATGTTCCATAAAGAAGTGAAACCATATGATAATTGACTTTCTCTGCTTGACTTATTTCACTTAGCATAATCTCCTCCGGTCCCATCCATGTTGATGCAAATATTGGGTACTCATCCTTTCTGATGGCTGAGTAATATTCCATTGTATATATGGACCACATCTTCTTTATCCATTCATCTGTCGAGGGGCATCTTGGCTCTTTCCACAGTTTGGCTATTGTGGACATTGCTGCTATGAACATTGGGGCACATATGGCCCTTCTTTTCACCACATCTGTGTCTTTGGGGTAAATACCCAGTCGTGCAATTGCTGGGTCATAGGGTAGCTCTATTTTTGATTTTTTGAAGAACCTTCACACTGTTTTCCAAAGTGGTTGTACCAACTTGCATTCCCACCAACAGTGTAAGAGGGTTCCCCTTTCTCCACAACCTCTCCAATATTTGTTGTTTCTTGCCTTGTCAATTTTTGCCATTCTAACTGGTGTAAGGTGGTATCTCAATGTGGTTTTGATTTGAATTTCCCTGGTGGCTAATGATGATGAACATTTTTTCATGTGTCTGTTGGCCATTTGTATATCTTCTTTGGAGAAGTGTCTGTTCATGTCTTCTGTCCATTTTTTTTACTTGATTATTTGTTTTTTGGGTGTTGAGTTTGAGAAGTTCTTTATTGATTTTGGACATCAGCCCTTTGTATGTAGTGTCATTTGCAAATATCTTGTCCCATTCTGTGGGTTGCCTCTTGGTTTTGTTGACTGTTTCCTTTGCTGTGCAGAGGTTTTTTATCTTGATGAAGTCCCAAAAGTTAATTTTTCCTTTTGTGTCACTTGCCTTTGGAAATGTATCTTGAAAAAAGTTGCTGTGGCCAATGTTGAAGAGGTTACTGCCTATGTTCTCCTCTAGGATTTTGATGGATTCCTGTCTCACATTGAGGTCTTTCATCCATTTTGAGTTTATCTTTGTGTAAGGTGTTAGAGAATGGTCGAGTTTCATTATTCTGTATATAGCTGTCCAATTTTCCCAGCACCATTTATTGAAGAGACTGTCTTTTTTCCATTGCATATTTTTTCCTGCTTTGTTGAAGATTATTTGACCGTAGAGTTGAGGGTCCATATCTGGGCTCTCTATTGTGTTCCATTGGTCGATATGTCTGTTTTTGTGCCAGTACCATGCAGTCTTGGTGGTCATGCTTTGTAATATAGCTTGAAATCAGGCAATGTGATGCCCCCAGCTTTTTCTTTTTCAACATTTCCTTGGTGATTTGGGGTCTTTTCTGATTCCATACAAATTTTAGGATTATTTGTTCCAGCACTTTGAAAAATGTCATTGGAATTTTGATCGGGATGGCATTGAAGGTATAGACTGCTCTGGACAGCATAGACATTTTAACAATGTTTGTCCTTCCGATCCATGAGCATGGAATGTTCTTTCATCTTTTTGTGTCTTCAATTTCTTTCATCAGTGTTTTGTAATTCCTAGAGTATAGATCCTTTATCTCTTTGGTTAGGTTTATATGAGATATCTTATGGTTTTTGGTGCTATTATAAATGGAATCGATTCTCTAATTTCTCTTTCTACAGTTGTATTGTTAGTGTATAAGAAAGCAATTGATTTCTGAGCATTGATTTTGTATCCTGCCACATTACTGAATTGCTGTATAAGTTCTAGTAATTTGGGAGTGGAGTCTTTTGGACTTAAACAATTCATGGAAACCAATGAGAATGAAAATGCATCGGTCCAAAACCTATGGGAGACTGCAAAGGCGGTCCTAAGGGGGAAATACATAGCCATCCAAACCTCACTCAAAAAAATAGAAAAATCCTGAATTCACCAACTAACTTTACACCTTAAAGAACTGGAGAAAAAGCAACAAATGTTGCCTAAGCCATGCATTAGAAGAGAAATAATTAAGATTAGAGCAAAGATCAATGAATTAGAAACCAGAAACACAGTAGATCAGATCAATGAAACTAGAAGCTGGTTCTTTGGAAGAATTAATAAGACTGAAAAACCACTGGCCAGACTTATCCAAAAGAAAAGAGAAGGGACCCAAATTAATAAAATTATGAACAAAAGGAGAGAGATCACAACTAACACCAAGGAAATAGAAACAATTATTAGAAATTATTATCAACAACTATATGCCAATAAGCTGAGCAACCTGGAGGAAATGGATGCCTTCCTAGAAACCTATAAACTACCAAGACTGAAACAGGAAGAAATTGACAACCTGAATAGGCCAATAACCAGCAACGAGATTGAAGCAGTGATCAAATACCTCCCAAAAAATAAGAGTCCAGAGCCGGATGGATCCTCTGGGGAATTCTACCAAACATTCAAAGAAGAAATAATATCTATTCTCCTGAAGCTATTTTAAAAAATAGAAACACTAGGGAAGCTTCCAGACTCATTCTATGAAGCCAGCATTACCTTAATCCCCAAACCAGGCAAAGACCCCATCAAAAAGGAGAATTGCAGACCGATATCTCTGATGAATATGGTTTCCAAAATCCTCAACAAAATCCTAGCTAATAGGATCCAATAATACATTAAAAGGATCATCCACCACAACCAAGTGGGATTTATCCCCGGGATGGTTTAACATTCGCAAATCAATCAGTGTGATAGAACACATTAATAAGAGGAGAACCATATGGTTCTCTCAATTGATGCAGAAAAAGCATTTGACAAAATACAGCATCCTTTCCTGATTAAAACTTTTCAGAGTATAGGGATAGAGGGAACATTCCTTAAGTTCATAAAATCCATCTATGAAAAACCCACAGCAACTATCATCCTCAATGGGGAAAAGCTGAGAGCCTTTCCCTTAAGATCAGGAACACGTCAAGGATGCCCACTCTCGCCACTCTTGTTCAACATAGTACTAGAAGTCCTAGCAACAGCAATCAGACAACAAAAAGAAACAAAAGGTGTACAAATTGGCAAAGAAGAAGTCAAACTCTCTCTCTTTGCAGATGTCAGCTTCTCTTAAAAAAAAAAAATCAGAATATCTGGTCACATGAGGCCTGCATTCAACTTGAAGCTGAATAATGGCTGCTCCTTTTAGATGGGGCTGTGCTCTGTCACAGTCCCCACCAACTTCCATTACCCCCGTGCCTCACATTAAAGTTGGGGTTTTGTTGACTTTTTGTTTTATTGGTTTGTTTTGTTCTGTTTTGTTTCAAGGCCTCTTTATTCACATGTATTTTCTGTCTTCCCTACAGCCATGACTGTTTGCCTCTGTTGGCCTAGTGAAATCCTAGATAAATGGACTAAAGCTCAGGAAAGTTAAGTGACTTGTCCAAGGTCATCAGCCAGCTAGTACAAAGCAAGGAGCAAACTCAGTTTCTCTTGTGATCCAATGCTCCAACAGCTTGACCACACAGCCAACCTTTACACAGCTTATTTCCCTGGACCGATTTGAATATTCACATTCGGGCTGTGCAAACTATCCCTCTCCACTTCAATTTAACATATCCTAGTGATATGGCTCCACATTGGCCCTTAAAAAAACAATAATAATAACAGCAAAAAACAAAAACAAAAACAAAAACAAAACCACCTCTCCTGTCCAGCTGACTTTGCGAGTTACTACCATCCAAAGACCAAACACCCTTTTGTGTGTTCAAAAAAAAAAAAAAAATCAATCTGAACACATAAGATTTCAATCTTCCTTGTAAAATCAGGAATAGGCCAAAACATTATTTCAGACTCTGCATTGATAGTCTAAATCAATAGTGCAAACAAGATTTCTGGGGGAAAGTTTAAAGTAATTGGCAGAACACACTCGTGTCAAGCTACCATAAGCACTTTCAAAGCAAATAATTAAATGCAAATAATTGATAAGCTCACCATAAACAATTCATTTATATATATATGGCTTTATAAGACATCTCTTTAGAATCTAAGTTACTGTCTGCACTTGAAAATGATATAACCATACACCTCTTAAAATCTTCTGTGATCAGACCTGTAGCTGATTTAACCTGCCTATGCTCCACAGTAGTCAGGAATTTTAAATACTGAGTAAACCAAAGACTGACGAAGGACTTTTTTTCTTAGAGAGAGAATATGTGGGGGTGGGGGGATGGTGGCAAAGGACGAGAGAATCTTAAGCAGGCTCCACACTGACGGTGGAGCCAATGTGGGGCTCTATCTCTTGACCCTGAGACTGATCGTGACCTGAGCTGAAATCAGAGCTGGATGCTTAACCGAGGTACCCCCTGATGAAGGACTTTTTATAAAGCTTTTGGTTTTTTTTAAAGATTTTATGTATTTGAAAGAGACACCCTAAGAGAAGGAACACAAGCAGGAAGAGTGGGAGAGGGAGAAGCAGGCTTCCCTCAGAGCAGGGAGCCTGAAGCGGGGCTCGATCCCAGGGATCATGACCTGAACCAAAGGCAGATGATTAATGACTGAGCCACCCAGGCTCCCCTTTTTTATAGCTTTTAGTTGGGGTGGGAGATCACTATAGGCAGGACCTAGGTTAACTCACTTTGCCTTGTGTTAAGCAGTTCTATTTTTCCCTAGCACTAAACAGAGACCCAGCTTGGACTGACTCACTGTCAGGTCCCCATGTAAGAGGGAGCTGGACTTGGCTGGGTCAGGTCACATTTAGGTTCAGCTTTTGGATGAGACTGATTTAAAGAGGGCATGTTAAAAGACTGCCTAATCACTGGGGCCACATATACCAAGCTGTCAGACTAGAAAATGGATTGGGGATTACCTTAGCTGTCCTTTAAGCCTAACTTCAGCTAGAGACATAACAGCCTTAGTCACCTGCAGCATACCCAGGATCTATTCTCCCTTCCTCCTTCCTAGGAAAACCTACATTTTGGTTAGGTATCTAGGACTGATAATCAGCTAGGACACAACAAACAGATTTACCATTGTTCAGAACTAGTATCCATTCTGACTGGTCATAAACAAACTGTACTAGACATGTAAAGATTTATTTATTTGAGGGGCGCCTGTGTGGCTCAGTTGGTTAAGGGTCTTCCTTTGGCTCAGGTCATGATCTCAGGGTCCTGAAATCAAGCCCTACATCAGGCCCCCTGCTCACCTGGGAGTCTGCTTCTCCCTCTCCCTCTGTGCTCTCACTGTCTCAAATAAATAAATGAAATCTTTTAAAAAAAAGATTTATTACATAACTAATGAATTGTTGAACACTACAACAAAAACTTATGATGTACTATTTGCTGGCTAACGGAAAGGAGAGAGGAGAGGAGAGGAGAGGAGGGGAGGGGAGTGGAGGGGAGGGGAGGAGAGGAGAGGAGAGGAAAGGAGAGGAAGGAAGAAAGAAAGAAGGAAAGAAAGAAAGGAAGGAAGGAAGAAAGGAAGAAAGAAAGGAAAGAAGAAAGAAAGGAAGAAAGAAAGAAAAGAAAGAAAGAAAAAGAAAGAAAGAAAGAAAGAAAGAAAGAAAGAAAGAAAGAAAGAAAGAAAAGAAGAAAGGAAGAAAGAAAGAAAAGAAAAAGAAAGAAAGAAAGAAAGAAAGAAAGGAAAGAAGAAAGAAAGGAAGAAAGAAAGAAAAGAAAAAGAAAGAAAGAAAGAAAGAAAGAAAAAGAAAGAAAGAAAGAAAGAAAGAAAGAAAGAAGAAGGAAAGAAAGGAAGAAAGAAAGGAAGAAAGAAGGGAAAGAAGGAAGGAAGGAAGGAAGGAAGGAAGGAAGGAAGGAAGGAAGGAAGGAAGGAAGGAAGGAAGAAAGAAAGAAAGAAAGAAAGAAAGAAAGAAAGAAAGAAAGAAAGAAAGAAAGAAAGAAAGAAAGAAAGAAAGAAAGAAAGAAAGAAAAAGAAAAGAAAAGAAAAGAAAAGAAAAGAAAGAAAAGAAAGAAACTTAGCTAAAAAAAGATTTATTTATTTGAGAGAAACTGTGTGCACAAATGTGGGGTGGGGGGAGGGGGATGAAGAGGCAGAGGGAGGGGGAGAGAGAAAAATCTCAAGCAGACTCCTCACTGAGCCTGGAGCCATGCAGCACAGCACGCAGGGCTCCATCTCACACCGTGATGAGCTGAGTTGAAACAAAGAGTCTGCTGCTTAATCGACTGTGCCACCCAGGTACCCCTACACCTAACATATTTAGAATCTCAGTCCTCTGGGTGGGTAGTGTACCTACCAGTTCTGACCCTAGAAAAGAGCCATGATTAGTATCAGCCAATCACAGTAATTTCAGTCTTCTTGTCGATGATTGGTTTAAGTACCTGCCTTTGGCCATTCAGTACAGAGTATTCCCCTTGTTGATTGCTTCTTTCAGTGTTGGACCCACAATCTAACTAACCCAGTCAGACTAAAGAAATGGAATGTTTAGTCCATGACTCAGGGAAAGATTTTTCTCTCACCCAGAACAAAGAAGTCACTAGTCCTGGCTGTTAATAGCAGCCCTCTTCAAACTCTGAGGGCTGTCCTCTTTAAGACAGTGGCTGCACCAATTTACAATCCCACCGACACTGTACAAGTATTACAAGTATTCTTTTTTTCCCACATTCTGTCCAATACTTGTTATTTCTTGACTTTTTGACTTTACCACTCTAACAGTGTAAGGTGATATCGCACTGTGATTTTGATTTGCATTTCCCTGATGATGAGTGATGAGGAGCATCTTTTCATATGTCTGTTGGCCATATGTAGGTCTTCTCTAGAAAAATAGCTATTCAGGTCCTCTGCCCATTTTTAATCAGATTTTTTGGGGGGGGCGTTGAGTTGTATAAGTTCTTTATATATTTTGGATACTAATCCCTTATTACCATTTACAAATATCTTCTCCTATTCAGTAGGTTGCCTTTTCATTTTATTGATATTTTCCTTTGCTGCACAAAAGCTTTTTATTTTGACATAGTTCCAATAGTTTATTTTTTCTTTTGTTTCCCTTGCCCCAGGAAATATGTCTAGAAAAATGTTGCTATGGCCAATGTCAAAAAAATTACTGCCTGTGCTCTCTTCTAGATTTTTATGGTTTCAGGTCTCACATTTGGGTCTTTAATACATTTTTATTTTTTTAAAGATTTTATTTATTTATTTGACAGAGAGAGACACAGCAAGAGAAGGAACACAAGCAGGGGGAGTGGGAGAGGGAAAAGCAGGCCTCCCACCGAGCAGGGAGCCCGATATGGGGCTTGATCCCAGGACCCTGGGATCATGACCTGAGCCAAAGGCAGACGCGTAATGACTGAGCCACCCAGGCACCCCTCTTTAATCTATTTTTAGTTTGTTTTTTTGTGTGTGGTGTTAAAGTGGTCCACTTTCATTCTCTGCATGCAGCTGTCTAGTTTTCCCAGTACCATTTATTGAAGAGACCATCTTTTCCCCATTGTATATTCTTGCTTCCTTTGTCATAGATTAATTGACTATATAATCTTGGGTTTATTTCTGTGTTCTCTATTCTGTCCCATTGCCAGTACATATTGTTTTCATTACTACAGCTTTACAGTATACCTTGAAATCTGGAATTGTGATATATTCAGCTTTGTTTTTCGTTTTCAAGATTGCCTTGGCTATTTGGGGTCTTTTGTGGTTCCACAGGAATTTTAGTATTATTCTAGTTTTGTGAAAAATGTTGTTGGTATTTTGATAGGGATTGCACTGAACCTGTAGACTTCTTTGGGTAATATGGACATTTTCACAATATTAATTCTTTCAATCCATGAGCATGGAATACCTTCCCATTTGTTTGTGTTTTCTTCAATTTCTTTCATCAATGTTCTTTAGTTTTCAGAGTACAAATCCTTCAATTCTTTGGTTAAGTTTATTCCTAGGTATTTTATTATTTTTGGTACAATTGTAAATGGTGTTGTTTTCTTAATTTCTTTTCTGCTACTTCATTGCTAGCATATAAGAATGCTACCAACTTCTGGGTATTAATTTTTTTATCCTTCAACTTTACTGAATTCATTTATTATTTCTAGTAGTTTTCGGTGGAGTCTTTGGGGTTTTCTACATATTGTATCATGTCATCTACAAATAGTGAAAGTTTTACTTCTTCTTTAGCAACATGAATGCCTCTTATTTCTTTGGCTTGTCTTATTGCTGTGGCTAGGACTTCCAGTACTGTTGAATAAAAGTGGTGAAAGTGGACACATCCTTGTCTTATTCCTGATCTTGGAGGAAAAGCTCTTGGTTTTTAACCACTGAGTATGAAGTTAGCTGTGGATTTGTCATATATGGCTTTTATTATGTTGAGGTATAGTCCCTTTAACCCCACTTGGTTGAGAATTTTTATCATGAATAGATGTTGAATTTTGTCAAATGCTTTTTCTGCATCTACTGAGATGATCATATGATTTTTATCCTTCCTTTTGTTGATGTAGTGTATCAGGTTGCTTGATTTGTGAATATTGAACCATCCTTACATCCTGGCATAAATCCCACTTGATCATGGTGTATGATCCTTTTAACACATTGCTGAATGAAGTTCCCTAATATTTTGTTGAGGATTTTTGTATCTACATTCATAAGGGTTATTGGCCTTCTCCTTTTTTTTAAAGATTTTATCCGTTTATTTGACAGAGAAAGAGGCAGAGGGAGAGGGAGAAGCAGGCCCCCTGCTGAGCAGAGAGCCCAATGTGGGGCTCAATCCTAGAACCCTGTGATCACGACCTGAACCAAAGGCAGACACTTAACCATCTGAGCCACCCAGGCACCCCATGCCCTTTTCTTTTATTGTGGTGTCTTTGTCTAGTTTTGGTATCAGAGTAATGTTGGCCTCATAGAATATATTTGGAAGTTTTCCATCCTCTTCTATCTTCTGGAAGAGTTTGAAGAGAATAGATATTAACTCTTCTTTAAATGTACGGTTGGACCATTTCCTTACACCACACACAAAAATAGACTCAAAATGGATGAAAGACCTAAATGTGAGACAGGAGTCCATCAAAATCCTAAAGGAGAAAACAGGCAGCAACCTCCTGGACCTCACCCGCAGCAACTTCTTCCTGGAAACATTGCCAAAGGCAAGGGAAGCAAGGTCAAAAATGAACTATTGGGACTTCATCAAGATAAAAAGGTTTGCACAGCAAAAGAAACAGTCCACAAAACCAAAAGACAACCGACAGAATGGGAGAAGATATTTGCAAATGACATATCAGATAAAGGGCTAGTATCTAAAATCTATAAAGAACTTATCAAACTCAACACCCAAAGAACAAGTGATCCAATCAAGAAATGGGCAGAAGACATGAACAGACATTTTTCCAAAGAAGACATCCAAATGGCCACCAGACACATGAAAAAGTGCTCAACATCACTTGGCATCAGGGAAGTCCAAATGAAAACCTCAATGAGATACCGCCTCACACCAGTCAGAATGGCGAAAATTAACAAGTCAGGAAACGACAGATGTTGGCGAGGATGCAGAGAAAAGGGAACCCTCCTACACTGTTGGTGGGAATGCAAGCTGGTGCAGCCACTGTGAAAAAGAGTATGGAGGTTCCTCAAAAAGTTGAAAATAGAGCTACCCTATGATCCAGCAATTGCACTACTGGGTATTTACCCCAAAGATACAAATGTAGTGATCCGAAGGAGTGTGTGCACCCCAGTGTTTACTGCAGCAAACTATGGAAAGAGCCAAGATGCCCATCAACAGATGAATGGATAAAGAAGAAGTGGTATATATATATAATGGAATATTATGCAGCCATCAAAAAAAATGAAACCTTGCCATTTGCAACAACATGGTTGGAACTAGAGGGTATTATGCTGAGCAAAATAAGTCAATCAGAGAAAGACATGTATCATATGATCTCACTGATATGAGGAATTCTTAATCTCAGGAAACAAACTGAGGGTTGCTGGAGTGGTGGGGGGTGGGAGGGATGGGGTGGCTGGGCGATAGACATTGGGGAGGGTATGTGCTATGGTGAGCGCTGTGAATTGTGTAAGACTGATGAATCACAGACCTATACCTCTGAAACAAATAATACATTATATGTTAAAAAAAGAAGAAGATAGTAGGAAGGGAAAAATGAAGGGGGGAAATCAGAGGGGTCGACGAACCATGAGAGACTGTGGACTCTGAGAAACAAACTAAGAGTTCTAGAGGGGAGGGGGGTGGGGGATGGGTTAGCCTGGTGATGGGAATTAAAGAGGGCACATATTGAATGGAGCCCTGGGTGTTATAAACAAACAATGAATCATGGAACACATCAAAAAAAATTAATTAAAAAAAAAGAAACTATAAATGTCTGGTAGAGTTCCCCTTTGAATCCATCTGGGCCTGGAATTTCATTTTTTGGTAGTTTTTCGATTACCAATCAATTTCATTGCTTGTAATCAGTTTGTTCAGATTTTCTATTTTTCCCTGATTTGGTTTTAGATTATGTGTTTCTAGGAATCTGTCCATTTTTCTTGGTTGTGCCATTTGTTGGCATAATAGTTTTTCCATAGTATTCTCTTAAAATCCTTTGCATTTCTGTGGTGTCAGCTGTACTTCTCTCTCATTTCTGATTTTATTTGGATTCGTTCTCTTTTTTCTTGATGAGTCTGGCTAAGGGTTTATCAATTTTGTTTGTCTTTTCAAAGAACCAGCTCTTGGTTTCACTGATTTTGTTTGTTTGTTTGTTTTGGTTTTGGGTTTTTTTTTTTTTTTTTTAGTCTCTATGTCATTTATTTTTGCTCTGATCTTTATTATTTTCTTCCTTCTACTCACCCTGGGCTTTGTTTGCTCTTCTTTCCTAGTTCCTTTAGGTGTAAGGCTAGATTATTTGAGCTTTTTCTTATTTCTTGAGGGATGACCATGTCACTATATATGTCCCTCTTAGAACTGCTTTCACTGTGTCCTAAAGATTTTGGACCATTGTGCTTTCATTTCATCTGTCTCTGGGTATTTTTTTTATTTCATCCTTGAATGCTTTACTGACCTATCTGTTGTTTAATATTATGTTTTTGAGCTTCTAAATATTTGTGTTTTTTCCAATTTTTTTCTTGTGATTTATTTCTAGTTTCATACTGTTGTGATCAGAAAAGGTGTATGGTATGATTCTAATCTTAAATTTATTGAGATTTATTTTGTGGACTAATATATGATCTATTCTGGAGAATGTTCCATGTACACTTGGAAAGAATGTGTATTCTGTTGTTTTTGGATGGAATGTGTTGTCTATATCTGTTATGTCCATCTGGTCGAATGTGTCATTCAAAGACACTGTTTTCTTTTTTTTTCTTTAAATATTTTATTTATTTATTTGACAGAGAGAGAGCGATAGTGACAGCAGGAACATAGCAGGGGGAATGGGAGAGGGAGAAGCAGGCTTCCCGCTGAGCAGGAAGCCCGATGCGGGGCTCGATCCCAGGACCCTGGGATCATGACCTGAGCTGAAGGCAGAAGCTTAACAACTGAGCCACCCAGGCACCCCAAAGATACTGTTTTCTTATTGATTTTCTTTCTGGATGATCTATCCATTGATGTAAGTGGGGTG
Source organism: Eumetopias jubatus (assembly GCF_037043125.1). Taxonomy (NCBI): domain Eukaryota; kingdom Metazoa; phylum Chordata; class Mammalia; order Carnivora; family Otariidae; genus Eumetopias; species Eumetopias jubatus. The sequence continues at coordinate 92,627,041 of NW_028274809.1, forward strand.
TTAAAGTCCCCTACTATCATTGTATTACCATCAATTTCTCTCTTTATGTTCATTAATATTTGCTTTATGTTTTTAGGTGCCCCAGTACTGGGTGTATATTTATTTCTTATACCCAATTGTTGGATTGATCCTTTTATCACTTGTAAGACAGTTCAAAGTTTTTAATGTACCCACACGGTGCGTGTCCAGATGCTTGTAACTGGGTAAGGAAAGGAGGTTAGTAAACTGGGGAAAACATGGCTCTGGTATGAGATAGTCCTGAGTCCATCTCAGCTGTTCCACTTATAAATTCTGTGACCACAGGAAAGTGTCAATATCAGTTAATTATGGGAAAATACATATCTTATATCTTTGTTCTGAGAATTCAAGTAGTTGCAACGTACAAAATATCTATGCACAAGAGAAGCTTAATAAATAAAAGACATCCTCTTTTCCCTTTTTCTACCCCATCTTCTAAGAAGTCTTTCCAGACCCCCTGACCCCAAAGTTCCAGGTACCCCAATTGCTACAGCTCCTGTTTCACCCCTTTCCTTTCTTCCCCTCCAACTCCACACTTGTTTAATTTCTATCCCTGTTACATTTTGTGTGGCTAGTATATGCCTTTCATTGACTCCATTTACTGGTACTCAATATGCAGTAGGTACTGTTTTGACACTCAACCCTCACAACCACAGTCACCCAGTAAGAAACGTGATATGCTCGTTTTATACTTACTTGATGAAATGAGACTCAGAGAAGCGATATAAACTTGTCCATGACTTTTTTTAAGGTGAATTAAGAGGAAGGAATTCTAGGCCAGTGTGACTCCAGAGGCTATGCTCTTATCTACTTCATTACACTGCTCATCCAAGGAGTAATTTATATATGTGTTTCTGTATGTCTCTTCCAACAGTCTAAGTTGTTCGAAAACAGAGCCATTGTTTTCTAAAGAAATGTAGGTAATGTAAGAACTCACCAGTCACCTATTCTAAGCCATCACTGACAACACACACTTTTGATTGCCCATTGTGTGAGCCTTCTTGAGGCCTGGGATACACAAAAAGGCATAAGACACTGTTCTTGCCCTCCAGAGACTCAAATCCAGATGTAGAAATAGGACCTTTACATAGAAAGCAATATGAGATAGCCTATCTTATTTCTCCAGGGAGAACTGCCAAATCCAAGTGCCAGAGGAGGTCAAAAGAAGGAGATCATCAAGAGCTGAAATGAGATAAACAGAAGTGGAACTAACACTGCAGGCCCATGGGGATTAAGCAGAACTTTAGAAGGGAGATCCTGTGTGCATGGGTGGGGGGAGGAGAGATGATAAAGGGGGAGATGATGGGGGCAAGTGTTGGAGGCAAGAGGGAACAGAGAAGGTGTCGAAGATAAACAAAGCCAGATACTAGTTAGAGTGGTAAGGACAGATTCTAATCAGTAATATCCTATTAGAATAGGACAGAGTCTGGCATGAATTGAACTCAACTTTGATTTATACAGAGATGATTAGGCACTTTAAAGGGAGGGTGAGGGAGTAGGGAGGGGGTGGTCAGGGGCTCAGCAGAGTCAGGAAGTAAAAAATGACAAAAAGCAGGAAGAAGGCTGGTTCATGTGAACTCCATCTGGGTTTGCTAACTGGTGCTTTTTAAAGTTAGACTCCTACCCTCCCACTGAGACTGAGAAACCAGGGCCCCATCTTCAGGTGCTGGCTGGAAGAAAGAGCAAACTCTTTTACCAGCCTTGGGTTTTCTCAGGCAGGCACTTTAAGGGGACCAGGGGCATCCTAGGGATGCGGTCTTGAGCTGTTAAAAACTGTGCTGGTGTTTGTTCAAGTCTTTATAGGCCAAGGTTGAGACCTAGTGGAGAAGAGAGCTCAGAGGAGCCTGGCTACGGTTTGGTCAAGGACAGCCTCTATCAGGGAGCAGCTTCTAGCTAGCAGAGTTCTCTATATAGAAGACGGGATTGATAATGAGAGGTAAAAAACCAAGCCGGTGATTTTGAACTTTCCCTTAGAGGGAAGGCAAGCACCAGTCCCAGTGTGCCCAAGACTGAGTGAGGGGTTTCCCAGCACGGGAAACATTTGGAGCTAACATAGGAAAAATCAGGCAAACAGTACCCGTGGATCATCACCCCACTTCGAGGCATCAGGCACCTGGGACAGGTTATTGAACAGGAAGGCACTGTAAGAATTAGTGATTTCAAGTGTAAAACATTAAAGACCCCAAGCCTCGCTGGCCATTTAGACGGTCAGGTTGTGTGGTGTGTCACTGTGCCACAGAATTCTAGTTCTGGCCATCTTAGTCACTGTTGCGAAGTTTCTGACATGAGCCTGGTTCTGCCTCCTTGGCTTTGAAAGTCTCGGACACACAGCATTGCTCTTTGTGAATTATCTGAGAAGGAAGGATCACTTGCTGCTAGATCTGTCTTTAAAGAAATGGAGGATTTTGACTCCAGAGGCAGAAGGACCAGATTGAAATACACTCCCCACAGTATCTAGCCCTGTGAGTCTGGGCACCGTCTTTCTATTCCTTAAGGCTCAGTCTCCTCATCTGTAAATACAGATTAAAAACACCACCCATCAGAAAGGCTGAATACCCAACATTTGCATCAGCATGGATGGAACTGCAGGAGATTATGCTAAGTGAAATAAGTCAAGCAGAGAAAGTCAATTATCATATGGTTTCACTTATTTGTGGAACATAAGGAATAGCATGGAGGACATTAGGAGAAGGAAGGGAAAAATGAAGGGGGGGGAAATCGGAGGGAGAGATGAACCATGAGAGACTATGGACTCTGAGAAACAAACTGAGGGTTCTAGAGGGGAGGGGGGTGGGGGGATGGGTTAGCCTGGTGATGGGTATTAAAGAGGGCACGTACTGCATGGAGCACTGGGTGTTATTCAAAAACAATGAATCATGGAACACTACATCAAAAATTAATGATGTACTATATGGTGACTAACATAACATAATAAAAATAATGATAATAATAATAAAAATTAAAATTTAAAAAAAAAACCACCACCTAGCTCACAGGGCTGGGGGAGAATTAGATGAGATTATGCATGAAAGGCCCTTAATAGGTGCCTGTAATATATGAAACATTAAGTGAATAGCAGCTATTGTTATAATTGTGGTAGTTGTTTTTACTGTTAAGCATGGAAAAGAAGCAAGATTTTATTCAGCACTTAAAGGTCAACATCCTGAAACATTTCCACAGGGTTAGATTTTCAGGTGAAAGAAACAAATACGAGGAATCTGTCACATAAATAGAAGTTGACCCTGGGTCTCTTAGACTTATGTAATGGCCACTCAGAGACGTCTGGAAAAACAAAGTAGACTCGTGAAAAATGCTTGTATTGCCCTGGGTGCCATCCATCAGTGGGAAAGGCCTCACCCCCCCAGATTTTATTTTCTATGTTCAGGGAAGGCCAAAAGGAGGGAAACAAAATTCAATTAACAAAAACATAATTGATTTCAGAAATCTATACACAGAGCATCATTCTTGCTCCTCAAGGAAAACACTGTCATCATCAAGGGTGGTAACACAGAGAGTTAAACACTTATTTATTAATTTTTTTTAAATATGCTCTTCTTTTAAAGCCTCAGGAGTGAAGTATAATCAAATCACTCTGTAAAATATTGACACTGGATTATTGCTGCAGTGATGAGCAAAATCCAAATGAGCCGTGCAGCAAGGCACCTGTCGGGGCCCCCCGAGTCCCAGGAGGCCTCTGAAAGGGGTGCTGTGAGCAGCTAGCTTAGGACCCTTTAACCACCCCCCCACACCCCACCAAGCTGGCCCAGCTATAGCAATCTGGTCACTACCCTGAGCACATAGGTGCCTCCATTCAGCTGGTCTGGCCCGGAATAAATCCTGGCTTTGTCACTTGCAAATTCTAGTACCAGACGTGACCTCTCTAAAGCCTTGGTTTTCTCAGCTGTGCAATGGGGAAGACAAGATTTCCTAACCAGAACTATTGATAATAAAGAGGAAATGCATGCGAAGTCCTTAGTTCCATGCCTGGCACACAGTGAGCACCCAACAACCTTCCCCCTCTGTCCTCTAAAATTTCTTAGTCCCCCCTGACTCTTCCAGACTGCCAATTCACACCCTTTCCCAGAACATTATGGTGTTGGGTTAGCAATTATGTCTCATTTCATCAGGATCCATTTTTCCAACCTAACGACAGGGTCTATTCTTTAAAGCCAGAGATGGTTGATTATTTAATAAACACATAGTGTGTATGTACGGATCTCAGCTCTACATCTTTGCAAACATTGACTTGTTAAGTCCTCATAACAACCCTGTGAGGCCATCAATATGATTCCTGTTTCAAAGATGAGGAAACTGAGGCACAGAGCGATTCATTAACTTGAAAGGTGGCAGCTCGTCAGCTACTATGCAGACATCGAAACTCATGAGAGCTGGCTCCAGAGGCCATGCTCCTCTCCACCAGACCCCCAGCACTTGGGATGTCCATGCCCACAGTGCCTACCACAGGGAAGGACCCTCAACAAGCACTGGTCAACAGAAAGATGATTTAGTCAACAAGTGTCACTTTGAACATGAAGAAACTAGAAAACAATGAGGTTCCATAGTGGATCAAAAGGACAACTGGGGAGTTGATTATGGCCCAAAGCATCACATCCCCAGTGGCTTTGCTTTTCTGGCCACGCCATCCAGATGGTCTTTTGAGGGAAGAGTTGCACATTGATGGAAGGACAGGAAGAGAAGACTTTTGATCCCACACCTGGGCCAGGTGAGGGCCACATTTCTCTCTCCCCACAACCAACCCCCATGTCCCAAAAGGGGTCTTCACACTATGTCAGCTATTCCTACTTCCTGGCTTTCATTTTCAGTACTTGGTGCTGCGCATGTACAAGAGAGCCAAACTCGAGGCCAGGCAAGTGAGACAGAGGCCCAGCCTGGACACCTCACAGGCTACTGCTTGGGGCAAATTTGCACTGACTTCAAACAAGTATCTCTTGTACTGGAGGTTTTCCAAACCAAATTTTGGCGTGCTGTGGAATTTTCTTTCAGGAATCATTTTACAATTTTTTGCCACTCTGTAGTTTTTAAAAACTGAAGAGAATAAATCCCATATTTTAACCATTTATGGTCTATCGAAATGTTACTTTGGCTGCCAAGAAAACTCACTGTTGTTTTGCGACCTGGGCATGGTCTTAGGACTCAGAGACCTGGGTTCAAATGTCGGCCCCTGAACTTGGTAGCTGTGGGGTACTGGGCCTTGTGCCTCAACTTCCTCATATTTAAAAGAGTAATAAACACAGTATCTACCTCATAGTTAGGCTTGTTTTGAGGATTAAATGAGTTATGTGTATATATATGTGTGTATGTACATAGATGTGTATATATATGTACAGACACACACACAAACACGTATATACACATTGTGTACATACTATATATATGCATATATGTAAGCATATAGGATTGTGTATAAACTATATATACACACACACACACATATATATACATAGGTATAACTATACCAATATAGTGTATAACTATACCTATAGTATACAATACCTATACATATAGTGTATTTATAGTGTATAACCATACCTATATAACCATAGGTACATATATATGTATAGTTACAGACTATATATAGATATGTGTGTATATATACACACATACACATATATATACACATACATATACACATATATATACACACATACACATATATATACACATACATATACACATATATATACACACATATATACACATACATATACACATATACATACACATATACACATATATATACACACATACATATACATACACATACACATATATATACACATACATATACACATACATATACACACACATATACACATATATATACACACATACATATACATATATATACACACATATATACACATACATATACACATATATGTACACATATATACACATATATACACATATATACATACATACATGCACATGTATATACACACATATACACATATATACATGCATATACACATATAGATACACATACATACACATATATAGATAGATAATTTTAGGTTGAATTGTGTTCCCCCAAATTTCATATGTTGACATCCTAACCCCCAGGATCTCAGAATGTGACTTTATTGGGAGAATGGATTTTTAGAGGTAATCAAGTTAAAATGGAGTCATTAGGAGGGGCTTTAAGCCAATATGACTTCTAAGAATAAGAAATTTAGACACAATGTACAGACATGTGAAAACACACAGAGAAGACAGCCATCTACAAGCCCAGGAGAGAAGCCTGGAGGAGGAGGAGGAGGGAGAGGAACAGATTCTCCTACACAGTCCTCAGAAGGAACCAACCCCGTTGACACCTTTCAGACTTCTAGCCTTCAAACTGTGAGAAAATAAGTTTCTGTTGTTAAACCACCCAAGTCTGTGGTACTTCATTACAGTAGTCCTAGAAAACTAGTATGTGTTTGTTTCTCTCTCTCTCTCTCTCTCTCTCTCTCTCTGTGTGTGTGTGTGTGTGTGTGTGTGTGTGTGGAGAGAGGCACCACCAATCAAAAAGTTACCCAGAATATGTAAGTAGAACTTAAACAATTAGCTATTAATAGTGGTAACTATATTAATCAAAGAAAGTGTGTAGTTTTACACAACACCTTTTAAAAATGCAGACCTATAAGGGGTGCTGAGTGGCTCAGATGGTTAAGCGTCTGCCTTCAGCTCAGGTCATGGTCCCAGAGTCCTGGGATCGAGCCCTGCATCAGGCTCCCTGCTCAGCAGGGAGTCTGCGCACCCTCTGCCCCTCCCCCTGCTCCTGCTCTCTCTCTCACTCTCTCTCTCTCCCAAATAAATAAAATCTTTTTTAAAAAATAAAAAATAAAAATGCAGACCTGTGGAATACAAAATGGCACATGAGGAAATCTAGGGCGGCTGCAGTCTGCATGTATCCCACAGAAACGCCAGGCTGGCCTGGCTCATCTCAGATCTAGACCCAGACATAAGAGCTGCACCATAACCAGTAATAATGGAGTCTCTCTACAGCTTGTTCTAAGTCCTGAGTGCTTTTCCTGGTCCATAATAAGTCAAATGTGAGCCTGTATCATCACTGATTTAATGCTGAAACAAACACTTCCAACTGCTCTTCTTTCCAGCTTCCAAATGAGTTTAACGAGAATGTATTCTGTTATACAAAGGAAAGCTACCAAAAATGTTACATTTTATAGCTAATTATCTGCAAATTCACCCCAGTATTGTGTGATCGAATCACAGTGGGATTGACTGGGATTTGGGGAACTGAGGCTAATATAAGATTGTGACTGCCATCCATAACCCCTTACTGCATATTTTGTGTTAACCAAAACAGTCTCATTTTCCCTCACTGACTGTTTATAAGTAAATTATAAACTTGAACTGATGTAATATAGATTTGTACTAGTACAAATTCCTGATTCATATCTGTGTCATGAATTAGAAAACAACAGAACATTATGTTTGAAAAAGAAGGGGAGTGTGATGGTTAATTATATGTCATCTTGACTGGGGCCCTAAGGTGCCCAGATATTCGGTTGAACATTATTCTGGGTGTGTCTGTGAGGGTGTTCCTAGATGACATTAGCATTCAGATCATTAGACCAAGTAACACAGAGTCCCCTTCCCAGTGTGGATGAGCCTCATCTAATCCATTGGAGGCATGAAGAGAATAAAAAGGCTGAGTAAAGGAGAGACCCGTCTCTCTCCCTGCCTGCCTGTCACTGAACTGGCACATAAGTCTTCTCCTGCCTTCAAACTTGGACTGGAACTCACACCATCAGTTCTCCTGGTTCTCAGGCCTCAGACTCAAACCCCACTATACCACCAGCTCTTCTGGGGCTCCAGCTTACTAACTGCAGACCTAGGACTTGTCCACCCCCATAGTCACATGAGCCAATGCCTTACTGTAAATTCGGCAGAAGTAAAGATGCGGCAGGGAGAGGGAGGACAGAGGGAGGGGTGAGAGGCAGAGAGACGGGGAGGGAGATCTCCCATTGGTTCTGTTTCTCCGGAGAACCCGGACTCCTCACATAGGACCTGTTCTGTTGCTGGTTAATATTCCCTGTATCATGCCCTTTGGCAAAAACTGCCCTATTCAAATAAGCTTTGCCTCCTGTAAGCATCACTGCTGCGTTCCTTTCTGATGAGGGAGAATGGTGGCCAGGAAGCTCAGACACAAGGTTTTCTTAAACCACAGCAACAGCCCAGACCCCTACACCTGATACCTTTGCCTCCCCTTCATTCTTAGGGCACAAATAATTACTAAACTGGTTTAGTCCTCTCATTGCACACACCAAATTCTTTTTGGAAAAGTGAACGTATAGTGAATAAATAATTTTTTGGTTAACCTACAAATCCAAATTTCATCTGTGTTTACCATTATATGATAATGGTCAGGTGTTTTCTGTGAAAGAAACAAGTGAACAACGTTTGGTTTTTCTTTCCCCCTCTTTCCTCCATTCCACTGATAGGTATTCCCTCTAGACTACAACTGAATAACGAAAAAAAGTATGATCTGAAAATGTCGCATCACCTGACAGTTTCTGAAGCATCACCATGTTCTCTATAATTACTTTTAACTGTAGGCTCAACAGGCAGATATATTGGCTTATCTCTTGCTGCCCAGGTTCCTGAAAGACAAAACATAGCAATTACTGTTAAAGGAAAGAATCATAAAAAATCATGCATCTTTAATGAAAGCCACAGGAACAGACATATTATTATCTAGCTCGGCTGGTTCCCAGTTTGAGCCTCTCAGGAGCCTATCCTGCCAGTAATTCTGGGGGGAGTGGAGAGAACCTTGCATTAGGGAGTCAGGATCCCAGGGTTCAGGATCCTGGGGTTCAAGTCCTGCCCCTGCATTTAAGCAGCTTAGATGACCTTGGGCAAGTCAATTATTCATTGCAGATCTGAGTCATCTGTTGAACTGGGGCTCTGGAATATATCATAATTAAGGGAGTTTAGCATAATGCCATGGTATAGGTCCTGGGCCAGCCAAGGTGACCCTGGATGAGTTACTTAACTCCTTGCTTCTGTTCCTTATCTGTGAAATGGAAACAATAACACACTTCCCTCATAGACTCTTTATAAGATACAACCAAATTAATACATGTAAAGGGCTCAGGGTGGTACCTTGCCCAAAGCAAAGCCTTCTTGAAATGTCAGCTATTATGATTACCTCCAAAGTGCCTTATCATTTGAAAATTAGTCAAATTGACTCTGATAACTCCCCCAAAGTTCTTAGTATTCTGGGATCTCATCATTGAGATAGAAAGTGAACATGGAAAGAAAATGTGGAAACTGGAGGGGGAGGAGCAAGATGGTGGAGGAGTAGGAGACCTAAATTTCGTCTGGTCCCAGGAATTCAGCTAGATAGGGATCAAACTATTCTGAACACCTACGAACTCAACAAGAGATTGAAGAAAAGAATAGCAGCAACTCTCTGAACAGAAAAGGACCACTTTCTGGAAGGTAGGACTTGCACAGAAGTGAATCCAAGGCGATATTCGGGAGGATAGACGGTGGGGGAGGGGGCCTCCGTCAGCTGCTACTGGCAAGTATGAGGGAGCACAAAATTGGAACTTTTAGAAGTCAGCTCCACTGAGGGATGTTGCTCCAGTGGCTAAACCGGGGGTAGAACCCTCACTGAGACGGTGTGGTCTCAGGAACCTCCAGGTCACAGAAAGACTGGGGGTGTCCGAGTGCAGAAGAGCTCCTGGGTATCAGAGTGGGGAAGCCGGCTGCAGAGACGGAGCCGAGGCGTGGGCTCTCAGCTCAGGGTTGCTATAAACTGGGATCTGCAGCACAGCCGGGCCACTACTCCTCCAGCAGGGACACAAAAAGCGGCAGATCCGGGGAGACTCCCCTTCCTCCCCGGGGAGGAGCAGCACGGGAGCCCACCACAGGGATCTGCTGGGTTTGGAGACCCCACACGGGGTTGGGTGCCAGAGATAGAAACGCTTGGTCACAGGCCAGGTGAGCAAGGAGTGCGGCCAGAGATCGGGGAGATGGGAGTGATTGACTGCTTTCCTCTGGCGGCGCACTGAGGAGTGTGGCCCCGAGTTCTTGGCTCCTCTGGGCGGAGATGGGGAGGCCACCATTTTCACTCTCCTCCTCCAAAGCTGTACAGAAAGCTTGCAGGGAAGAAAAGCTCCCGAGAGCAAACCCAAGCAGATTACTTAGCTGGGACCGGCAAAGGCGGGGCAATTCCGCCTCCGGCAAAGACATTTGGGAACCACTGTGACAGGCCCCTCCCCCAGAAGATCAGCAAGAACAGCCAGCCAAGACCAAGTTTACTGATCAATGAGAATGGCAGAACGCCAGCGCTAGGGGAATACTGCACATAGAATTCAGGGCTCTTTTCCCCCTGATTCTTTAGTCTTGAAAACTTAATTTTTTTCTAACTTTTTAAAAATTTTTTTCTTTTTCCCTTTTTCAACCAACATCTTATCAATCCCTTTTTTAAAAAAAATCTTTTTTATTTTTCATTTTTAGAGTCATATTCTATCCCTTCATAGCAATTAACCTTATTTTTGGTATATATATATATATAAGTTGTTCTCTCCTTAAAATTTTGGGATACAGTTTCTTCTAACAGACCAAAATATACCCTAAATCTCTAGTGAATGGCTTTGTTCTAGTCTCCTGTCTGATCACATTCTTTTTTTTCTTTTTTTTAAAATCCTCTTCTTTCTTTTCTCAAACAATTTCTTATCTTATCAATTCCTTTTGTAAAATCTTTTATAATTTTCATCTTTACAGTCATATTCCATCCCTTTATCATATTAACCCTTATTTTGGTACATATATAAGTTTTTCTTTCTTTAAAATTTTGGGAGTCACTTTCTTCTAACAGACCAAAATATGCCCAAAATCTAGTGTGTGGCACTGATCTATGCACAAACCTGATCATATTTGATCACATTCTGGTTTGGTTTTGTTTGTTTGTTTGTTTGTTTTGTTATCTTTTTCTTTTCATTTTTTTTATTTTTTCTTTCTTTCCCTTTCTTTTACCCCGGTTTCAGGTCTCTTCTGATTTGTTTAGTGTATATTTTCCTGGGGACGTTGTTACCCTGTTAGCATTTTGTTCTCTCATTCATCTATTCTCCTCTGGACAAAATGACAAGATGGAAAAAAATCACCTCAAAAAAAAGCACAAGAGGCAGTACCATCTGCCAGGGACCTAATCAACACGGACACTAGTAAGATGTTGGAACTAGAGTTCACAATGACGATTATAAAGATACTAGCTGGACTTGAAAAAAGCATGGAAGATATTAGAGAAACCTGATCTGGAGAAATAAAAGAACTAAAATCTAACCAAGTCGAAATCAAAAAGGCTATTAATTAGGTGCAATAAAAAATGAAGGCTCTAACTGCTAGGATAAGTGAGGCAGAAGAGAGAATTAATGGTATAGAAGAACAAATGATGGAGAATAAAGAAGCTGAGAAAAAGAGAGATAAACAACTACTGGATCATGAGGGCAGAATTCGAGAGATAAGTGATACCTTAAGAAGAAACAATATTCGAATAATTGGGATCCCAGAAGAAGAAGAAAGAGAGAGAGGGGCAGAAGGAATATTGGAGCAAATTATAGCAGAGAACTTCCCTAATTTGGGGAAGTAAACAGGCATCAAAATCCAGGAGGCACAGAAAACTGCCCTCAAAAATCAATAAAAATAGGTCAAAACCCCAACATGTACAGTAAAACTTATGAGTCTCAGAGACAAAGAGAAAATCCTGAAAACAGCTCGGGACAAGAGATCTGTAACCTACGATGGTAGAAACATTAGATTGGCAAAAGACCTATCCACAGAGACCTGGCAGGCCAGAAAGGACTGGCATGATATATTCAGAGCACTAAAGGAAAAACATGCAGCCAAGAATACTATACCCAGCTAAGCTGTCACTGAAAATAGAAGGAGAGATAAAAAGCTTCCAGGACAAATAAAAACTAAACGAATTTGCAAACATGAAACCAGCCCTACAAGAAATATTGAAAGGGGTCCTCTAATCACGGAGAGAGCCTAAAAGCAACATAGACCAGAAAGGAACACAAACAATATATAGTAACAGTCACCTTACAGGCAATACAATGGCACTAAATTCATACCTTTCATTAGTTACCCTGAATGAAAATGTGCTAAATGCCCCAAACAAAAGACATGGGGTATCAGATTGGAAAAAAAGCAAGACCTATCGATATGCTGTCTGCAAGAGACTCATTTTAGACCCAAAGACACCCCCAGATTGAAAGTGAGGGAGTGGCAAACCACTTACCATGCTAATGAACACCAAAAGAAAGCTAGGGTGGCAATCCTTATATGAGACAAATTCGACTTTAAACCAAAAACTATAATAAGAGATGAGGAAGGACATTATATCCTACTTAAAGGGTCATCCAACAAGAAGATCTAACAATTGTAAATATCTATGACCCGAACATGGGAGCAGCCAATTATATAAGCCAGTTAATAACAAAAGCAAAGAAACACATTGACAACAATACAATAATAGTGGGGGACTTTAACACCTCCCTCACTGAAATGGACAGATCATCTAAGCAAAAGATCAACAAGGCAATAAAGACTTTAAATGACACACTGGACCAAATGGACTTCACAGACATATTCAGAACATTCCATCCCAAAGCAACAGAAAACACATTCTTCACTAGTGCCCATGGAACATTCTCCAGAATAGATCACATCCTAGGTCACAAATCAGGTCTCCACCAGTACCAAAAGATTGGGATCATTCCCTGCATATTTTCAGACCACGATGCTTTGAAAATAGAACCCAGTCACAAGAGGAAAGTCAGAAAGAACTCAAATACATGGAGGCTAAAGAGCATCCTACTAAAGAATGAATGGGTCAACCAGGAAATTAAAGAGGAATTAAAAAAATTCATGGAAACCAATGAAAATGAAAACACAACTGTTCAAAATCTTTGGGATGCGGCAAAGGCAGTCCTAAGATGAAAGTATAGAGCAATACAAGCCTTTCTCAAGAAACAAGAAAGGTCTCAAATACACAACCTAACCCTACACCTAAAGAAGCTGGAGAAAGAACAGCAAATAAAGCCTAAACCCAGCAGGAGAAGAGAAATAATAAAGATCAGAGCAGAAATCAATGAAATAGAAACCAAAAGAACACTAGAACAGATCAACAAAACTAGGAGCTGCTTCTTTGAAAGAATTAACAAGATTGATAAACCCCAGGCCAGACTTATCAAAAAGAAAAGAGAAAGGACCCAAATAAATAAAATCATGAATGAAAGGGGAAAGATCACAACCAACACCAAAGAAATACAAACAACTATAAGAACATATTATGAGCAACTATATGCCAGCAAATTAGATAATCTGGAAGAAATGGATGCATTCCTAGAGCTGTATCAACTACCAAAACTGAACCAGGAAGAAATAGAAAACTTGAACAGACCTATAACCACAAAGGAAATGGAAGCAGTCATCAAAAATCTCCCAACAAACAAGAGCCCAGGGCCAGATGGCTTCCCAGGGGAATTCTACCAAACATTTAAAGAAGAATTAATACCTATTCTTCTGAAACTGTTCCAAAAAATAAAATGGAAGGAAAACTTCCAAACTCATTTTATGAGGCCACCATTACCTTGATCCCAAAACCAGACAAAGACCCTATCAAAAAGGAAAATTACAGACCAATATCCTTGATGAACATGGATGCAAAAATTCTCACCAAAATACTAGCATATAGGATCCAACAGTACATTAAAAGGATTATTCACCACGACCAAAGGGATTTATCCCTGGGCTGCAAGGTTGGTTCAACATCTGCAAATCAATCAGTGTGATATAATACATTAATAAAAGAAAGAACAAGAATCATATGATCCTCTCAATAGATGCAGAAAAAGCATTTGACAAAGTACAGCATCCTTTCTTGATCAAAACTCTTCAGAGTATAGGGATAGAGGGTACATACCTCAATATCATAAAAGCCATCTATGAAAAACCCACAGCGAATATCATTCTCAATGGAGAAAAACTGAGAGCTTTCTCCCTAAGGTCAGGAACATGGCAGGGATGTCCACTCTCACCACTGCTATTCAACATAGTATTAGAAGTCCTAGCCACAGCAATCAGACAACAAAAAGAAATCAAAGGCATCCAAATCGGCAAAGAAGAGGTCAAACTCTCACTCTTTGCAGATGATATGATACTGTATGTGGAACACAAAAGACTCCACCCCAAAACTGCTAGAACTCATGCAGGAATTCAGTAAAGTGGCAGGATATAAAATCAATGCACAGAAAGCAGTGGCATTCCTATACACCAACAACAAGACAGAAGAGAGACAAATCAAGGAGTCGATCCCATTTACAATTGCACCCAAAACCATAAGATACCTAGGAATAAATTTAACCAAAGAGGCAAAGAATCTGTACTCAGAAAACTATAAAATACTCATGAAACAAATGGAGGAAGACACAAAGAAATGGAAAAACGTTCCATGGTCACGGACTGCAAGAACAAATATTGTGAAGATGTCAATGCTACCTAGAGCAATCTACACATTCAGTGCAATCCCCATCAAAATACCATCCACTTTTTTCAAAGAAATGGAACAAATAATCCTAAAATTTGTATGGAGCCAGAAAAGACCCCGAATAGCCAGAGGAATGTTGAAAAAGAAAAGCAAAGCTGGTGGCATCACAATTCCAGACTTCAAGCTCTATTACAAAGCTGTCATCATCAAGACAGTACGGTACTGGCACAAAATCAGACAAAGAGATCAATGGGACCGAATAGAGAGCCCAGAAATGGACCCTCAACTCTGTGGTCAACTAATCTTCGTCAAAGCAGGAAAGAATGTCCAACGGAAAAAAGACAGTCTCTTCAACAAATGGTGTTGGGAAAATTGGACAGCCACATGCAGAAGAATGAAACTGGACCATTTCCTTACACCACATACAAAAATAGACTCAAAATGGATGAAAGACCTAAATGTGAGACAGGAGTCCATCAAAATCCTAAAGGAGAACACAGGCAGCAACCTCTTCGACCTCATCTGCAGCAACTTCTTCCTAGAAACATCACCAAAGGCAAGAGAAGCAAGGTCAAAAATGAACTATTGGGACTTCATCAAGATAAAAAGGTTTGCACAGCAAAAGAAACAGTCCACAAAACCAAAAGACAACCAACAGAATGGGAGAAGATATTTGCAAATGACATATCAGATAAAGGGCTAGTAGCCAAAATCTATAAAGAACTTATCAAACTCAACAGCCAAAGAACAAATGATCCAATCAAGAAATGGGCAGAAGACATGAACTGACATTTTTCCAAAGAAGACATCAAAATGGCCACCAGACACATGAAAAAGTGCTCAACATCGCTCAGCATCAGAGAAATCCAAATGAAAACCTCAATGAGATACCACCTCACACCAGTCAGAATGGCAAAATTTAACAAGGCAGGAAACAACAGATGCTGGCAGGGATGCAGAGAAAGGGGAACCCTCCTACACTGTTGGTGGGAGTGCAAGCTGGTGCAGCCACTCTGGAAAACAGTATGGAGTTTCCTCAAAAAGTTGAAAATAGAGCTACCATATGACCCAGCAATTGCACTACTGGGTATTTACCCCAAAGATACAAATGTAGGGATCCGAAGGGGTACATGCACCCCGATGTTTATAGCAACAATATCCACAATAGCCAAACTATGTAAAGAGCCACGATGTCCATCAACAGATGAATGGATAAAGAAGATGTGATATACATACACACACACACACACACACACACACACACACACACACACACACACACACTGGAATATTATGCAGCCATCAAAAGGAATGAAATCTTATCATTTGCAACGATGTGGATGGAACTGGAGGGCATTATGCTGAGTGAAATAAGTCAATCAGAGAAAGACATGTATCATATGACCTCACTGATATGAGGAATTCTTAATCTCAGAAACAAACTGAGGGTTGCTGGAGTGGTGGGGGGTGGGAGGGATGGGGTGGCTGGGTGATAGACACTGGGGAGGGTATGTGCTATGGTGAGCGCTGTGAATTGTGTAAGACTGATGAATCACAGACCTGTACCTCTGAAACAAATTATACATTATATGTTAAAAAGAAGAAGAAGATAGCAGGAAGGGAAGAATGAAGGGGGGAAATCGGAGGGGGAGATGAACCATGAGAGACTATGGACTCTGAGAAACAAACTGAGGGTTCTAGAGGGGAGGGCGTGGGGGGATGGGTTAGCCTGGTGATGGGTATTAAAGAGGGCACATACTGCATGGAGCACTGGGTGTTATACACAAACAATGAATCATGGAACACTACATCAAAAACTAATGATGTAATGTATGGTGATTAACATACCATAAAAAAAAGGTGGAAACTAAAGAGTCATATTTTTCTCTCTTTACATTCATATTAGTAGAAGATTAAAAGTAACAGAAATTTCACCAGTAACCAACACTGATATAATAGGCCATGTATAAAATGAGCAATTTCACGTGGTAAATACCTTAAAAGAAGTGGGGAAAAGATGGAAAAGTTGTCTTTGAGAGAAGAAAGTTAAATTCACTGAGCACCCAGTACCTGATGCATGCTCTACAACCTCATTCCATCAAACCCACCAATGTCACTAAGAAGCAATTGGTACTGTCCCCATTGTACAGATGAGGAAACCAAGGCTCATGAAGGCTAATTACAATTCCAAAAGCATATGGATGAGACTCAGATGCCACCCAGGCCTGACTGCAAGATTGTACTTCTTCCATACCAGAAGACTGGCTCCAGAACATAGGCATTCCTTACTCAGGGTGAAGATGTTTAGGGAGAAGTTGATTTTTATAAAATAAAGTATAATTTAAATGCACTGGAAAAATTTTCTCTATAAAAGACGCTTTACAGGGACACCTGGGTGGCTCAGTCGGTCAAGCATTTGCCTTCAGTTCAGGTCATGATCCCAGGGTCCCGAGATCAAATCCCGCATTGGGCTCCTTGCTCAGTAGGGAGCCTGCTTCTCTCTCTGCCTGCCACTCCCCCTACTTGTGCTCTCTCCTTCTGACTAATAAAGAAATAATTTTTTAGAAAATGACCCCTTACATGAGTTTTGACACAAAGCAAAAAATAAAATCTGGAAAATACTACATCACTTCCTAATTTCTTAATACCAGTAACAGGATAGAAGTTATCAAGTTAAAGATTGAGGGGGAATAAATCATTGGAATACAATGAAAAAGAATTCGAAATCAATGAGGATAAAAAGTACTTCATAGGGCATAGAGTCAATGGTATTGTAAGAGTGTTAGATGGTGAAACATAGTAGCTACACTTGTGATGAGCACAACGTAATGTATAGACTTGTGGAATCACTATGTTGTACACCTGAAACTAATGTAACCTATGTCAACAATATATCAATTTTAAAAAATTGAAATCAGATGACCTAAGTTTCAGGCCTACTTTTGACACTTACAAGCAGACTACAGTCACTGTCTCAGATTTGAAAAGACAACTGCAGGGTCTTCCTCATAATCTATGAGGTTGGAGTAGAAGATGAGAAAGACTCCACTTTCTGCAATGACCATTCTCATTATTTGGTTTTATCTTCAGAAAGAGAGTGTTTCTTAAGTGTCTGGCAAGTTTGAACGTTCAGCTACAATCTGAAATAGCATCTCTACAAATTCTTTCCTAACCCCTCCCATCACCATATGCAACTGGGAATGCACATCTGCTCCCAGATTTTTGTCTCACAGCATCTGTGAGACATCTGTGGATTGCAGGGATGTGTCCTGAAACGAGGTGGTAAGACCCAAGAAGCAGAGACCACCCCCTTCATTAATCTTTGTATTTCTTACGCCTGGTACTGTGGTGTACTGAGTAAACATTTGTTGAATGAGTGAATAAATCTTGGAATTCCATTTAGCTGTGCCTGGGTACAGAGCCAGCTACATAATTTATGGGGCCCAGAGCCAAATGCAAATTTGGGGCCCTTTGTTCAAAAGGTAGAGGGGGAAAAGTAATGGTAAAGGTACTCAAATATAAAGCTTTTTCCTTTGTTCTGTGGTCCCTCCTTTCCATTGTCATAGTGCCTTGTATTTGCTATTTCATGTTATTCTAAATAAAGAAAAATTAAACATTTAGATTATTAGCAAGAATCTTGTTCATCTTTATATTGTATAATGCTAGCTTTAAATGCAGCTATAAGGGTCTTCATAGATCATATGCCTATGAAGTCAACCCACCCTGAGTATAGTTCTAATAAATTAAGGAATAAATGACAAAATTCAAGTTATCTCCCAGCATAAGCTTATACAACAGTAGCAAGCAAAGTCAAGAAAATCTGCCTGTGATAGGCAGAAGGCATCGTGGAGTAGCTTTCTTCAACTTGTAACAACACTGAGAAAATCGTCCATTTTAACTGATTGCAAACCAGATTTATTCCCATGGAGATGAAGTCCTTCGTAGTACATAAAATGTTCAAGTAAGTAAAGTTTCTATCTTCTTGGAAAAAAGAGAGAGGGAACAGAGAACATACGCTATTGATATAAAGAATTATGAATGGAGAAAATTGCTGGGTTTCATTTACTCATATTCCGTTCTACCTCCATGCATGCAGGAAGCTGGCAAAATATTATATCATAATTATGGACTCCCCTAGCAGCTTGAGTATCAATGGTTCCTATTGTCCCAAGGTTTGCACAAGCCCATGAGCTCCTGGATTGTATCACACAGAAAAAGAGTAGGTGCTAATTGCGTTGCATATTTATACTTCCCCCATGCTGCCATTACCCACATAATTCCCTGTGGGGTCTAATTAGCTCAATCAGGGCTGAAGGGGAATAAGATTTTAAGCAATTTCAAATAAATAAGCGGGTTGCTACCACCACAAAATTTGGCAAAATGCTAACCTTACCCAAAAACACTTTATCTCCCATTTCTGAAGAAACTGGATAGCTTTTTTGTTGTGCTTAGATTTAATCAAGGATAATAGCTCTTAAATAATATCAACCTAGGTGGTTTGCATTTTGGTGTTCTCCTGGAATTGGAACCAGAAAAAAAAATCCATCTTAAATATAATTTTTGTTGGGATCTTATGTGATAGCTGTGAAGATAACATCCAATAACTGTCCTGGGGTCCCTTTCCTCTCCCGTTTAATCTGCACTGCCCACAATCCTTCTCTTTTAGTCCTGAGCAAACTGTAATGAATGGTGCTTAGGAAAAGGACTTTCCTGAAGGGTCGGTCATACTCTGAGAAAAGGAGCTTAATGAATCTAGGTACCAATCAGCTTGACTTAATGTTTAGAGAAATATTCTTTGTTTTTTTTCCTTGCAAAAGCACCTAAAACTTCTCTTAACATAACCAAGTGCAGTGTTAAGAGTCTCTCCGTTTCCCTATCACCTCATTATTAATTCACCTGGCTTTAGAATCTCAGTTCTAATCAGGGAGCTGGCTCCTGCAGCTGCACTTACAATCAGCTCAATGCCAAAACGGCCTCATGCAATCACCCTCCTCAAATCCACGGAGGACTCTTGATGAAGAAAAGCATTTGGAAGGCAACACGTACACTGAGACCCAGTCCGCAGTGTCCCATGGCTGGAGCTCGGGGGCTCGTACCCCTTGTCTTCTCCTTAGCGTCTAATCTCAATCTTGGGGCAGGTCAGGCCAAGCAGGGAGAGGGAGCCCCAAAGAGCCTTCCAGAGAGGATCTGAGGAGACAACCTACACCAAAGCCAAGCCACCCAAGGACCTGGCCACCCAAGGACTGAATGCAATCCCCAAAACATCTTGTTTTTTTCCACCTTCCTTCCCCTGTCCCGATACATAGTCTTTTACAAGTCACTAACATTTAAATAATGGAAGTATTCACATAAAACTCCAGAAATGGGAGGCTTTATTCTGACCTATTAAAACTGGTAAGTGCTGAGTTGAGGCAGCCATCCTTCCACAAGACAAAGGCCCCTTGTTCTCCGTCCCTCCTCGCCTTCAAAGCTGGTTCATTCTTTGACCTGTCTAGCTCCTACAGATATTTGAATTTGTTCCTTTGAATCCAAAACTCAGGGTCCTCCCTATAGGCCTTTTCACCAAGTATCTTCAGATGGTGGTTAGCCTGAGCCAAAATGCCAGAGGGGTGATCAGCCCATTAAGAGAGAAAAAGATATAAAGCAAAAGCTTCACTCAAATGGCTTTATTTCCAGAAACTGAAATAGAGGAATGATCAGGCATCATCATTCCCTCATTCAATACATATTTACTGAGTACCTACCATCTGCCTGGTACAATTTGAGGAGCTATAGAAGCAATGGGAACAAGACTAGACCCCTGCCCTTGCCAAACTTCCCTTCTCTTGTGGGACAGGCAATAACTAGAAAAATAAATATGCATCACCTTGAGTAAAGAGTAAGTGCTGAGAGACTAAATATACAAACAGCTGACAGCCAAGCTGTATATAAAAATAGAATTCTGACCTGCAACCTGCAGCAACCTGCCCAGGAAACCAATCCAGGAAGCCAGCCTGGTATAAGTCAGATTTGTAGGAAGTCAGACCAGAGTCTCTAGCGATAGTTCAGGAATCCAAACAATAACCCTTGTAACAGTTGGCCAGGACTTTACTAATAACTGGCAGCTTTCCTAACTTTCACCCTTGCTTCCAAATTAGGACTTTACTAATAACTGGCAGCTTTCCTAACTTTCACCCTTGCTTCCAAATTAGGACCAACCAGAGAAAGCCAAATATAAACCCCTGACCAATCACATGGGAGGCCCTACTTCTGCTTAGCCCACCTACAGCTTCCCAGGACAGTGGCCTCCAGTCACACCATACCTGAGGCCTTCCCTTTTTCCACTATGAAGCTTTCCACTCCTCTGCCTGCCTTTGAGTCTCTGCCAAATGCAAAAGATGGTGGCTGACTTTCTGGCTATAGCAAGCTCTGAGTAAGTGGCCTTTGCTTGTTCTCATTTGGGTGGTCTTAATTTATGTCCATAAGGCTTTGAAGCAAAATAAAGCAGATTAATGGGACAGAGTAATGAGTGGATGGGAAGATTAGGAAGGAGATGACAGCAGAGCCGAGTCCTGAGAACACAAAAGGAGGGAGACATATGACTCTGGTAGAAAAGCATTCCAAGCAGAGGGAACAGCAACACAAGGCCAGTGGAGAAAAAAGGCTGGCGTGTTCCAGAATCATCAAGCAGAATTAAGGAGGGAAAGAGAGCTAGGGGAGCAAATCAGAGAGGCAGCTGCCAGCCAGATGCCCAGCTGCATGGGCCTTGCTGGACATGGGCAGGATGCTGGCTTTCCTACTCAGTGGAACAGAAAGGCTGTCTAAGGTTCTGAGCAGGACAGTAACATGGCCAAGCTCCACGCTCAGCCTATTGTGTGGAGAAAAGAGGGCAAGGGTAGAAGCAGCAGTGTGGTTACAAGCAACTGCAATGGTCCACGTGAGACAGGATGGCCTTGGAGGGGGCAAAGGAGGTGGTGAGAGGCCACCAGGTTTGGTATATGAACATTGCTAGGGTGTTGAATATACGGTGCGAAGGAAAGTAAGCAGTCAAAGAGGGCTCCTATTCTCTATTCCTCTTATTTCCCAGCCAAAATTATTAACCCCTCCTGCCTCCATACTGTACCACACTCCTACCACCACCCTCTCCGAAGTCACTTGCCTCACAGTACAAATAGATACACACTCATGTGGCCCACAGTGGATGAGGCCAAGCATGTGGCCCCCAAGTTTCTGAGGAGGGAACAACAAAAGTCCTAACAGCCAAGCCAGGGTGGGCTTTGTGAGGGAAGTCCTGAGGGCTCCTTATCTAAAATGCTCCACCCAAGTCAGGAAACCTCCAGGCCTCCCAGAGTACCTTTCTTCAGAGGGCCCAAAGCTCTTCTCTCTGTTTCTCAGTCAGCTTCACCACCCTTTCCTGGTACTGGTGGTGCCAGTACCTTATGACCAACATTGTTGGTGCCCACACCCTCCACCCCTCTCACCATGTCTGTACAAACCAGCCTGATTTTCAGCCACCTTTCCAGACTAGAGGATCCTGGGAATGAATGCCTCCCTGCAACCTGCATCTCTACCCACCCCACCACCGACCCCCACACAACAGCCCTGGGCCAGTGTCTGACAGGCGTGGGGTGTACACACTCCAGCTTTCTCACCCCTTAGCAAGGTAGTTTTGAAGCGTATGCTGTACACCATTCTCCAAAGTGGCCCACTGTGGTAGGCAGCCTAACGCACCCTTCCTGTCTTGCCTGACCCTCACTTAACACCGCTCTTCCCAATCAACAGCTTGCCTCTGAATTCTTGGCTCAAAGGTCTGGTTCTAGGGAACCTAAACTGAGACCATCTTCTATTGTCTGAATGTTTGTGCCTCCTCTGCCAAATTCATATGCTAAAATCTTAACCCCCAAGGTGATGGTATTAGGACATAGGGACTTTGCCAGGTGATTAGGTGATAAGGGTGGTGCCTCATGAATGGGATTAATGCCCTCATGAAAGAAACCCCACAGAGCTCCCTAGCTCTTCAACCATGTGAGGATATAAGTCCTTAGTCTACAACCTGGAAGACTGCCTTACCAGAACCCAACACTGCTGGCACCATGACCTTGGACTTCTAGCCTCCAGAACTGTAAGCAATAAATTTCTGTTATTTATAAGCCACTCAGTCTATGGTATTTTGTTACAGCAGCCTGAATGGACTAAGGCACTGCCTATGAAAGATTTTAATTCTTTAGATAGCAACCATGTAATGAAAAAAAATGGCTTTAGATTATGGTTTATAATTACCATTGTCTACAAAAAGGGACTGGACTCCTTGGAGGAAAGGCTAATTCCAGAGTGGGGACAGGGAAAGTACAAGACAATCTAGGAACAACTTATTGAATGAAAAAGTGAGGAAGTACTAAAAGAATGATGAGAACATGTTAAAGGACACAGGAGGCAGTTTGAAAGGGTTCCCACTGGTTAAACTTGGGACAACTAAACATCAAAATAAATAAAAACATTAATGAACTATATAAGTCATTGAATAAAATAAGAATCCATGAGTCCATGCAGATAATGAAGAAATTAAATAAACATAAAAAAGGGAAATCTCTTCCTTTCCATAAAGTGCTAATAAATACAAAAGGAATAATAGAATTAGTAAAACTCCATTTTAAAACCACCATAGCAGAGGGCGCCTGGGTGGCTCAGTTGGTTAAGCGACTGCCTTCGGCTCAGGTCATGATCCTGGAGTCCTGGGATCAAGTCCCACATCCAGCTCCCTGCTTGGCAGGGGGTCTGCTTCTCCCTCTGACCTTCTTCCCTCTTGTGCTCTCTCTCTCTCAAATAAATAAATAAAATCTTTTTAAAAAATAAATAAATAAATAAACCACCATAGCAGAGATTGAGGCAAAAAATCCTCCTTGGATGCTAAATCTAGAAAGGAAACTTTGATGAGGAATGGGATATTTATATGCTCTCATAGTAGCTCCCCATAAGTTACTCATTAATTATAAAAGGAAAAATAGTAACTATACAGTAGAGGAAGTGGAACAAAATAGAGACCTTTCCCTCAAACATGCCCAAAGATTTTCACTTATTCCTTACTAGAAAGAGAATAAGGAATAAGATCAGATCCCACTGACTGTATCACACACATCTTTGTTATGAATGCTATGCTTACATTAACACACTAGGTACATGTACCTAGGGGTAGGGTCATTCTTCACTACTCCCTTTACCCGTTCCATAAAGCCTGGGTTTTGCTCCTACACTGTTTGTGGGAATGCAAGTGGTGCAGCCACTCTGGAAAACAGTATGGAGGTTCCTCAAAAAGTTGAAAATAGAGCTACCCTACGACCCAGCAATTGCACTACTGGGTAGTTACCCAAAGATACAAATGTAGTGATCCGAAGGGGCACGTGCACTCCAATGTTTATAGCAGCAATGTCCATAATAGCCAAACTATGGAAAGAACCTAGATATCCATCAACAAATGAAAGGATAAAGATGTGGTATATCTATACAATGGAATATTATGCAGCCGTCAAAAAATGAAATCTTGCCATTTGCAACGACGTGGATGGAACTGGAGGGTATTATGCTAAGCAAAACAAGTCAATCAGAGAAAGACAAGTACCATATGATCTCATTGATATGAGGAATTTGAGAAACAAGACAGAGGATCATAGGGGAAGGGAGGGAAAAATGAAACAAGATGAAACCAGAGAGGGAGACAAACCATAAGAGACTCTTAATCTCAGGAAACAAACTGAGGGTTGCTGGAGTGGAGGGGGGTGGGAGGGATGGGGTGGCTGAGTGATGGACATTGGGGAAGATATGTACTATGGTGGGCGCTGTGAATTGTATAAGACTGATGAATCACCTGTGCCCCTGAACCAAATAATACATTATATGTTAACAAAAAAAAAATTTTTTTAAAGCCTGGGTTTTGTTAGAGAACCACGCCACATCAAGATTGAGCCCCACCTGATCCTCCTTCAAAATTATCAGCGTTCAGTATTGAGACAAGGAAGGAGAATGTGAGTGACAGCAAGTGACTTAAGCCTTCACTGATGGAGCCAAGGACCCCACCACATTCAGCCCCTGAATGAGTATGTGTGCTGCCCCTTCTGTGAGGCTTGAACCATCCTGTTGCATCTACCTCATATTTAAACATCAAATTGTGTTACAATTGTCTTTTCCTATCTCCAGCAGAGAACCCCAAAGATTGAGGACCTTTCCATTCTTTTTTTAACCATTTTTTCACATTCATCATTTAAGATCAGAAGTTTTCAAATTTTTTTAACAGCATGTAGTGGGCTAAATGGTGGCCTCCAAACAGATATGTCCACATCCTAATCCCAGAACAGGTGAATGTGACCTTACTGAAAAACAGACTCTAATAAGGAGTCTATTTAGCTATAATTAAGTTAATTAATTAAACTACATTATACTGATCTTTTATTAATGTAAAAATTTTGAAATCAAGAGACTATCTTGGATTATCCCTATAAGCCCTAAATGCCATCACAAGTGTCCTTATAAAAGAGAGGCAGAAGGAGATTGGAAACCCCTTTACAGAGAAGGTGGTGATAAGATGAAGCAGAGAAAGAGGCTGCCACAAGCCAAGGAATGCCAAAAGCAACCAGAAACCAGAGGAGACCAGGAAGGTATAGGGGCCAAGAACAGGCTGTCCCAAAATGTGCCGCTCTAGCATATCGATTGTTTTAAATAAAAGTTGCTTAAGAAACAACCAGTGCAAGGACACCCAGACCCTCCCCTGTCCCTGTGAAAACAGGAAACAAATCTCCCATATGAAAAATATCCTCCCAATACCAAAGTAAAAAGACATCCTTATCACCAGAGAGAAGGACTTTAAAGCCAAGAAAACTATAAAAACAAACCTTGTTACTTTTTACTAATCTACTACCTCAGTTCCCAATTCCACTTAGAATTCCTTACTAATTAAAGCTCCCAAATACCTGTTTTTCCTTATCCTGTAAATTCCTAACTAATTGTCTCTTTGTCTAAAATGTATTAAAACTGCCTGCTTTAATCATTTCTTTAGGTCTCAATTTCATTATTGGACCTCCATGAGCACATAATAAAACTTTGTTGTTGGGGCGCCTGGGTGGCTCAGTCGTTAAGCGTCTGCCTTCAGCTCAGGTCATGATCCCAGGATCCTGGGATCAAACCCCGCATCAGGCTCCCTGCTCGGCTGGAAGCCTGCTTCTCCCTCTCCCACTCCCCCTGCTCGTGTTTCCTCTCTTACTGTCTCTCTCTGTCAAATAAATAAATAAAATCTTTAAAAAAAAATACTTTGTTGTTTTTCTCCTATTAACCTGTCTCATGTACATTTAATCCTTAGTCCAGGTGGAAGAACTTGAAGGGTAGAGGAAGAATTTTGCCTTCTCTTCAAATGGATTCTCCCCTAGAACTTCCAGAGGAAGTGTGGTCCCACACACACCTTGATTTCAGACTTCTGGTCTCCAGACGGCAAGAAAATAAATTTCTGTTGTTTTAAGGCACCAAGTTTGGTACAATTTGTTACAGAAGCCACATGAAACTAATACAGCAAAAACATTCTTTCAAAGGAAATCTTATACAGCCCCCCATTGTACAAAATAGATCAAAGGAGAACTGCTGTCAAGGGGGAAGCAGCGGCCTCCATCAGAGGTCATTTCTCCCCTGCTACCCTCACACTGACCTGGGATACTGAAGGAAACACTCCCATTGGTCTGGGAGCACCAAAGCAGCTCTGAGGAACAAGAGTTTTAAAAAACACTCTTTAAAACATTCATCACAGTCAGTATCCTAATGCTTTAACTCCCTGGATATGCATCCCATCCCATATATCTGCTTCTCCTCTCCCTGCTTTTTCATTTAACCAACTATTTCCTCGCATGAGTATCCTTGGAAAAGGTGACAAAAATAGGTATGTGGGTTGAGCAACGGGCTCAGTTTCTGAGTCACAGCCTCTGTAACATTCCCCTGTTAACAACAGTTCATTCTGGCTCCTGTCCCTTGTTTTTAAACTTGTAGTTGGTGTCTTCCTCTCTTCCTCAGCCCCTACTTTTGATTCCACCTCTACCCCCAGGGTTTGTCTTTGGCCTGTTCCAGAACCTTCCTTTTGGTTTCATTTGATGTTTTTCAAACTCAGACCCCTGATCTTGACCCTGGAGTGCAAATTCATTTTGTGCACCCTCTGAAGCTCTCCTGCCCCTCATGAGTCACCTGTTCCACACCATATACCACTTCCTTGCAAAGTCAGCAGGTGTTTCCTGCCATCTCTTCTAGGCTTTTTGAAGCCAGCAGATTTATTCCTTCAAGTACCATCCAGAGTTGATTCTATATATTTCAATGTCATTCACAGGCTGTGATTAATACCCAAGATGCAGAGGTAAAATCCCTTGCCTTATAAAAACTCTGTGTAAGTAGGACATGGAACAAGAACCACAGTGCCTCTAATTCACACATTTTTTTTAGATGATTTCTGCCATCAACAGCAGAGCCCTCTCAGGATTCAAGCAAAACCTCTGGATAAATGGAGATGGAAAGAAAAGATAAGAGAGAGGTGAGGAGTAAAACTAGAAATTCATGTCAAATAACCAACTTTGAAATGCAGCTAGTGTACACCTTTGGTCATAATTTGAAGACCACCTGCACATTCTTCTCTGCATTATTACTGTTCACTTTTAGATGGCACTGACCCAGCATCTGCCCATGCAGCCTCTCCCAACTTCTCATAAAACACAGAGGCACCTCAACTTTCATGTTCAACTTGCAAACAGCCTGTACATCTGCACATTGTATATTATCACTCCAAACCCCTTTTCATATGCCAAATTCTGGCTGCATTCAACAGCTGAGGACTGATCAATTCAAGCTATCACATAGTAGTGTTAACCATAGTACTGTTACCTTAGTGTTACCTAAGAGTAAATTATTCTGTTTCAGCCCAAAACTATTTGTGCAATTATCTGCATGTTTATTTTATTTTGTCCTATTACTTCATAAAATGGAGAAAACAGAAACATGAAAGTGCTGATACAAGTGATAAGAAGTATAAGCCATGCAAATATAATATAATTGAGAAAAAGATAAAAATGATTAAGCAGCCTGAAGACAATCTCTCACCCTAATCAGATTCTCATTGGACTCAGGCAGGTCAATGGTGTGTTCAATTAATTGTGAAGGAAAAGAACACAATTAAAGAACATGTACCAAATATTGGCAATATCATAAACGATTGTGTTCAAAAAACCAAGGTCTAATTAGGGATCTTAAGCCTCTTTTAGCTCTCTAAAGTGGTGGAACATATAAGTCTATTGTCTGGCTTTCCCACAATTCAAGTCTTGTACAAATTTTCAAGAATATACTATGCATTAAAGGAGAGAACTGCCTGAACTTACGACCAAAAAAAGAGACAAAAATACTGAAGTCTTAACTGATTTCAACCTAATATCAATATCTGAAAGGAACTAACTTGCACCATAAAGCAAATAAAGCTGAATTGAGAAACCTAGCCATAGACTTTTCCCCAAGACGGAGACCACCTGAACAAATACAGAATGACAAGGACCATGAAGACAAAACTCCACAATATGAAACAACCTATGCACAAGGCTATTTATGGCTGTAGCATTTGTAAAAGCAAAAAAACTGGAAACCCAAATATCTCTCGGTTGGGAACCGGTTGGACACCCATAAGACACAATGGAGAACCATGCAACCATTATAGCAAAGTCAAGATCTCTGTGAATTAATACGGAATGACTTCTAGAAAATATTACTAAGTTACAAAGTCAAAGTGGAAAATATTATATAGTTTGACATCTTTTATATAAGAAAAGCAGAGGAATGAGTATATACACAGATAATTTGCTTATTTTTCAAAGCACATAAAAATTAGTTAATGGTTGTCTATAGAAGGTGGTGATAATATGGAGAACAAAGGAACTTCTCAAAATATACTTTTGTATATAATTTTTACTGTTGAAGCATGTAAATATTCTATATTTAAAAATTACATTAAGCCAAAAATAAGGCTGTACACGATCAGAAACAAATGAACCCACCTGCATATAAAAATGGTAACCACACAGAGAAAATCAGCATTTGAAATTTCTTTGAATACAAAACTATGACTGTACTTCTTTAGGGTATATATTCTAAAGGTAAAGAACAGCAATGAAATACTAAATTTACTCAGTGGGCTTACTATGAACATTAATATTAGAATTCTAATTTTTAAAAAGATTTTATTTATTTATTTGACAGAGAGAGAGAGAGAGAGCACAAGCAGGGGAAGCGGCAGGCAGAGGGAGAGGAAGAAGCAGCTTCCCCACTGAGCAGGGAGCCTGTTGTGGGGCTTGATCCCAGGACCCCGGAATCATGACCTGAGCCAAAGGCAGATGCTTGACTGACTGAGCCACCCAGGCACCCCTAGAATTCGAATTTTTAAACTATTTTACAGTTACTATTTTGAGTGGGGAGATTTTAATCTAAGAATTTTATACCCAGCCAAGTTGTCTCTCAAATATAAAGGTAAAATAGGCTATCACATATTCTTCTGTGGAAAAAGGAGTCACTTAGCAAAATGTTTCAAGAACCCAGAGAAGAATCACATTTAAGAGATCAATAGTATATTCTTTGTGGTATAAAATAATTTACTCACTTTGGACCTCAAACAAGAAAGTCTTTTGGATTTTATGTTTCCAGAAGTATTCTATATCTCAGGACATAAGCTGGCCTTGAAATGCTACCCTTGGCTGCTTTCTCTATCTTACCAACACCAGGAAGTATGTTTCTTGAGTCCTATTCTTTGTCCCAGAGTTTGGATAAAAGCTTTCTCCATGTTTCATTACCAATTAAAATAACCTATATTATTTTGTTCCAGCACTTGCTCCAATTATAGATAAACTATTTACATGGTTAAGATTCTGTGCTGGGAGAACTTCTAACCTAAGGTAGTTTTTCTTTCTTCTTCCATAAAAATATAGCTGCATAGTGCAACATAATAACCATTTTCATGGCCAAAGAACTGAAGTAATGATTTTCAGCAACTTTAAAACTCATATTGAATGACCTAAGTCTCAGAGGTCTGTTTTGTTGTTAAAAGCTTAATAAAAAAAAAAAAACTAGTCTATAGCAGATTTTATCTTCTTTAATCCTCTTTTCATCATCTTCCACCTAACAGTTATAAAAGTCCCTGCATTTACTATATTTTAAACTTTGAAACAAATACATTTTTTAAATTTTTTATTTAAATTCAATTAGCCGAGGTATAGTGCATCATTAGTTTTTGATATAATGTTCAATGATTCAGTAGATGAGTATAACACCCAGTGCTCATCATATCATGAGCCCTCTTTAATGCCCATCACCCAGTTACCCCATCCTCCTACCCACCTCCCTTTCCACAACCATCACTTTGTTTCCCAGAGTCAAGAGTCTCATATGCTTTGTCTCTCTCTCTCTGATTTCTTCCCATTCATTTCTGCCCTACCTCTATTGTCCTCTGCACTATTCCTTATGTCCCACATATGAGTGAAACCATATGATAATTATGTTTCTCTGATTAACTTATTTCACTTAGCACAAAATCCTCCATTAAAATCCTAGAGGAGAACACAGGTAGCAACCTCTTCCACCTTGGACAAAGCAACTTCTTGCAAGATACGTCTGTAAAGGCAAGGGAAACAAAAGCAAAAATGAACTATTGGAACTTAATCAAGATAAAAACCTTCTGCACAGCAAAGGAAACAGTCAACAAAACTAGAAGACAACCTAGAGAATGGGAGAAAATATTTGCAAGGGACATTACAGATAAAAGGCTGATATCCAAGATCTATAAAGAACTTCTCACACTCAATACCCAAAAAACAAATAATCAAGAAATGGGCAGAAGTCATGAACATTACTCCAAAGAAGACATACAAATAGCCAACAGACACATGAAAAAATGCTCCACATCACTTGCCATCAGGGAAATACAAATCAAAACCATAATGAGATACCACTTCACACCAGTCAGAATGGCTAAAAGAAACAAATACATTTTTAAATACCTACAAAAAAATGGAGCAATAGCATTTATCTCCGGATGGTAAAATTCTGTGTAATTATTTTTTTCTTTATACTTTTATAGTTTTCAACTTTTATGCAAAACATATATATCACTTTCATATGCACAAAATAGATGTTTAAATCAGTACAATTTTGTGTATATAGTATGATCATAATTATTTTTAATATACACACCAAAAAAGAAAACTAAAATTGTTACTATTTCTGATAAGACTATGACTAATTGTTTTCTCTTTCCCTCAGCTTTTCTGTATTTTCCAAGTTTTCTATTATAAATGTGCATTTGTTAATAATGCTTACTGAACCCACAGGATTTTGGTGTGTATGTGTGGTTGTTTTGGTGGTGAGGGAAAGAACTAGTCAAAATCACTACTCAGTTGGAAGTCACCAGGCTAACTGTTACTAATTTGAAATGAGAATAGAGGATAAGCAAGAAAGAGATATTAAGGCATATTCATACTCAGGCACACTTATCTTCCACATCTACCCCAGCCACACACAGCAGCAAATGTATGTCCTTATCAGACAGATCTCACTCAAGTTCCCCGTCCTCAGTTCTGTACCACTGTGAGCCACAGCAAGGGGGAAGTGGACTTTACTATCACCATTCCCTCCCCAGATTACCCACTGTGCCATGAAACCGATACAGGCGAACCACCATATTAATGCTCTCTCCACCCGGCATGCGAATTGAAAAGCTGTGTATTTATTTGCAAAGAAAGATGTGGTTGCCTTGTAAAGCCCAGAATTAAGTGCCCTGAACAGATATTTGGTTTATAAGACTCTTTCACACTGCATTACTTTTCCTCTAATAAAGTTTTCCTCCTTGCTGCCACAGTAGAGAGAAACATTTTATGGCTCACCTTTAAAAAATGATAATGGTGGGAGGCTGATAGCACAATAAGAAATTTGATTTCTCTGATGGAAAAACCAGCTCTAGCTGACGTTACTCTGTAGCAACTAATAGCCTCTACGTACAAATATCTCTGTTTTTTAAAACATCCCAGGGTAAACGCCTGCTGTGCATTTTGTAAAAAATTGACAAGTTTTCTTTTGCTATTGTGTTAGCCTGTGTGACCTAAAAGGAAAAGAAGTGGCTGATCTACCAGGGGCTTCAGAACTATTTTTAATACTACATGTTGCCTCTGCACTACAGGATGACAAGGAACATGCAGAGGAAGGTGCTATTACAAGTCCTCACCCCTCGAGTGTTTATACTAGCATTGCACTCATAATCATTCCTCTTCAAGCTTCACTATGGGAAGAATGATATTTTGTTTTCTCTTTTATTTTTCCTAATGCCCTTACTATGGTAGATAATATTTCTTTGGCCTCTCTGGGTCAGCTTGGACCAATTTTTTCAGGAAATGTGTCTATGCTGCTTCATTAATGCCACTGTAGGGCTGTCAATTTATCTATCTCTGAACCCATTCCATACTCCAAATGAGATGGACAGCTTTTCCCACAGTGGAAGAAAGCTGGACTTTGGAGCCAGCCACAGCTTGATCTTATCCCAGCTCAGCCACTTACTGGGTTGATGACATTAGAGTGGACAACTCGTTCTAAGATGCAACTTGATCACTTACAAAATGGATAAAAGCCCTTCATATCACAAAGTTGCTGCAACAAAGAGAGACACTGAATGGAAGTTTCCAGCCAATAGCAGACCTCAGGAAAAGGCTGCTGTCATTCTAATCAGTCACATCATTAACATTTGTCCTCACTGACCCCTCCTGCCAACATCCTGCCTTGTAAAATATCACTAGGGCTTTTCTTACTGCCTTGTTATTTATTGCTTAGATGAGTTTAGTGTTGTTCTGAGCTCTACATATTTCCCTGCATGCTTGCTCTTCTTTATCACCCAAGACTACTAAATACCTTGAGCAAACACAACTGAGTGCATGGACTCGTCCAAACACATGAAAGTGAAGCATCTGCCTGCCCAAAGCTTACAGTCTAGGAGAGCGAAAAGTTGTGTACACCCAGGAAAGAGTTAGGATGGCAGAGGAGTAGGGGGATCCTAAGCCTGTCTTGTCCCTCAAACACAGTTAAATTGTTATCAAATCATTCTGAACACCTAAGAAATCAACTGGAGGTCTGAGAGAACAAAAACTGCAAGTCTACAAGTAGAAAAACAACCTTTTGGAAGGTAGGACGTGTGGAGAGTTGAATCGGGGGAGATATAACTGTGGATACTAGGGCGGGGAGGGAGCCCTACTTAGGGAGGCTACTGCAAAGTATTATACGGAGCAAAGCACAAAATCTGAACTTTTAGAAGTCCATTACCCTGGGGTATATGCCTGTCTTAAACGTGCTCAGGTGGCAAAGAGGGGTGGAGTCCCAGGAGTGACAGCACAGTCTGAGGATCCCCTGGGTCACAAGAAGAATGGGTGGTGCCAACATGCTGCACTGTTCCCAGGCATAGGAGCAGAGATGCTGGCTAAGTGCCAGGAGTCTTGGTGCTGGTTTTCTGCTCTGTTTTGCCATAAATTCCAAACTGCTGCACGGTCATACTACTGCTTCCTGGGACAGGCCAGCAAATGACAAAAGCTCAGCAAGACCCTCCCCCAGTAATATTACTCAGCCATCATAAAGAATGGAATCTTGCCATTTGCAATGATGTGGACAGAGCTAGAATGTATTATGCTAAGCAAATTAAGTCAGTCAGAGAAAGACAAATGCCATATGATTTCACTCATAAGTGGAATTTAGGAAACAAAACAGATGTACATATGGGAAAGGGTGAAAAAAGAAGAGAGAGAAACAACAATGAGGGACTCTTGACAATAGAGAACAAACTGAGGGTTTATGGAGGGAGGTGGGTGGGGACAGGCTACAGGGGTGATGGGCATTAAGGATGGCACTTGTTATGAAGAGCACTGGGCGTATGTAAGTGATGAATCACTGAATTCTACTCCTGAAACCATATTGCACTATATGTTAACTCACTAGAATTTAAATAAAATTTAAAAAAAATGAGGGGTGCCTGGGTGGCTCAATTAGTTAAGCGTCTGCCTTTGGCTCAGGTCATGATCCCAAGGTCCTGGGATTGAGCCCCACATCAGGCTCCCTGCTCAGCGGGAAGTCTGCTTCTCCCTCTCCCTCCACTCCTCCCCCCTGCTTATGCTCTCTCTTTCTCTCTCAAATAAATAAATAATCTTTAATTAAATAAATAAATAAAAATAAAAATAAATTTTAAAAAGATGAGGCCCTGTGCTTGGGTCCACGGCCTAAGCCTATAAAACAAACAAACAAACAAAAACAAAAAACAAGGTGTACACACCCCTAACTATACTAGAAGCAGAGCTGAACTCTTCAGCAGAGATTTTATTTTGTGAAATGAAACAGTAACAAGATAGTACCACCCAGGACGACCTAGATAAAGCATGAAGGTATACTAACATAGATGTCCGAGCACCTTCCTCTATTTCCAGGTTACAAAGAGGAGGAGATAAAAAGACAAACACTGTATCATTCCATTTGTATGAAATACCCAGAATCGGCAAATTCATAGAGATGGAAAGTAGATTAGAGATTGCCAGGGGCCAAGGACAGGGGAGAATGGAAGTTAGCACCCACTGGTTACAGAGTTCCAATGTGGGGTGATGGAAGAGTTTGGGAAAGAGTTAACACTTAAAAATGCTTAAAACCACAAGTTTTATGTTATAGAAATTTTACCACAATTTTTTTAAAAAGAAAGTAAAATCGGGTGCCTGGGTGGCTCAGATGGTTAAGCGTCTGCCTTCGGCTCAGGTCATGATCCCAGGGTCTTGGGATCGAGTCCCACATCGGGCTCCCTGCTCCTTGGGAGCCTGCTTCTCCCTCTGCCTCTCTCTCTCTCTCTCTCTCTCTCTCTCTCTCTCTGTCTCTCATGAATAAATAAATAAAATCTTTAAAAAAAATAAAAAGAAAGTAAAATCAAAATACAGAGTTACAGGCAGCAAAGTGTCTCCCCTCCCACCACATCCCAGCCCCTCTGGACTACATGTGGCTTAGTACACAAGCCTTTCACAGCAATTTAGTCATTTAAGTGTTTCTTGAAAGCATAATGCACATCAGGCACTCTGCTAGGGGCTGGAGAAAAACCAGAAACATCTCACGTCTATGCTCAGTCAAGACCCACAGTCTAAAGTGCCACCATCCTGTTTGTCCAACTCAAGCGCCACCTCCTTCTAGAAGCTTCTAAGAGCACCAGGTTGGAATGAACTGCCCTGCTGTCTGTATCCCCACAGCTTTCCTTGCCCCACTGTCTGAGCCTTCATGTCAGTTTCCCTTGTATTTTGTCCTTTACATAGCAATCTCCACCCCACCCAAAGCCCCACTCCTGCTCTGGCAAACTCCTTGGAGGCCCACAGTCTAACTTTTCAACTATGCACCCACCCCTTCATGTAAAATGTGCCCAATAGGCCCTCAACCTATGCTGAGTTCAATTGTCAGGAGGGCAATATTTTCAGAGCCTGCCAACATCCAGGAGCACCCCTCCCACTCTGCTTTAATCACTTAATCCTCTCTCATCCCTCCTCACTGTACTGCCGCTATAAGCTGCTTCCCAACCATGAATTAAAAAAAAAAGAAAACCAGGCTATTTCTCCTTTGTGAATTACCCTTAGCATCAGGAATGCTGAGATGTGCTCAGTGCTGGTCTCCTCTCCCCAGCTGATAATAGGAGCACACCTGTGAGTGTTCAATGCACACGTATTTTAATTCCAGGTAAAGTCAAACATTACCAGTCAAAGAAATAAATGTGGGCAAGAGAAAAAGGGAAGAATGAAGGGGAATATTCTATCACACAAACAGAAAGAATGTTCATAATAAATGACCAGCAGTCTTAGCTGATTTCTCCTTCACTGAGCTCTAACTGAAGCACTTACACAGGCAAAGACTTTGGGAACCCGGGATATAATATGTTTATATTTGTATTTTAATGTACAAGCCTTTCGGGAGGACAAAACACAGAGCAGCTGTAAACCTGTAATAAGAGCTACCATTTATTAAGTACTTAGTACAAGCCAGATAACATTAAAATTGACATACATTAGCTTATTGAACCCCTCCAATAATCTTGAGAGGACATAAATATTGTCACCCTGAGGACACCAGCAGCCAGAAAGGGTAAATCCCCTGTCCAAGGTCACGTGGCTGGGAA
Source organism: Eumetopias jubatus (assembly GCF_037043125.1). Taxonomy (NCBI): domain Eukaryota; kingdom Metazoa; phylum Chordata; class Mammalia; order Carnivora; family Otariidae; genus Eumetopias; species Eumetopias jubatus. Next base: position 92,662,779 of record NW_028274809.1, read on the forward strand.
GTGGAAAAGTCAGCATTAAAATAGGCTTTCCGAGATGCCCTTCAACAGACAAATGGATAAAGAAGACGTGGTTCATGTATACAATGGAATATTACTCAGCCATCAGAAACGATGAATACCCACCATTTGCATCAACATGGACAGAACTGGAGGGGATTGTGTTAAGTGAAGTAAGTCAAGCAGAGAAAGACAATTATCATATGATTTCACTCATATGTGGAACATAAGCAATAGCACGAAGGACCATAGGTGAAGGGAGGGAAATCCAAAGGGGGAGAAATCAGAGAGGGAGATGAACCATGAGAGATTATGGATCCCGAGAAACAATCTGGGGGTTTCAGAGGGGAGGAGAGTGGGGAAGAGGGGGTGACAGGGTGATGGGTATTGAGGAGGGCACGTGCTGTGATGAGCACTGGGTGTTATACGCAACTAATGAATCACTGAACATTACATCGAAAACTATGTACTATACAGTGGCTAACTGAACATAATTTAAAAAGAGAAAAATAAATTTAAAAAATCAAATAGGCTTTCTTTTTTACTTTTTATTATTATGTTAAAATAGGCTTTCTGATTCCAAATTAATATCTCATTCAGTACCCTAAAGTGACTGCTGATTGGTCCCTAATGCCCCCCGGCTTTTGCCTGTCTTCATACTTTTGCCAAAAACCCAGGGGCCACTTCTGATCCCTGCCTTTATTTACTCCACATTCAATAAGTCATCAAATCCTGCTGGCACTACCTCCAAAATGCATCCTGAACGTGACCCATTTCTCTTCTCCTCCATTTTTCAAATTCTGATCCAAGCCACCCTCGTGTCTTGCCTGGACCCCAGTGGGGTCTTCCAGCTGATCTCTCCTCTTCCATTCTTGCCCCAGACTCCCTATTTCTCTGTGTGGTGGGCAGAATGATCTCCACTGACTACGGAATAAAATCCTAAGTCTGACCATGGTCCACAAGGCTGTCCTAAGCAATCCCCTGTTTTTCATCTCATCTCCTCATCCCTTCCCTCCATCATACCCCCCAACCCCCGCAGTCCACTAGCTTTCTCACACACCCTCCAAGCACGCCATTGCTGCTTTCCCGACTGCAGTGCTCTTCCTACAGGGTCTCCTTTTAACCTCGGAGGTCATCTCAAGAGAAACCTTTCCCATCTTTTTGAGGTAAAGGGCCACCCCACCTCGTCATTCTTGGTCCCATGCCTTATTTTATTTGCTCCATACTACCTCTATCTAAAATTGCCTTAGTTATTAATTTAAATATTTACTGACTATCTCCCCGTTCCCACCCCTCAACTAGAATGTAAGCTTCATAAAGGCAGGTACTGTATCTCCAGTGCTTGGCACAGTGGCTGGTCCATACCAGAGATGCTCAATGATTGCTAGTTCAATTCATGTGAGTGGCTCCCTCTGCAAATCCTTCCTTCCCATCTTCACCTAACCTCTACCTGTCTCTCAAACCCAGCTAAGAGATCACTTCTTTCAAGAGGCCTTCCCAGCAATCTCAGCTGGATTCTCCTCCTCTCCGTATCATCTTCCTCTCCCATCAGAATATTTGTCAAACACAGCTGTAATTGTTTACCTCCCTCACTGGATAATGACCTCCTCTGGCTTTTCCTTCTACATCCCTATTCTCCAATACAGCCTGGCTATGCAATAGCAACTCAATATATGTTTGATTAAAAAAAATAAGCAAACAAATCATTTTTTAATTATTTTTTGGTACAAGGGAACTTCTTAGAGTGCTTTTAGAATAAACTACACTGAAAAAAATTAAAAAATGTTTTATGTACCTATTGTCTCAAAGCTTACACTCAAAATAGCAGTCAAGATGAGGGGAGGGATGTTATGATCCTAGGTAATGATGCATGAGAAATGCTTAGCACATCCTATGTGGATGACTGCCAGGGTGACATACATGGACACTGCAGGTGGCCAGCCACCACAGGGACACACCATTTCCTTGAAACACTCACCAGGCCATGGTGTGGCCCCACGAAGACTTTCCCATGACAGAGCACTCTTCCAATGAGGATGAATAGCTAAAGGCTCCCAGATGTTCTGTCTTTATCTCTTGCACGCAGGGGTAAACCAAACAAATTCTGAATTGCTAGGTCCCATTTCCTTTAAACTTATGACAGCAGTCCATCCCTTCTCTTACAAGGAGTCTTTCTTTGGCCATGTCAATCCATCTCTCTTGGCCATGGCCATGCCTTGCTTTTCTGGTTTGGGGTCTGTTTTGAAAGATGTGCCTACAGACATCAGATTTCACCAGTGTAGGGCTGATTCTTCTGGCTTATGTCACAGGGGTCTGGGGATACCTCACTCTTCACCCCACACTGTGTCCATTCCAGTGGTCTGAAATTTTCATTTTGTCATTTATTAAATCCCAATGTTCTCTAGCAAAGAAGGTTTGTTTCTTCTTGCTGTCTGACCTTTCCCCTTCCTGCATCTTAATTTGAGTTGATAGAATTTTCCCCCCTTGATCAATTGTGATTTCATTGTGTGTACAATGGCATGCAGTAAATAATCCTTGTCTCTAGGACTGTACTGGCTCTCTCCCTAAACTGCATTCCCAGACGGAACTGCCTCATTTCTCTGAGTTGAGTCTATTTAGTCAATATGGGGTTGAAAAGGCTGGGAGGCTGGGATTTATGGATGTTCCTACCTACAATTCAGTAGTAAATTCCTCTAACACATTTACTAGACACTGCAAAGTTGAATTCTATTTTGCTGGTCCTTCTTACTTCAGATGTTGACAAAACAAGTTATTTCTTAGCTGACACTGAATTTCATTATGTCTAACTTTTGTGCATTCAAAACGTGGATTTCTGGGGGGTTTTGTCTTTTTGTTTGATTCTTTTTGCTCAACTTTGCAGCTTTAATATTTGCTTCATGTTGAAAGAGAGCAATAGAAAAATTGCCTTATCACAGATGGCTTTTTATAGTCTTAGCCCTTTTGCTAAAAAAATTTTCTAATCTCAGACCATCACAATCCAGTCCCTTAGAAATCATTCCTCATGGGGGCGCCTGGGTGGCTCAGTTGTTAAGCGTCTGCCTTCGGCTCAGGTCATGATCACAGGGTCCTGGAATAGAGCCCCGCATCGGCTCCCTGCTCCGCGGGAGGCCTGCCTCTCCCTCTCCCACTCCCCCTGCTTGTGTTCCCTCTCTCGCTGTGTCTCTCTCTGTCAAATAAATAAATAAAATCTTTAAAAAAAGAGAGATAGAGAAAGAAATCACTCCTCATGATTCTGCCTCCAAACATGAGCTCATACTCATCCTTGTCAAAATTCCTTTCTATTCTGCAAGGAGAATCAAACCATCTTGAATCTTCCTTATGTCAAGACTCAAGAACCTCACCACAAAACTGGGAGCAAGAGGGCAGAGCTGAGGATGGTAGTCCTGGCCTGCAGTTTATCTTATGCAGTTTCATTACTGAGAAGTCATAATGCAGACAGTGCAAACTATGCCAACATCATGATCCTGAAGTTCTGAAATGTGATCTTCTGGAGACAAGGTGAATCCATATACTCAGTATCTCTTCTGGAGGGTCTGAGAGAAAAAAATGATGTCATCAAGCTGAATGATTTGGGGGACATTCTAAAAAGCATTTCCAGCACTCCCAAGATCGCTTGAGACACTTGATGCATCCTCAAGGCTTGAGCTTTGTTTGTACAGAGTAGTGATAATCCTCTTTAACATCAGGCAAAAGGAGAGAAAGCTGAGATCACTAATTCGATGTAATGACCAGGGTTCAATTTAACTCAACAAACACTAAGTGTCTGCCTTGATCAGGTATTACGCAGGATGGTAGAAATGTGGAAATGCATAAGATAGGCCCTGTTCTCAAGGAGTGTACAACCTATATGGGGAAATAGATGCATAAATAATTAAATATGATTTGGAGGTGAAATAATAGATGTATAGACAGAATTGTATGGAAACATGTGGAAGGATGTTCAGCCCCAGGGAAGGGTCTTAAAGGAGCAGGAAGAATCAAAATCATTATTTAAATTTGCTTCTGGGCAATTTATAATTCTTACCCAAAGAGGCCACAGTAGTTTATGCCTAGACAAAACATAAATATGATATTTGGAAAGCTGGAAGATAAACATTATAGCAAAATTTTACATAAGCCTTCAAATCATCAAAGCATAAAAACTGTGGTGCAGTGTGTGTGTGTATGTGTGTGCACATGCACACACACACATGTGTACAAACACACACATGGTAAATGTACCCTTAGAGAACAAGTACTTTACTGTACTTTTAAAACATAAGTTGACAAAGAATTAATTGAGTGAGAATTACAACCCACACAGGTGTAATATATTAGATTCCTCACAGATTTAGAGATAATCAGCAATCTGCCCACACAGACAAGAATCCATAGTAAAATCCACTCCCAGATTATTTCAGTTATGCGTTCTTCATTTCAGAACATTTGCCTTTTAGGAGAAAGAGTAGTATGTCCTAGTCACACTGAAAATGGTCACTTGGTTGGAGTTCTAGCATCTCATTTTTAAATCCCACTTTTTAAGGGAAAGAAAAATAACACTAGTTGAGCACCTACTATGTGAAAAACTTAGGTCCTTTACCTATATTACATTTGTTTAATCTTTACAGCAATTTTCCAAGGAAGGTATTGCAATTCTCCAGCTCCTACACCCACCACACTATACACATTTTACATGAAGAAATGCAGATTTGGGGAAGTTAGGCACATGCCAAGGGTCCCACAGGTAGTTTTGATTTCTTCTAAATATGTATGTCTTGTATCCCGAAGGACATAGAAAGTTCTCCAATGTAAGAAATATGTCTTCTATTTCACCTATACCTCTCTACAGTGCATCACAAAAACAATAGTCTGAACAAACAATAGATATGTTGGGTTTCCTCAACCTACCTAGCAGGTAGAAGCTAAATACAGGTTTATAGGTGCTTCACTTAGACGAGAGAAAGTCCTAATATATTTCATAGCCTGTATCCTAGGTTTTTTCCAGAAATTGCTCCAATGTCAAATATTAAAGTACCGCCACCATAAATCACCAAATTATAACCAAAAAAAATGGAGTGTCTAGTGAAAAAGGCCTTGCCCATGTTTTCATGGAAATAACTATGAAGATACTCTGAGATATACTCTCAACATTAAAATCAAAACCAAGAGGGGCACCTGGGTGGCTCAGTCACTAAGCATCTGCCTTTGGCTCAGGTCATGATCCCAGGGTCCTGGGATCGAGCCCTGTGTCGGGCTCCCTGCTCCACGGGAAGCCTGCTTCTCCCTCTCCCACTCCCCCTGCTTGTGTTCCCTCTCTCGCTGTGTCTCTCTCTGTCAAAAAAATAAACAAAAAAATAAATAAAATCTTTTTCTTTTAAATAAATAAATAAAATCAAAACCAAGGCTCAAGATATCACCATAAAAATGAGGTACCCGTATTAACAACTGGCATACCAATACCAAAGTGAGAAAGAGTTGGGAAGGTTGGAAAATCTTTTTCCCTCCTTCTACACTATCTGCCCCTAGTTTCCAACACAAAGGTCTGTGCCAACCAGATCTTTGAAGCATGGGTATCACCTTCTGAGGCAGCCGTAGCACTTCCCCTGTTAGCTAAACTAGCAGTACTTTTCTAAAGTGCTGGTAAAATGTATGCAATATAAAATTTACAATTTTAACCATTTTTAAGTGTACAGTTCAGTGGCATTAAGTACACTGACACCGTTGTACAACCGTCACCACCATCCATCTCCATAACTTACTTCATCATCCTAAACTAAAATTCTGTACCCATTAAACAATTACTCTCCATTCCCTCCTACTCCACTCCCGGCAACCACCATTCTACTTTTTACCTATGAATTTGACTACTCTAGGCATCTCATATAACTGGAATCACACAGTATTTGTCCTTTCATAACTGAATTATTTCACATAGCATATCTTCAAGGCTCAACCTTGTTTTAGCATGTGTCAAAATTTCCTTCCTTTTTAAGGCTGAATAATATTCCATTGTATGGGTATACTAGATTTTGTTTAACCATTCGTCCACTGGTGGACACTTGAGTTGTCTCTACCTTTTGGCTATTATGTGAATAATACTACTGCTATAAAGGTATAGGAGTTAGTGGTCATTTTATAACACACAGTTGAAGGCTACAACTCCTAAATAACAGGTTTTTGTTGTTGTTTTCTTGTTATACCCCCGCCTTTGAGGTCAGTTACAGCCAGCTCCGTTAATGTTGATTATAGCAAGATCATTGTCAGCCAGTCTGCCCCTCCCTCAAACTCAGTTCTTCCCTAGCCTGGCCCAAGGATCACTAGGGCTGCAGGGGGGGGGGGGGGTGGTGAGCAGGGGGGTGCCTCATACAGTGGCAAGGAAAAGGGGAGGTCTCTTGGGTCAGGCTGGCATGAGGTGGGACAAGGGCAAGTGGGACTTGGGCTCCTTGGCAGGCCATGGTTTTGGTGGTGGCCTGTTCCCCTTTGCACCCCTCTGAGGGCTCCAGGCGTAGTGCAGTGGAAGATGCTGGAAGCCCTTAGGGCTCTTCTGGTCCCTGTATCCTGGGGGACCCAGCTCCCCTCAATCCCTCTGGGCCCTGCCCGAGATGGGGGGACAGCGAGGAGACAGAGCAGGGTGTGGTGGGGAAGGTGGTGAGAGCAGCAGTCAGGAGAACTCAAAGCACCCCCTTAGACCAAGCCCTGCCCCACTGCCACCCACCCGCAATGGGTGAATGAAGGCTGGAGGTGGCTGCAGGGCAGGGCGGGGCTTTCACTGGGTTCGCCCTGCCCCCGGTGCTGGCCCGCAGGCTTAAGGACTCCCCTGAGGGCAGGACCAGGAGAAGGCGTCACAGCTAGGAGCATGGCAGCTTCCTGTGCCAGGGCCGGGGAGAGGCCCATGCTACTCGATGATGGGACAGATGGGCAGGTGCTGCAAGAAGTACTTGAAGAGCTGGGGCAGGGCAGTTGGTCAGCTCCAGCTCCTCTAGCTCCTGCAGCTACACCAGGCCCAACAGCCCAGTGGTGGTCAGCAACAGGCAGCCTGCCAGAGAGATAAGAGACGCAAACTCCTCATGGTCAGGAGATGCTTCAGCCCAGAGTCCTGCACCTGGCAGCACCATTGCAGGTAGAGGCTGAGAAGGGACGACATGGTGGACAAATAGCTGAGGCTGGTATCCGTGATGTGTACACACTTGTGGGGGCAACAGAAGGCTCTGCTTACCTTCACAACAGAAGATAGAGGAATCTGAAGTGGAGAAGGTAGCATTAGCATATTCAATTCTGGGATATGAAAGTACCTCAAGTGATACATGAAGGACTTGACAGAGAAAAGGACAAAACCAGTGGGAGTACACCCAAGTGGCTACTGGGTCAGCAGAGAAGGAAAGAGAGAATCCTAAGTCCACCCAGGTGAAGTACAAAGAGAAAAACAGTGATAATACCAGATATGGGGGTAGGAAAAGTGCACATACAACCATCCTAAAAAGGAGATGTGATCAACATCAAAGTGGACAGAATGTGGGGCCAAGGCCTGACTTCTCTGCAGACAAATACTGACTCTATTTAGATCTCTCTTTGTATGAGGGTGAGAAAACAGAAGGGTAAAGAATGAGATTTATGAAAAATCACCACATAACAAGGGAAAGTCAGCCTGTGCAGATTGGAAGAAGGGTTTGCTCATTCAAATGTAGACACCAAAGCAAACTACTTGTATCATGAAGAATCAGTCAAATATAACAGCCCCAAAGGAAACTAATAAAACTCCAACAACTTGCCCCAGAGTAATAGAAATTTATGAACTGCCTGACAAAGAATTCAAAATAATAATCTTAAAGAAACAATAAAATGCAATAGGGCAAAGGTAAACAATTAAATGAAAACAGGAAAATAATGCAAGACCAAAATAAGAAGTTCAATTAGAAAATAGAAACCAATTTTGTGCTCGTAGGAAGGGAAAAATGAAAGGGGGGAATCAGAGGGGGAGATGAACCATAAGAGACTATGGACTCTGAGAAACAAACTGAGGGTTCTAGAGGGGAGGGGGTGGGGGGATGGGTTAGCCTGGCGATGAGTATTAAAGAGGGCATGTATTGAGTGGAGCACTGGGTGTTATAAGCAAACAACGAATAGTGGATCACTACATCAAAAACTAATGATGTAATGTATGGTGACTAACATAACAATAAAATAAAATTAAAATAATAATAATCTAAAAAAAGAAACTAGAAACCATGAAAAAGAAGCAAACAGAAATCTTGGAATACAAAAAAACTAAAAAATTCAATTGAGAGCTTCAACAGCAGACTTGGCAAAGCAGAAAGAATTAACAAATTCAAAAATAAGTGATTTAAAACTAGCTAGTTAGAGGAATAAAAAGAAAAAAAGAATGAAAATGAGAGAAGAAAACCAATTTGAATTATGAGACACCATCAGGAGAACTAACATATGCATCATGAGTGCCCCAGAAGAAGAGAGAAAAGGGTCAGAAATTTTATTTAAATAAATAATAGCTGTAAGCTTCCCAAATCTAGGGAGAGGAGAGATATGGACATCCAGGTATAAGAAGTTCAAAAGATCTTAAGCAGGGCACCTGGGTGGCTCAGGTCAGTTAAGCATCAGACTCTTGATTTTGGCTCAGGTCATGATCTCAGGGTTGTGAGATCAACCCCCATGTTGGGCTCCATGGTCAGTGCAGAGTCTGCTTGAGATTCTTTCTCTCCATCTCCCTCCGCTCCTCTGCTCCTCCTCCTCCTCTTCTTTCTGCCTGTCTCTCAAATAAATAAGTAAATAAAATCTTCAAAGGACCTCAAGCAAGATAAACCCAAAGAAGATTACTCTAGGATGCATTATAATCAAAATGTTAAAAGTCAAAGATAAAGAGGAATTTGGAAATCAGCAAGAGACAGATGACTCATCATACACAGGGGAATTCTTATAAGGCTATCAGTGGATTTTTCAACAGATAACTTACAGGCTGGGAGGGAGTGGGATGACATATTCAAAATACTGAAAGAAAAAAAAAACCTGCCAGTCAAGAATACTATACCCAGCACAACTATGCTTTAGAAATGAAGGCCAGGTAAAGACATTCTTAGACAAACAAAAGCTAGGGGAGGTCATCACCACTAAACAAACCTTACGAGAAATGCTAAAGGAAGTTCTTCAAGTTGAAATTAAAGGATGTTAAGTAACAGCATAAAAACATATAAAAGTATAAAACTTACTGGTAAAGGTAAATATAGGGTCAAATTCAGAATAGTCTAATACTGTAATGGTGGTGTGTAAATCATGTTTATCTCTAGTATAAAAGTTAAAATTCAATGGTACTAAAAATAACCATAGCTACAATAATTTTTTATTGGATGTACAATATGAAAAGACAAAATGTGACATCAGTAGCATAAAAGGTAGGAAAAGAAGTAAAAATGTAGTTCTATCCCCTGTGACTGAAGGTAAGTTGTTTTCAGCTTAAAATAGGTTGTTATATTTGTAAGATATGTTATGTAAGCCTCATGATTTTTAAAGCAGCAAGAGAAAAGAAAACAGTTATAGACCAGGGGAACTCCATAAGGTTATGAGCTGATTTTTCATAGAAACTCTGCAGGTCAGAAGAGAGTGGCACGACATAGTCCAAATGCTGAAAGGAAAAAAAGTAATACTAAAACCTGTAAGCAAGAATACTCTATCCAGCAAGGCTATCATTTAGAATAGAAGGAGAGGTAAAGAGTTTCCCAGACAAATAAAAGTTAAAGAAATTCATAACCATTAAACAAGCCTTACATGAGATGTTAAAGGGAATTCTTTAAGTGGAAAGGAAAGGCCATAAGCAGGACTAAGAAAAGTAGCAAAGGAAAAAGTTTCATAGGTACATATATACATAATAAACATAGTAGATTAATCACTTATAAAACCAGTAGAGGTTAAAGCACAAAGCTGTAAAATCAAGTACATCTATAAAACTAGTCAAAGAATTCACAAAATAAAAATATGACACCACATACCTAAAAACATGGGGGTGAGTAAAAACAGTGCTTTTAGAATGAGTATAAACTTAAGCAACTAGCAACTTAATATAAATTGCTATACACATAAGATGTTATACATAAATCTAATGGTAACTGTAAATTAAAACCAGTAATAGATACACAAAAAGAGAGAGAATGGAATCCAAGCATATCACTAAAGAAAGTCATCAAACCACAAAAGAAGAGAGCAAGAGAAGAAACAGGGAAGAACTTAAAAACAACCATAAAACAAGTAACAAAATGGCCATAAATACATACCTATCAATAATTACTTTGAATGTAAATAGACTAAATGCTCCAATCCAAAGATATAAGATGACATATGGATTAAAAAAGTACAACCCATTTATATGCTGCCTCCAAGAGACTCATTTCAGACCTAAAGACATATACAGATTGAAAGGGAAGGAGTGGACATCAGAGAAATATAAATCAAAACCATGATGAGATACCACCATACACCTGTCAAAACAGCTAAAATTAACAACACAAGAAACAACAGGTTTTGGCAAGGATGTGGAGAAAAGGGAACCCTCTTGCACTGTTGGTGGGAATGCAAACTGGTGTAGCCACTCTGGAGAATAGTATGGAGGCTCCTCAAAAAAACTAAAAATAGAACTACCCTATGATTCAGAAATTACACTACTAGGTATTTACCCAAAGGATACAAAAATACAGATTCGAAGGGGTACATGCACCCCAATGTTTATAACAGCATTATTAACAATAGCCAAACTATGGAAAGAGCCCAAATGACCATCAAAGGATGAATGGATAAAGAAGATGTGGTATATAAACACCATGGAATATTACTCAGCCACCAAAAAGAATGAAACCTTGCAACAACATGGATGGAGCTAGAGTGTATTATGCTAAGTGAAATAAGTCAATCAGAGAAAGACAAATACTATATGATTTCACTCATATCTGGAATTTAAGAAACAAAACAGATGAACATATAGGGGTGGGGAGAGAGAGAGAAACAAACCATAATAGACTCTTATGTTAGAGAACAAACTGAAGGATGATGAAGGGAGGTGGGTGGGGGATGGGCTAGATGGGTGATGGGCATTAAGGAGGGTACTTGTTATGATGAGCACTAGGTGTTGTATGTAAGTGATGAATCACTGAATTCTACTCCTGAACCCAATATTGCACTGTATGTTAACTCACTAGAATTTAAATAAGAATATAAAAATAAATAAATAAATAACAAAAAAAGAAAGTGAAGGGATAGAAAAATATTTTTCCTGCAAATGAAAGTAAAAGAAAGGTAGCGATACTTATATGGGACAAATAGACTTTGAAACAAAATATGTAACAAGAAACAAAGAAGAACACTAAGCACATAATCATAAAGAGAACAACCCAATAAGAACATATAACAATTGTAAACATTTATGCACCCAACATGAAAGCACCCAAATACATAAGCAGCTATTAACAAACATAAAGTAATCAATAGTATAAAAATAGTAGGGGACTTTAACACCCCACTTATATTAATGGATAGATCATCCAAACAGAAAATCAACAAGGAAACAGTGGCTTTGAATGACACATTGGACCAGCTAAATATAACAGATATATTCAGAACATTCCATCCTAAAACAGAATACAGATTCTTTCCAAGTGCACATGGAACATTCTCCAGAATAGATCACGTTAGGCCACAAAAAAGTCTCAACAAATTCAAGAATGAAGTCATATGCATCTTTTCCAACCACAATGCTTTAAGACTAGAAATCAAACATAGAAAAAAATCTGGAAAGAACACAAATACATAAGGTTAAATAACATGCTACTAAACAATTAATGGTCAACCAAGAAATCAAAGAGGAAATCAAAAAATACACATGGAGACAAATGAAAATAAAAACACAATGGCCCAAAATCTTCAGGATGTAGCTAAAACTATTCTAAGAGGAAAGATTATAGCAATACAGGTCTATTTCAAGAAGCAAGAAAAATCTCAACTGAAAACCTAAATTACATCTAAAGGAGCTAGAAAAAGAAAAACTAACAAAACCCAAAACCAGTAAAAGGAAATAATAAAGATCAGAGCAGAAACAAATGGTATAGAAATAAAAAAAAAAGAGCAGATCAATAAAACCAGGAGCTAGTTCTTCAAAAAGATCAACAAATTTGATAAACTTTTAGCCAGACACTTCAAAAATAAAAGACAGAGGACTCATAAACAAAATCAGGAATAAAAGAGAAGAAATAACAACCAACACCATAGAAATACAAAGGGTTGGAAGAAAATATTATGAAAAATTATATGCCAACAAATTGGACAATCTAGAAGAAATGGATAAATTCCTAGAAACATACAACCTCCCATAACTGAATCAAGAAGAAATAGAAAATTTGGGTTAACTCTGTCACTCGGGGGGGGGGAAAGATGGCAGAGGAGTAGGGGACCCTATTCCAACCGGTCCCCAGAATTGAGCTGGGTATCTACCAGACCACTCCAAACACCCACGAAATCAGCCTGAGATGTAAGAAGATCTGGATCTCTACAAAGAGAAGATCGCAGGCGGTTGGTCTCGAGGTATGAAGTGGGGAGCCGTGATTCTGTGGGCAGATACTGGAGGATAAGTGGCAAGGAGAGGGAGCCTGGCTGTGGGGATCCTACACCGCCGGTGAGCAATAGCCTCCCACGCTGGGGATGCGGCATAGACTCACAGACCAGTAGCGGTGAGGAAAGGACTTTAGGGCAGCCGCCCAGACAGAAACCTGGAGCAGCAGGGCCAAGTGTGCAAGCCAGGGGCGACTGGCAGTTCTAGAAGCACAAAGGGCAGAGACGTGCCCCAACCTGGAGGCAAGGACTGGGAGCACTGCGGAGGGGCATACAACCCAGAACGCTGCAGTTTATAGCAGCACAGAAGAGACAGTGTGGCCTGGAGAGCTCACTGAAGACAGACTGCGATCTCTCTGCTCTAAGGCAGAGGGTTGGAAATGGTCTCTTCTGCTGTGACTCTCAGAAGAGACATGGAAAGCCGCCAGGGAAAGCTGCCAGAGAACAAAAGTCCCAAAAACTGGTTCCCACTGAGCCCATTCCCTACCACAGGGGGGCAGGGCAACTCTGTCCAAACAGGGTTGTCTGAGTAACAGTGCAGCAGGCCCCTCCTCCAGAAGACAGGCTGGGAGAACAAGAGGCCAGCAACCCTAAGGTCCCTAGAAAACAGGTGCATTTTGCTTGGATTGTGGTCAATAATTTGGAGTCTATACATTCCCTCAACCACCCCTCAACAGAATGACTAGGAGAAGGAACCCCCCCAAAGAGGAAAGACTCAGAGACTATGACTTATGCCACAGATTTACAAATGGATTCAGATATAATCAAGATGTCAGAGATGGAATTCAGGTTAGCAATTGTGAAGACAATAGCTAGAATGGAGAAATCAATTAATGGCAACATAGAGTCTCTAAGGGCAGAAATAAAAGCTGAATTGGCAGAATTTAAAAATGCTATCAGTGAGATCCAATCTAATCTAGATAATCTAACAGCTAGGGTAGCAAGGCAGAAGAACGAATTAGTGACCTAGAAGACCAAATAATAGATAAAAAAGGGAAAAGAGGAGGCCAGGGAAAAACAATTCAGAATCCATGAAAATAGAATCAGAGAAATAAGTGACACCATGAAACGTTCCAATGTCAGAATTATTGGAATCCCTGAGGGGGTGGAGAGAGAGGACTAGAAGATATATCTGAGCAAATCGTAGCTGAGAACTTCCCTAATCTGGGGAATGAAACAAACATTCATGTCCTAAAGGCAGAGAGGACCCCTCCCAAGATCAAGGAAAACAGGTCAACACCCCAGCATGTAATAAAACTTGCAAATCTTACAACCAAGGAAACCATCTTAAGGGCAGTTAGGGGGAAGAGATTCCTTATGTACAGAGGGAGGAACATCAGAATAGCGTCAGACCTATCCACAGAGACCTGGCAAGCCAGAAAGTCCTGGGAAGACATATTCAGGGTACTAAATGAGAAGAACATGCAGCCAAGAATACTTTATCTGGCAAGGCTGTCATTTAGAATGGATGGAGAGATGCAGAGCTTCCAAGACTGGCAGAAACTGAAAGAAATGTGACCACTAAGCCAGCGCTGCAAGAAATATTAAGGGGGGTTTTATAAAAGGAGAAAGACCTCAAGAGTGATATAGAAAAGAAATTTACAGGGACAATCTATAAAAACAAGGTCCTCACAGGCAACATGATGACAATAAATTCATGTCTTTCAATAATCACTCTCAATGTGAACTGCCTAAATGCTCCCATAAAACGGCACAGGGTTGCAGATTGGATAAAAAGACAGGACCCATCCATATGCTGTCTACAAGAGACTCATTTTGAACCTAAAGATACATCCAGACTGAAAGTGAAGGGATGGAGATCTATCTTCCATGCCAGCGGACCTCAAAAGAAAGCTGGTGTAGCAATTCTTATATCAGACAAATTAGATTTTAAACTAAAGTCTGTAGTTAGAGACACAGAAGAATACTGTATCATTCTTAAAGGGTCTGTCCAACAAGAAGATCTAACAATTGTAAACATCTATGCCCCCAACATGGGAGCAGCCATCTACATAAGCCAACTGTTAACCAAAATAAAGAGTCCTACTAATAACAATACCTTAATTGTAGGAGACCTCAATACTCTACTCTCAGCAATAGACAGATTACCTAAGCAGAAAATCAACAAAGAAACAAGAGCTTTGACTGGACCAGATGGACCTCATAGATATATACAGAATATTCCACCCCAAAACAACAGAATACTCGTTCTTGAGCGCACATGGAACATTCTCCAGAATAGACCACATACTGGGTCACAAATCAGGACTCAACCGATACCAAAAGACTGAGATTATTCCCTGCATATTCTCAGACCATAATGCTTTTTTTTTCCTATTTATTCATTTATTTGATGTAGTGTTCCATGATTCATCGTTTGCATATAACACACAGTGCTCCATTCAATACATGCCCTCTTTAATACCCATCACCGGGCTAACCCAATCCTCACCCTCCTCCCCTCTAGAACTCTCAGTTTATTTCTCAGATTCCATAGTCTCTCATGGTTCATCTACCCCTCCAACCCCCCCTTCATTTTCTCCTTCCTACTATCTTCTCTCTTTTTTTTTTTTTTAACATATAATGTATTATTTGTTTCACAGGTACAGGTCAGACCATAATGCTTTAAAACGAACTCAATTACAAGAAAAAATTTGGAAGAAATTAAAACAGTTGGCAGCTAAAGACCACTCTGCTCAAGTATGTTTGGGTCAACCAGGAAATCAAAGAAAAAGTTAAACAATTCATGGAAACCAATGAGAACAAAAACACATCAGTCCAAAACCTATGGGATACTGCAAAGGTGGTCCTAAGGGGAAAATACATAGCCATCAAAGCCTCACTCAAAAAAATAGAAAAATCCTGAATTCACCAACTAATTCTACACCTTAAAGAACTAGAGAAAAAGCAACAAACGATGCCTAAGCCATGCATTAGAAGAAAAATAATTAAGATTAGAGCAGAGATCAATGAATTAGAAACCAGAAACACAGTAGATCAGATCAATGAAACTAGAAGCTGGTTCTCTGAAAGAATTAATAAGATCAATAAATCACTGGCCAGACTTATCCAAAAGAAAAGAGAAGGGACCCAAATTAAATAAAATTATGAATGAAAGGGGAGAGATCACGACTAACACCAAGGAGATAGAAACAATTATTAGAAATTATTATCAACAACTATATGCCAATAAGCTGAGCAATCTGGAGGAAATGGATGCCTTCCTGGAAACCTATAAACTACCAAGACTGAAACAGAAAGAAATTGACAACCTGAATAGGCCAATAACCAGCAATAAGATTGAAGCAGTGATCAAAAACCTCCCATAAAACAAGAGTCCAGGGCCTGATGGATTCCCAGGGGAATTCTACCAAACATTCAAAGAAGAAATAATACCTATTTTCCTGAAGCTGTTTCAAAAAATAGAAATAGAAGGAAAACTTCCAGACTCATTCAATGAGGCCAGCATTGTTTTAATCCCCAAACCAGGCAAAGACCCCATCAAAAAGGAGAATTTCAGACCGATATCCCTGATGAATATGGATAACAAAATCCTAGCTAATAGGATCCAACAATACATTAAAAGGATCATCCACCATGACCAAGCAGGATTTATCCCTGGGATGCAAGTGTGCTTCAACATTTGCAAATCAAACAATGTGATAGAACACATTAATAAGAGGAGAGAGAAGAACCAATTGGTCCTCTCAATTGATGAAGAAAAAGCATTTGACAAAATACAGCATCCTTTCCTGATTAAAACTCTTCAGAGTATAGGGATAGAGGGAATATTCCTCAAGTTCATAAAATCAATCTATAAAAAACCCACAGCGAATATCATCCTCAATGGGGAAACACTGAGAGCCTTTCCCTTAAGATCAGGAACACGTCAAGAATGCCCACTCTCGCCACAATTGTTCAACGTAGTAATAGAAGTCCTAGCAACAGCAATCAGACAACAAAAAGAAATAAAATGTATTCAAATGGCAAAGAAGAAGTCAAACTCTCTCTTTTCACAGACGACATGATACTTTATGTGGAAAACCCAAAAGACTCCACCCCCAAATTACTAGAACTCACACAGCAATTCAGTAATGTGGCAGGATACAAAATCAAGGCTCAGAAATCAGTTGCTTTCTTATACACTAACAACGCAACTGTGGAAAGAGAAATTAGAGAAACGATTCCATTTACAATAGCACCAAAAACCATAAGATTACTCGGAATAAACCTAACCAAAGAGGTAAAGGATCTATACTCTAGGAACTACACAACACTCATGAAAGAAATTGAAGAAGACACAAAAAGATGGAAAAATATTCCATGCTCATGGATCAGAAGAATAAACATTGTTAAAATGTCTATACCACCCAGAGCAATCTATACCTTCAATGCCATCCTGATCAAAATTCCAATGACATTTTTCAAAATGCTCGAACAAACAATCCTAAAATTTGTATGGAATCAGAAAAGCCCCCGAATCGCCAAGGAAATGTTGAAAAAGAAAAACAAAGCTGGGGGCATCACGTTGCCCGATTTCAAGCTATATTACAAAGCTGTGATCACCAAGACAGCATGGTACTGGCACAAAAACAGACATACAGACTGATGGAACAGAATAGAGAACCCAGATATGGACCCTCAACTCTATGGTCAAATAATCTTTGACAAAGCAGGAAAAAAACATGCAATGGAAAAAAGACAGTCTCTTCAATAAATGGTGCTGGGAAAATTGGACATGCAGAAGAATGAAACTCAACCATTCTCTAACACCATAAACAAAGATAAATTCAAAATGGATGAAAGACCTCAATGTGAGACAGGAATCCATCAAAATCCTAGAGGAGAACATAGGCAGTAACCTCTTTGACATCGCCCACAGCAACTTCTTTCAAGATACATCTCCAAAAGCTAGTGAAACAAAAGCAAAAATGAACTTTTGGGACTTCATCAAGATAAAAAGCTTCTGCACAGCAAAGGAAACAGTCAACAGAACAAAGAGGCAACCCACAGAATGGGACAAGATATTTGCAAATGACACTACAGATAAAGGGCTGGTATCCAAGATCTATAAAGAACTTCTCAAACTCAACATCCAAAAAAACAAATAATCAAGTCAAAAAAATGGGCAGAAGATATGAAAAGACACTTCTCTGAAGAAGACACACAAATGGGTAACAGACACATGAAAAAATGTTCATCATCATTAGCCATCAGGGAAATTCAAATCAAAATCACACTGAGATACCACCTTACATCAGTTAGAATGGCAAAAACTGACAAGGCAAGAAACAGCAAATGTTGGAGAGGTTGTGGAGAAAGGGGAACCCTCTTACACTGCTGGTGGGAATGCAAGTTGGTACAGCCACTTTGGAAAACAGTGTGGAGATGCCTCAGAAAATTAAAATAGAGCTACCCTATGACCCAGCAATTGCACTACTGGGTATTCCCCCAAAGACACAGATGTAGTGAAAAGAAGGGCCACATGCACCCCAATGTTCATAGCAGCAATGTCTGCAATAGCCAAACTGTGGAAGGAGCCGAGATGCCCTTCAACAGATGAATGGATAAAGAAGATGTGGTCCACATATACAATGGAATATTACTCAGCCATCAGAAAGGATAAATACCCAACTTTTACATCAACATGGATAGGACGGGAGGAAATTATGCTAAGTGAAATGAATCAAGCAGAGAAAGTCAATTATCATATGGTTTCACTTATTTGTGGAACATAAGGAATAGCATGGAGGACATTAGGAGAAGGAAGGGAAAAATGAAGGGGGGGAATTGGAGGGGGAGATGAACCATGAGAGACTATGGACTCTGAGAAACAAACTTAGGGTTTTAGAGGGGAGGGGGGTGGGGGGTTTGGGTGAGCCTAGTGATGGGTATTAAGGAGGGCACATACAGCATGGAGCACTGGGTGTTACACGGAAACAATAAAAGTGGATCACTACATCAAAAACTAATGATGTATTGTATGGTGACTAACATAACATAATACAATAAAATTTAAAAAAAGAGAAATAGAAAATTTGGACAGCCTAATTACCAAGATTAATGGGTAAAAGTTTCAAAGTCTATTTTGTCCAATATAAGTATTGCTACCCTACCTTTCTTTTACTTTCATTTGCATGAAAAATGTTTTTCTATCCCTTCACTTTCTTTTTTTGTTATTTTTTTTTAATTCTTACTTAAATTCTAGTGAGTTAACATACAGCGCAATATTGGGTTCAGGAATAGAATTCAGTGATTCAAATTTAATCAGTAATCAAAAACTCCCAACAAACAAAAATCCAGGACCAGAGGGCCTCATAGGTGAATTCTACCAAACATTTAAAGACAAGTTAAATCCTATTCTTCTCAAATTACTCTAAAAAACAGATGGGGAAGGAAAGCTTTCAAATTCGTTTTAGTGAGGACAGCATTACCCAGATACCAAAACCAGATAAAGAAACTACCAAAAAAGAGAACTACAAGCCAATATCTCTGATGAATGTAGATGCAAAAATCCTCAACAAATATTAGTGAAACAAATCCAACAATGCATTAAAATAATTGTTCACCACAATCAAGTGGGATTTACTCCTGGGAGGTTCAATATATACAAATCAATCAACATGATATATTACCTCAACAGAAAGGCTAAAAACCATATGATTTCTTCAATAGATACAGAAAATGCTCTTGACAAAGTACAACATCATTCATGATAAAAACTCTCAACAAAGTAGGTTTAGAGGGAACATACTTCAATATAATAAAGGCCATATATGAAAAACCAACAGCTAACATCATCCTTAATGGGGAAAAACTGAGAGCTTTCCCCCTAATACAGGAACAAAGCAAGGGTATCCATTCTCACCACTTTTATTCAACTTAGTACTGGAAGTCTTAGCCATGGCAATCAGACAATAAAAAGAAATAAAAGGTATCTTAATTGGTAAGGAGGAAACAAAACTTCCACTGACATGATTGCAGATGACATGATACTGTATATGGAAAACCTTAAAGACTCCACCAAAAAAACTACTAGAACTGATAAATGATTTCAAAAAAGTCATAGGATACAAAATCAATATATGGAAATCTGTTGGATTTCTATACACTAATAATGAAGTCACAGAAAGAGAAATTAAGAAAACAATGCCATTTACAATTGTGCCAAAAACAATAAAATACCTAGGAATAAACTTAACAAAAGAGGTGAAAGACCTGTACTCTAAGAACTATAAAACAGTGGTGAAAGAAACTGAAGGCGTCACAAACAAATGGAAAAACATTTCATGCCCATGGATCAGAAGAACAAATTTTGTTAAAATGTCCAAACTACCCAAAGCAATCTGCAGATTTAATGAAATCCCTATCAAAATACCAACAGCATTTTGCACAGAACTAGAACATATAATTCTAAAATTTATATGAACCACAAAATACCCTGAAGAGCCAAAGCAAATTCGGAAAAGAAGAAAATATGAGGTATCACAGTCCCAGATTCCAAGATATACTACAAAGCTGTAGTAATGAAAATAGGATGGTACTGGCACAAAAATAGACATATAGATCAATAGAACACAATGGAGGGCCCAGAAATAATCCCATGGTTATATGGTCAATTAATATATGACAAAGGAGGCAAGAATATGCAGTAGGAAAAAGACAGTCTCTTTAACAAATGGTATTGGGAAAACCTGACAGCAACATGCAAAAGAATGAAACTGGACCACTTTCTAATACCACACACTAAAATAAACTCAAAATGGATTAAAGACTTAAATTCGAGACCTGAAACCATAAAATTCCTAGAGGAGGACATAGACAGTAATTTCTTTGGCATGGACCATAAAAAATTTTTTTCTACATGTCTCTTCAGGCAAGGGAAACAACAGAAAAAAATAAACTGTTGGAACTAAATCAAAATAAAAGGTTTCTGCACAGCAAAGGAAAATATCAACAAAACAAAAAGACAACCTACTAAATGGAGGAGATATTTGTGAATGATATATACAATGAGGGGTTAATATCCAAATTTATTAAAGAACTTATACAATTGAACACCAAAAAACCCCCAAATAATCCAATTTAAAAATGGGCAGAGGATCTGAACAGACATTTTTCCATAGAAGACACACAGATGGCAAACAAATACACGAAAAATGTTCAAAATCACTGACTATTCGGGATATGGAAATCAAAACCACAATGAAATGTCACCTCAGATCACTTAGGATAGTTAAATCAAAAACACAAAAAACAAGCGTCGACAAGGATGGAGAAAAAGGAATCCCTTAAACACTCTTGGTGGGAATGCAAACTGGTGCAGCCACTGTGAAAGACAGTATGGAGATTCCTCAAAGACCTCAATGTGAGACAGGAATCCATCAAAATCCTAGAAGAGAACATAGGCAGTAACCTCCTCAACATTGGCCACAACAACTTCTTTAAAGACACATCTCCAAAAGCAATGGAAACAAAAGCAAAAAATGAACTTTTGGGATTTCATCAAGATAAAAACTTCTGCACAGCAAAGGAAACAGTCAACAGAACAAAGAGGCAACCCACAGAATGGGACAAGATATTTGCAAATGACACTACAGACAAAGGGCTGATATCGAAGATCTATAAAGAACTTTTCAAACTCACCACCCAAAAAAACAAATAATCAAGTCAAAAAATGGGCAGAAGACATGAAGAGACACTTCTCCAAAGAAAACATACAAATGGGTAACAGACACATGAAAAAATGTTCATCATCATTAGCCATCAGGGAAATTCAAATCAAAACCACACTGAGATACCACCTTACACCAGTTAGAATGGCAAAAATTGACAAGGCAAGAAACAGCAAATGTTGGGGAGGTTGTGGAGAAAGGGAAACCCTCTTACACGGCTGATGGGAATGCAAGTTGGTACAACCACTTTGGAAAACAGTGTGGGTGTTCCTCAAAAAGTCAAAAATAGAGTACCCTATGACCCAGCAATTGCACTACTGGGTATTTACCCCAAAGATACAGATGTAGTGAAAAGAAGGGCCACGTGCACCTCAATGTTCACAGCAGCAATGTCCACAATAGCCAAATTGTGGAAAGAGCTGAGATGCCCTTCAACAGATGAATGGACAAAGAAGATGTGGTCCATATATACAATGGAATATTACTCAGCCATCAGAAAGGATGAATACCTAACTTCTGCATCAACATGGATGGAACTGAAGGAGATTATGCTAAGTGAAATAAGTCAAGCAGAGAAAGTCAATTATCATATGGTTTCACTTATTTGTGAAACATAAGGAATAGCATGGAGGACATTAGGAGAAGGAAGGGAAAAATGAAGGGGGGGAAATCAGAGGGAGAGATGAACCATGAGAGACGATGGACTCTAAGAAATAAACTGAGGGTTTTAGAGGGGACCGGGTTGGGGGATGGGTGAACTCAGTGATGGGTATTAAGGAGGGCAGGTATTGCATGGAGCACTGGTCGTTATATGCAAACAATGAATCATGGAACACTACATCAAAATCTAATGATGTACTGTATGGTGACTAATATAACATAAAAAAAAATTTTAAATAAAATTACCATATGATCCAGTAATGCCACTACTAGGTATTTACAAGGAAACAAAAACATTAATGAAAAAAGATATATGCACCCATAGGTTTATTGCAGCATTATTTACAATAGCCAAGGTATGGAAATAACCCAAGTGTCCACAGACTCATGAATGGATAACAAAGAGGAGGTATATATATGCAATGAAATAAAAGCAATAAAAAGAATGACATCTTGCAATTTGCAAAACATGGATGAATCTGGAAGGCATAATGCTAAGTGAAATAAGTCAGTCAGAGAAAGACAAATATCATCTGATTTCACTCATATGTGGAATATAAGAAACAAAAAACAGGGGATCCTCGGTGGCTCAGTCCATTGGACATCTGCTTTCAGCTCAGGTCATGATCCCAGGTCCCTGGAATGGAGCCCCACATGGGGCTCCCTGCCCAGTGGGAAGCCCGCTTCTCCTTCTCCCACTCCCTCTGCTTGTGTTCCCTCTCTCTCTGTGTCTCTCTCTGTCAAATAAAAGAAAAAAAAGAAAAAGAAACAAAAGACAAAGAAGAGACCAAAAAAATAAATAAATAAAACGCAGACTCTTAAATATAGAGAACTGGTGGTTGCCAAAATGTTGTGGGGGGAATATGAGTGAAATAGGTGAAGGGGATGAGCACTGAGTATAGAATTGTTGAATTACTCTATTGTATACCTGAAACTAATAAAACACTGTATGTTAATTAAACTGGAATTTTTAAATTCTGAAATTAAAAAAAATTTTAAAGAGAAAAGTTTATAACAAAAATGCCTACATTAAGAAAAAAGAAAGATTTCTGGAGGGGGAGATGAACCATGAGAGACGATGGACTCTGAAAAACAAACTGAGGGTTCTAGAGGGGAGGGGGTGGAGGGATGGGTTAGCCTGGTGATGGGTATTAAGGAGGGCACGTTCTGCATGGAGAACTGGGTGTTATACACAAACAATGAATCATGGAACACTACATCAAAAACTAATGATGTAATGTATGGCGATTACCATAACAATAAAAAATTTTTTAAAAAAAGAAGAAAGATTTCAAATAAACAATCTGCCTTTATTGCTCAAGAAACAAGAAAAATAAGAAAAAAGACTAAAGTTAGCAGAAAGAAGAAAATAACAAAGATTACAGCAGAAATAAATGAAAAAGAGACTAGAAAAACAATGGAAAAAAATCAATGAAACTAATAGTTGTCATTTTGAAAAGATAAACAAAATTGATAAACATTTAGCTAGATTTACAAAGAAAAAAAGAGAGAAGACTCAAGCAAATGAAATTATAAATGAAAGAAGAGACATTACAACTGACTGATACCACAGATACACAAAGAACCATAAGAGACTACTATGAAATACTACATAGCAATAAATGGACAACCTGGGAGAAATGGAAAATTTTCCAGAAACATACAACCAACTAAGAATGAATCATGAAAAAATAGAAAATCTGAACAGACTAGTAATAAGTAAGGTGATGAATGAGTAATCAAAAACCTTCCAAAAACAACAAAAATAAGCCAAGAATCAAGTGGCTTCATGGGTAAATGCTACCAAACATTAAAAAAAAAAAAATTAATGCCAATCCTTCTCAAACTCTTCCAAAAACTGAAGAAGAGGGAAAGCTTTCAATCTCATTTTATGAAGCCAGTATACCCTTATACTAAAGCCAGATAAGGACACTACGTGAAAAGAAAATTACAGGCCAATATCTCTGAAGAATATAGTTTAAATATCCTCACCAAAATACAAGCAAACTGAATTTAACACCACCGTAAAAGGATCATACATCATGATCAAGTAGGATTTATCCTTTAGATGTAAGGATGGTTCAACACATGTAAATCATAAATGTGTTATATTAACAAGATTAAGAATAAAAATCATATGATTATCTCAATAGATGCACAAAACGAATTTGACAAAATTCAACATTCTTTCACAATAACAACTTGCAACAAATTGAGTATAGAAGGAACATACCTCAACACAATATATGACAAACTCACAGCTAATATCATACTCAATGATGAAAGGTTGAAAGCTTTTCCTCTAAGATCAAGAACAAGACAAGGATGTCCACTCTTACCACTCCTATTCACCATAGTACTGAAAGTCCCGGGCAGAGCAATTAGTCAAGAAAAAGAAATTAAAATCAAGGATTCTCAGAGACCAAAAAAAAAAAAAAAATACAGCTTCTAGCCTACCATATTAGCCAAATCCTCCCTGAACAGAAAAATCATCTGGAATATCTCTACAAATCTGATATATATAATAAAGACATTATTATTTTAAGGAAGTTCATGGTTCATAAACTTTATGATAAAATGGAAATGTCTTGGGGTCCTCAGTAGGTTAAGTGTCCAGCTCTTGGTTTAAGCTCGGGTCATGATCCCAGGATCGTGAGATTGAGCCTATATCAGGCTCCACACTCAGTGCGGAGTTTGCTTGGGATTCTCTGCCTCTCCCTCTGCCCCTCCCCTGGCTCATGTGCTCACGCTCTCGCTCTCTCTCAAATAAATAAATAAAATCTTTTTAGAAAAATGGAAATGCCTTTGTACCCTGCCTAAACAAATGCTAAAAGTAAATCTACTGGTATTATTGATAAATAACTTGATTTTAAAAATACATTTAAACCTGATTGTATTATCTTCTTCTACTACCCCTTCCCATTCCTTTCTGAACAATTCAATCCAAAAGTTCTGGGTGGGGGAGGAAATTGCAGTGGCCCAGAGTGAGGTATTGGAACCTTACCTGGGAAAGGAAAGCATCCTTATGTGGAGGGAAGGCTCAGAGAGGGGATGGAGAGGATGGAGGGAAACAGTCCTAGAGGGTTTGTTGAAAGCCAGGTGCAGCAAGCAAGGCATTCACAAGAGATGGAGAAGGGTTGGTAGTCCAACGCAGTGTGTAATTTCAAAGCCTGAGGAGGGCAAGAAGGGCAGCAATGCAGGGTATCAGAGCTACAGCTGAGTAAGGAGATCACCCATGGATACATGTGAGGGGCAGCCCAGCACAAAGCATTGGAGTCTGAGCTGGGTAGGGAGATCATCTGTATAGGAAAGTGGCCCACATGGGGTATCAGAGCTGGGTGAGGGGCATGTATGCAGCCCAGAGCAGCAGCAGGTACAGGCACAGGTGTCAAAGTCCAAAGAGGATGGGGAGGGTGTCCATGTAGGGAGTGGGGTAGCAGCGGTGATGGGAAATAGACTATACAGACAGGAAAGTTGATCAAATACATAAAAAAGCAAAAATAGTGGGAATCCGATCTCTCACCATCAGAGCTAGGAGCTACAAATACAGAAAGGGAGAAAACTAGAATAAAATTAGGTGTTGGACTGGATTTGAAGATATCATGGTTCAGTATGTATAGCTCTCATGGTTTTCAGTATGTATAGCTAGATATTAAAACAAATATAAGTATAAATGTACCCACACACATACACAATCTCTAGTCTGTCTAGTGAGTAGGCCTGAAAGTAGCAACACCCCAGGAGTAATGAGTACATCTAGTACCCAGATACTGATTTCTAAATACTATTTGCCACTAAAAAGGAAGGAAGGAAGGAAGGAAGGAAGGAAGGAAGGAAGGAAGGAAGGAAGGAAGGAAGGAAGGAAGGAAAGAAATAAAGAAAGAAACTAGGGTTCCTTAAAGAAATGGCTGATGCCAGGGGCCAAGGCAAAGAAAATGTAAGATGAGCCTGGAACATCTTGTACCAGAAAGCATGGAAGTGCTCAACAAATGATGGGGATGTGTCAAAAGGATAAAGAAGCGACCCTGAAAGGGCTTCCACTGGCCCATTCAAAGATAATCTGAGCATCATAATAATGATAATAGATTATAACCCATTAATAGAAGAGGAATCTATGAGTCCCATACCCATACAAATGGATGGATGAGAAAGAAAGAAAGAAAGAAAGAAAGAAAGAAAGAAAGAAAGAAAGAAAGAAAGAAAGAAAGAAAGAAAGAAAGAGAGAGAGAGAGAGAAAGAAAGAGAAACAGGGAGAGAGAGAGGAAGGAAGGAAGAGAGGGTTTGAAAAAGAACAGTGAATTCACCTAATCTCAAAATTTTTCTTCACAAAATACCTATTAATTACAGAGACAAAAAATAACTTTATAGTGGAGAAGTCTGATGGACATCATTTTAATCAAGTAGCTAAAGTAAACATCATCAGATATAGAATTGAAATTGTGCATCACTTAATGGGATGCAATGAGAAAAACTCAGCATCACATCTAGGATATTTCTAGCAAGAGTCCATAATCTGAGTCTAATCATGAGGCAACATCAGACAAATGCAAATTGAGGAACACTTTACAAAATAACTGGCCTGTCATCTTCAGGTGTCAAGGTTATGAAAATCCAAGACAGATTAAGGAACTATTCCAAATTGAAGGATATTTTAAATGAACATGACAAATAAATGCAATGGGAGAGTCTGGGTGTCATCCTTTTGCTATAAAGGACATGAAAATTGGGGATACTGGCAAAATGTAAATGGACTGGGAGGAGTAGATCATGGTAATGTACCAGTATTAATTCCCTGATTTGTATGGTTGTGATGTGGATACTCTACAGAATACGTGCTGTGTAATCTTGAGTGTTGGTCAGAATGACCTAGAAGATTTGTTAAGATACAGGTAGCTGAGAGTTTCTGATTCAGGGGGTCTGGGATGGGGCTCAAGAATTTGCATCTCTGACATATTATTAGGAGGTGCTGATGCTACTTTGAGAGCCACTGATATAAGAGAATATCCTTGTTTTAGGAAAAACAAACGGAAGTATTCATGGGCAATGAGACTTACTGTCAATGGTTCAGGATAAGAACAGTTCTTTGTAATGTACTTACAAGTTTTATTTAATTTTGAAATGTTTCAATAAACAAACAACCTCACTAATTCCAAAGCCATCAAATCAGAATTTAGGATAACTGGGCAGTGAGGCAGCTGTGGTTGAGCAGTGCCCAGTATAGCCCCTCCTAATGGGTAGTGCAAAGTAAAGTAAATAAGATAGGAGAGGGACCATTGAAAGCATTTAAGAGAACCAAATGTATTCAAGTTCTTAAAAACATTTGTTGACAAAAAAAAAAAAGAAACATTTGTTGACAACAAATACGCAAAACACTCCATCTCTAAACACTAGAATAGGTGTCCTTTATTAAAAATTTCAATCTTCAATGGCTATTTCCCTCCATATCTCCAAATTCCTCCTTGTCCATTTTACTGGTACCTCAGGCTCTACATTAAAAAATTAGGAAACACATCTAATAAAAGAGCTGATCCCCCTCCAAAAAATCATCTGATACCATGTTACAGGTTTGGGCAAGAAAATAAAAAAAATAAAATCTATCCACTGGATTTAATCCATTGAATACTCTTCAATGCCATACCATTCCAAAAGGTTTGCTGGGCCCTCCACCTACCAGTCATGTGACCTTAGGCAAGTTTCCTATCCTCTCTGTAGCTCCATTTCCCCATCAGTAAAATGGGAATAATAATAGCACCTATACCTCATCGGAGTGTTATGAGGACTAAAAAAATGTAATGGATTTAGAATGAGCCTGGCACATAGTAAGCCCTTGATAAATGTCATAGGCTGTTGTTTCAAGTTTGGCAACATAAAATACTTTTTGGATTTGATAATGGCCATCCTGGCACCCACCACACTCCCCTTACCACTTTATATGTGAAGCTAGAAGGCTTCTGGGCAGAAATTCAGCAAATTTGCATAGAAACCAGGGAGTTTCCTTGGAGAAGAGATACCAAGATGCTGACCCATATATCTATCGAGATTCAATGTTTTCAGACCATCTTTGGTGATTCTCATGGCTCTAACTCCAATCAGAGAGGCAGTAAATTGTGGTGGTGGGAGCTTAGGCTCCAATGATGGAATCTGGTGTCTGAGTCCAGGATCCACCACTTACTGTCTCACTTTTAGCAAGTTACTTAACCTCTGTGTACCTCAGTTTCCCTCTTTGTAAAATGGAAGACACGATAATAATATCTACTTCATAAGGTTGTTGGGAAGACAAAGGAGACTATTTATACCAAGCAATTGTCACAGTGCCTGACATATAATAAACACTTAGTAAAACTTCTGGGCACAAGGTGTGGCCATATGACTAGCTGTAGTCAATGACATGATGTGTGTCACTTCTGTAGGGGAGGAAAAATATTTTTTCTCTACCCTCTTATGTTCAGTAGCCAAACACTGCAAGTTAAACTGACCAAAGATAGGGCGCTGCACAGAAAAGAAGTGAAAACCTGAAGAAGTAATTAATTAGGCTTGAGAGCATACATACCATTTTAACAAAGGCTGAGAGATTGTGGAAAAGCGAGAAGACAAAGGAAAGGATGTTTGGGCTTTTAGGGATAGTAAGTTGTGATAAGGTAAAGATATGTGGAAAACTAACAGAAGGTGAGGTTTTTTGAGTAAGGCTATTATGCAGACTCAAGTCAGTATTCTCTCTACTGATAAGAGTCATCTACAGTGATTAAAAGTTATTCTCTTCAGAAGTTGAAGAGAAAAGGACGGATACCTTCACAAAGGGAAATGCATGCCCTGCTTTCAGGCAGGAAGAGGGCAGAGACTTCCTCCTCTGTTTGCTGTTTCTCAAGTGCTTTGAGCTCAAAATAATCCTCATGCCAAAGTAGTATATTTGGGGATAGCATATTCTGATCGCCTTCACTTCTAAGCTGAACCATTTAATTATCAGTACAAGATCCTCAAGATCACATTCCCTCTGACATGGTGACCAACAAATTTCTAGACAACAGCTGCTCGGACAGCTTGGGGCGCTGAGTACTTAAAATTAAAGCAGAGCCACCTCTGTGACCTACAGGGGCACACAGCCTGAGCAAGAATAGATATTAACCTCTGTTACATATGCCACTGAAATTTAGGAGTTGTTTGTTACCACAGCATAACCTACCCTACCCTGACTGATCAAATACAACTTTCACCCACCCCACTGCCAAGGAAAGCCTACCCTGAAGGAGGAAGGAATTTGGAGTGCTGACGTCAGCCTGGGTGATGGGGTATTGTTTCTGAGTACGTGTGTGGCTGAGATTGAAAAATCCTCTTACTCAACAGATGTTGGAATCGTTATCCACTGCCATGTAACATATTATCCCAAAACTTAGTGGCCCACGTGCACAGACCACCACACTATCCTGTCAATTCTCAAAGCTGGATCTCCCACCTCTCCCAGCTCCCGTGCCCTTCCTCTCCCTGTCTATTGGTACATACTCTCCAGCACATAAGGATTACATAAAATATCAGGAGCAAGTTAAGCTTCTGTGAAAGGAAAGGTAAAATCAGCTGACTGTGTCTCAGTGCTTAGAAAAACACATGGATAAAAGACCACCAGAACACACAGATACTTGCAAAGGGATGGGCAGGGAGCACGAGCCCGCAGCGAGTCACACCTGCACCCTTGGTTGGTGGGGTAAACCAGCACATAAAAATGGTGTCTCCCACAGACTACCCTTTTTCCTCCCCTGACCATCTGCCCATCTGCCCATTGATGTTCCAATTGTTTATTTCACACTGCTTCCCAAAGGTGTTTTCAACACAGTCTTAACAACCATCATACTAACACATTATCTTAAAAAAATATATACAAGAAAGAGGCCACTAAAGAATGTGCTGTCCAACCCCTCCATCTTGCCCTTTAGCTACATCTTGGCTACCAAATGCCATCCCAGCAAATCCTAACATATAAGTGGACAGGTCTAACAATTTAATAGCCTAGAACTCAGGAACCAGAAAGAATTGAACACCAAAAAAATCATGCAAGGAGCCACAAGTGATTTAATATTAACAGGCAGTCACCCCTCGTTCCCAAGGAAAAAGATGGCAATTTAGTGGTCCCTCCTGTCCCCAATTCCATGCACACATAATTGCTTCAGGAAAAACAGATCAGGAACAACTGGCATATTCTACTCCCAGATAGCCTGCCACCCCCACGGGCAGTGTTTCCAATCAGGGTGTGAGTGAATGGAGATGATAGAGTTCTTCCCTGGAGACAAGGAGCTATCATTTGCAGAGAAATGGAACAGGGTGGAAAAGGGATGTGAAAAATCATCAAACTGCTCCCCAGGCATGGTCAACGAAATAAGTTAAAGCCATCATTTCAAGGTTAAGTCAGGACACAAACACACATGATGCTATAAATACAGTGTCCCTTTGGGCACCACGGCATAGATCATAACAGGCCAAGGGGTAAATGGGACACATGGTGGGTGCCCATCTCTGTCGGGCCTGAAGGATTGACAGGCAGACAAATATGAAAAGCAAGCCTTGCAGCCAGGCCCTGCCCTAGGTGAAATTACATTAAAACGCACATCAAAGATCAAATGGTGGGAATAAAAAGTAAAAAAACAGAACAACAGCCAACCTGGGAGGGGAGGGTAAGAAAGGAGGAAAGTTAGCATTATCCAGGAACCATTCCCAGCTGCACCCGGGCTGTCTGACCTTCAACAACTTGGCAGGCTCCTTCTGAGGGCCATGAGATCTCAAAACCATCCTGCTTCACAGCCTTGGGAGGGACTCAGGAGATAATGTCATCATACACCAAGAACTGCCTCACTATGTGCCAGGCACTGTACCAAGTGCTCTCTGCATATTCTCTCATTTCGCAATCCTGGGGGCTGGATGAGGCAGGTATCATCCATCCCACTTCACAGACGCAGAAGCTGGAGGTCAGAAGAGTTTATTCACTGGTCCAAGATCACACAGGTGGTAAAGCCAGCATTTGAACCCAGACAGTTCCAATTCCAAAGCTTAGACTTTTATCCCTGATGCTGCTGCCTCAGCTCTTGGAGTATCACAAGCTACCTGGCCCTCCCCACCACCATCCTTCATGGTAGCTGGGCCAAGAGTGGCACACACAAGCTGCCACTCCCCCCCCCATGCCCATTCATCACTAATTAATGATCATGGGTCCTGCTGGGCCTGCACGCCACTGAGAACCCTGCTGAGAGCAATGCTTCCAAACAGCCTCTGTCAACCCATCCAAGGGCTGCGAGAGCAAACCACGTGGACACCCATGGTTAGTACAATGTCTCAATTGGAGGTGCTGGCCAGCGTGAGACTGCCCAGTAAGGAAAGGACACTCCTCACCCCCCTCGGTCACGTGTCCCCTGTCTATTCCTACAGCTACTTGCCTAGTTCAGGTGCTCCTTATCTCCCCTGGGCTACACTTGGCCACAGAGGTCTCCCAGCACACATCTGAGCATGCCTCCTTCCAGCTCAGAGTCCTTCAGGGGCTCCCCACTGCCCCCAAGATCAAGGGACTCCTCCTCAGCCAGAACCCTTCCAAAGGCCCTCACACCCCGTGGCCACTGCCGAAGGTCCTCTCAGATTATAAGATTTGGCTCAAGGACACACACCAAACAGTTGATATCGATGACTTCCGTAGTTGAGATTAAAAGGGATAGGAGGGAAAATGTCAACTCTGGATTGACTCAGCTCTGTATCATTTTACTTACCATAAACATTTTCATGGTTTTAAAAGTCATGATGAAGTCAAGAGGTAATAAATATATAAAGACGGGGGAAAGCATCCTTAGTTCTCTGTACCTTCCTGTTCTCACCTGTGTGGGTAAGAGCCAGCATCCAGAACTCCTTACTGCCCTCACTGATCCAGTTCGACTGCACTTGCACACTCGTGGAAGACAGGAACTTTCTTTTACGTCACTGAATCTGTAGGGTGAATGGCACATCGGAATACTATTTGATGAAAAAAATGAATAAACAATGGAAGGAATGTGCCCCCTGAGAAATGTTGTTCACCATATGGTGAAGTCCTCACCCCCGATGGCTGTCAGTCTATGCAAGGGGCTCCCCAAGTCCATGGGAGAGTTCTCCCGAAAGAAAGACTGTTGATAACTTAAATAAGAAGGTCTAGATTGGTGTTCCTCAAGATGTGATCTGTGAAATTGCACAAGACACAATGCCCATTCCTTCAATAAGTATACAGCACAAGTTTAAAAAAGAAGTCTCTGAGCCCCAGGTGTTGTATGCAAGTGATGAATCACTAAGTCCGACACCTGAAACTCGTATTGCCCTATACATTAACTAGTTGGAATTTCAGTAAAAACATGGGGGAAAAGAAGAAAAAAAACTCAGACTTAAGAAATGTAACCACCAAAAACAGTGTGCGAGTCTTTATTGGATATTAACAAACCAACTCTAAAGAGACATTTTTGAGACAATTAGGGAAATTTCAACAACGGAGTGTGAGAGGATGTTAAAGATCATCATGAGTTCTGTTATGTGTGACAATCGTATTGTGGTTGTGTAAAAAAAAAAAGTCCATGTTGTATATGGGTGAAATAATGTCTGAAAATTGCTTTAAAATACTCGAACTTAAAAAAAATTGTACAGGGAAAAAATGGCATAGGGATAAGCAGATGAAACATTAGGAAAATGTGTTGCTAATTATTGGGGTCAAATGAACACCTATGGGATTCTTTATTCTGCTTTTGTATGTACTTTCAAGGATTTCCAGTAAAAAGTCTTAAAAAATAAATTTAAATAGGCTCCTAAATTAAAAAAAAAATGTAGCCCATGAACTGCATGGGAAACACCAGGTGCTTGTTAAAATGCAGATTCCCAGGCTGCTCTGACTGGTCAGGAGGAGGGCAATGGCCTTGAAGCTGCACGTTACAAGGAACCCTACCCTCCCTCCAGCTCTAGCACACCTTGGTTTTGATGAGGGTTCCACTGAGGATGACCACACATCTGATTTGCCAGGAACTGGCTTGGATTGCACCTGGTGTGGCCCCTTCACTCTCCGGAGCATCCCAGTTTGGACAACAAAGCACACAGTCATCCTAGTTGGGAGTGAGCCATGCTCACTCTCCACAGGCTGCCCCGACTTGTGTGTGCTGAACCCCCACTTGTCTGCCAAGGCCCAGCTCAAGCACCCCTAAGACCTTCTCTGAGGACTCTAGGTGAGAATTCCTCCACCCTTTAAACCACAGACCCAAGCCCACAGGGAGTACATAGTGCTGTCCTCAAGTACATCCATCTACCCCGAGGCCTGTGATATTGTGACATAGTAAGAAACAGTAGATTTGGTCTCTGTCCCTAGTTCCTGTCTCATAACTCCTAAATCTTTTGAAATTTCCTGAGTGATAGCAGTAAGAGTAGTGTCTTTACTACTCATAATAAGCCCCTTTCAAACCCCTCTGAGTTTTTGCTAATAAGGGGACTCCTGGGAGATGGGAGCTGTTTGCCAGAAGAACCAACCAGGGGATCAGAGGGGTGGAACTTTCAGCCCCACCCCCAGGGAAGGGGGCAGGGAGAAGAGCCAGAGATGGAGCCAGTGGACCATGATTTAATTAACTGTGCCTACATAATGGAACCTCGATAAAAACTCTAAACCACGAGGTTCAGAGGGCTTTCCAGGTTGGTGAGCACATCGAGGTGCTGGGAAGGTGAAATGCCCATAGAGGGTCTGGTAGCTCCAAACTCCAAGCTCCTTGCCACACACCTCACCCTGTGCATCTCTTCCATCTGACTGTTCCTGAGTTGTAACCTTTATAACAAACTGGTAAGTGTAAGTCAAGTGTTTCCTTGAGTTCTGTGAGCAATTATAGCAAATTATCAAGCCCGAAAAGGGGAATGGGGGGAATCTTCAATTTACAGCTAATCCGTCAGAAGTGCAGGAGGCCTGTTCTCGTGATTGGCATCCAAAGTGGGGACAGTCTTGTGGAACGGAGCCCTTAACCTGTGGGGTCCGTGCTAACTCCGAGGAGTGTCAGAATTGATTTGTAGGAAACCCAGTTGGTATCCAGAGAGTTGGAAACTGGTGTAGGAATACCTCCCACACATTTGGTGTCAGAAGTATTGTGCATAGGAGAACTGTTTTCTTTTAGTGATCTTCCTCAGTTTGCATGTCTCTAGTCTGGGGCCTCCTTAAAGGCAAGGACTATATCTTACTCTTTCCAATGCTGGCACAGAACCCATGTCTGAAAAGTGTTAATTTGATAAATGAAAAAACAAACAAATGAAGCACCTCATGAGACATATCCGTGCTAACTTAAATTCTGACCTATCATCATGTTGAAATGTTAAGTAGCCTTAATTTAAGATGACTAGTGCTAAATCTGGGTAAAAACAGGTGGAAAATGTGATATAGCATGTTGGGGAAAAAGATCAAAATTCCAAAAAGCATGTGAACACTAATTGTAATTATAAAGATACATATGTCTACTCTTATTTTTATGAGACCAAAAGGTAATATGCGAGAAAAAAAAGAGTGAGATTCTCAGCAACTGTATTTGTATTTTGTGCATTTACATTTTCCAAATATTTTCTTTTTAAGATTTTATTTATTTATTTGAGAGAGAGAGCGCACGCATGTGCACAAGCAGGGGGGAGGGGCACAGGAAGAAGCCAACTCCTGGCTGAGCAGGGAGCCTGACGTGGGGCTCGATCCAGGACCCTGGGATCATGACCTGAGCCGAAGGCAGACGCCCAACCGACTGAGCCACCCAGGCACCCTTTTTTATTTTTTTTTAATTTATTTTTTTTATTATTTTTTTAAGGAAAGAAGAAAATGGGAAAAACAGCTTGGAGTCTGTTTTGGTCTGGTGGTAAATGCATGACCCCGACTCCAGTACCACAGGGCTCCTCCCAAGGCCCCCACCAACCCCAACAGAGGAGGAAAAAGCCTGCAACGCTGCCCCTGGCACTGGGAGTAGGGGAGGGAAGTGGAGACAAATCGTTTTTCGACATAACCCATAGGTTTCCCCTGGTTGAGTTTAATAAGACCTCCAACTCCTAAGACAGGGAGTCTTAATAAATGTACATGTTCTGCATGCTATGCAGACCCA
This sequence comes from Eumetopias jubatus, assembly GCF_037043125.1. Classification (NCBI taxonomy): domain Eukaryota; kingdom Metazoa; phylum Chordata; class Mammalia; order Carnivora; family Otariidae; genus Eumetopias; species Eumetopias jubatus. The sequence goes on from NW_028274809.1 coordinate 92,697,805, forward strand.
TGTGTACAGATATATTTAAAAGAACAAAGAGCTTAAATAGTCATTCGGTCTGTACTGAGAGCATCCCGGGCTTTCCAATCATCCTGCAAGGAGCCTGCTCCAGTATTAACAGGTATCAATCTAATATATTGTGCAGCAAGCACCATTATTTTCTTCTCAATCTATTTTACCTGACACATCTTTCAGGGGCAGATTGGAAAATATGTGGTAATTATATATTGATAGAACGTGGGAGCAGGTTATATACGGACCCATTGTACTCGGCTTCCTTATTAACCAGCTAAAATGTGCTCTGTGGGATCCTTCTTTGCTCTTTAAGGAATCTCTAGAACTGAGCTATTATTTTGCTGTTTATGATTTTTTCCTTGCTCATAAAAAATTGTCCAGCTTTACCAGAACCTCACATGTACCAAACCAAGATGGGGCTTTGAAGCACAACCCTGGTGTCATCCTCCCTGGCAAGGTTCCCACCCGAAGCTGGTGACTTCCACACAAAGACACACAACAACTTCCCTGGGCTGGTTTCCCAGTCCCCTGGACCACCTCATCCAGGAAGAGTTGGTCAGAAAAAGAAAAAAACTAAAAATAATAAATAAATAAAATTTAAAAAAAGGAAGAGTCAGTATGAAAAGTACTTATTAAGAAAAAGTCAATGAACCGTATTTGTGAGCCTTCTGAACAAATAAGTTACTTTTTTTTTTTTAGAGAAACATAGTAAGCTATGGGTTTAACAGTAGGTTTTCCTCACAAACACTGACAGTAGCCCTCAGTGAAGAGGCCACAGGAAAAGAAGAATGGACACCTCTGGGAAGTTTAATGGTTTTTACTTAGTTGATTTGTCTGTAATGGTTAAGCAAAGGGAGAGGGAGGAAGGGATGAGGGAGGAAAGAGGGGAGGGGAGGGAGGAAAGAGGGGAGGGAGGGATGAGGGAGAGGGAGGGGGTGAGGGAGGAGGGGGGAGGAGGGAGAGGGAGGGGCTGAGGGAGGAGGGGGGATGAGGGAGAGGGAGGGGGTGAGGGAGGAGGGGGGATGAGGGAGAGGGAGGGGGTGAGGGAGGAGGGGGGAGGAGGGAGAGGGAGGGGGTGAGGGAGGAGGGGGGAGGAGGGAGAGGGAGGGAGGGGGCCTCTGGTCAAAGATGTCTGAGTCAAGGGCACGTGGAAAGCAAACGGTAAGCCACAAGCACTTTGGGACCGCTGCCCAGGTGATCTAAGTGGATGGTTGGTCGCTCTGAGGGATCTAAGTGGATCTCAAGCCTAGAAGGAGTGTGAGAAGGCCGTATAATCCACCTTTGGGGGGTGCAGCCAAACTGTTCCAACCCTGTCCCTCAGCATGCACTCACGCAGCATTTCCTGGGCACCCATCCCAGCTGGGGTCCCACTGTCCCCGGCTGCCCTGACCTCAGGCTCCCCTTTGGAAAGGTGACAAGCAGCAGTTCCCTTAACGTGAGTCCTGAAACCTGGGTTCTCCTACCAGCTCTCTGCCACTCGATCAGCGGGCCGGACTTCCACAGGCCTTGCCTCTCTGTACCCTTTCCAGCCCAGAAAATAAAAAGTGGGGGAGACCGTGGATCACTTATAGCCCACCCGGCTGTGACAACCAACTGCATACGTGAAAAGAACCCACCCCAGATTGCTGCTCTTTTCTTGGCCTGGTCCTGTCTCTCTATGTGGCTCTTGTGCCAAAAGCTATCCCTGGGGGTCTGAGCCAAACAACTGTGTAGGGGAGCGGGCTTCCATCAGGCAGATCTGGAAAGGGCACAAGGAAACAGAACTCGCCCTTGAAGGTGAGACTCTGCCAGTTTAAAAATTCAAGCCCAGAAATCATCATCTAACTTATTAAATACAACCTATCATCACCTCTTGCAGGAAAAAAACAAAACAAAAAACCCACAGCTAGTGTAACTGTAGCAATAAAGTAATTAGGGAGGCACACTTCCTCTAAAATGAAACCACCAATACTGTAACTTCCAGTTAAATTTAATTACTACCTTATTTCCTTTACAATAGATGACCCAGTTTTTGGACAATATTCTCAGAAAGAGATTACGTGTGCGTGTAAAACTCTGCCCTATCTTCGAGAAGCAGAGAGACCATTCACTGAGCTCACCTAATCCATCCAGATATAAATGTGTGCAAGGCGAATGGATAGGATACAGCCCACCGAAGAAACACGTTCTATTCTTACACAAAGGCCAAATAGGCAAGCAGTCCAATGTTTATGCCTCTAACAAAAAGCAATCCCATGGAGACCCGAGAGCCATTTGTCAGCCTTGCTGACTGACTTCCAGAGGGCAGCCTTGGACATTTAGATGAAGAGCCCATCACCCCCAGTATATGCAGACCCCGCTATGCCCCCGGTCCCTGGGTCCCTGGGCAAGGATGGGGCACTGGCACAAAGATCTACATTTTGGCCGCTGCACAGACTCTCATGACCTAGAAAGCCCCTGATGTGGCAGGAGAGCAGAGAGGGTGGGTCCACGGATGCTTTGGTTTGCCCTCACTATTCACCAATGTTGTCCCAGACAGAGCTGAGCACAGTGCATAGTGACATGTGAATGACCGTGAATTGACATGCACAGTGAACGGGTAACAGAGAGGTGTCGAGAGCATCCCAATCCCAGGCAACCAGAACATCCCCGAAGACAAGATCATATACTTCTTCGTTCATTATTCCCCGTAATGAAAAGTGAGGGGGTGGGGATAAACATCCTACCCTCAAGGAGCTCAGAGACTAGGAGGGAAATACACATGTAAACAGGCAATTACAAAAGAGCGTAATTAATTCTACAGCGGGAGGAAAAGGCAGCAGGGAGAAGACTCAGAGAAGGACGGTCAGGATGGCTTCCCAGAGCTCAGGACCTTGAAGCCTGGACCTCAAGTACAAAAAGAAAGTATGAGCCACACAGGGTGTGGGGTGGGGTGGGAGAAACTAGATACCCCAGACGAAGGTGTACCGGCCCGACGGCAGAGAGGGAGGACAATAGTCTGAGGAAAGCAAGGGCTTCCACGGGACCGTGTGGGAGGGAGGAAGAGAGGAGAAACAGACGAGGCGGCCGAGAAGCCGAGGCCAGGGGGTGCAGACGGTAGTGTCTGTACCCGATGCTGCAGATTTCAAGTGACGAGGAAAGGCCACTGACAAGTCCCTATTTGTGTTTAAGAATAATCAGGCTGACAAAAATATAAAAATGTTGCCACTCAAACAGAATACAAAAACAGAAAGGGGAGTTGATGAGGAAATGGTGAATGGTTGACAGCGGTTGAAGTCAGGGGGTGGGGACGTGGGGGTTCATTACACTATTCTCATCATTTCATCTAGGTTTGAAATTTTCCAGAGTGGAAATATTTTTTAAACTAACATGAATCGTTTTTAAATCAGAAGCATATCTATTCTTGCAATTTTTTAAAAAATGTTATATATCCTAACTCATTAGCCAAAAATAAATGGGAGTGGTTTTGTATATTTTTTTCTACATTTTAAAAATATCACCGCGCTGCAGGGTGGCGAACAGATTGGAGAGAAGGAAAGAGGGGACAGTAGGCCATTAGGAGGCTGTGTGGGGACTCAAGTGAGAGATGGTGGTGGCCTATACCAACACAGTGGCAGGGAAGATGAAGGGCTGGATTTACAACGTTCCGGAGGCACAATGGCCAGGACCCGGTGATTGACTAGACACGAATGAATCATGCATTCAGTCACTCTCTCTGCAAAGACTGAGGGCCACCTGCTCTGCCCACAGCACTCCCAGGGACTGCAGGAAAATGAAGAGGCAGGTCCGACTCATATGAGGCACAGCAATCAATGACAGAAATAAGATGAAATAAACCAAAAGGACAAAAACAGTTCTGGAAAAGTGAAAAAGTAAAAGCCGTAAGTAAACATTCGCTTAAAACATGCTAACATGAATACCAGCAAAACTGAAAAATGCTGGCAAATAAATTTGAGGAGTTTAACCACACACACTTACAGTGAGAGAACGATAAAAGACAGCCAAGGTAAACGGTGAGATTACAACCTAAAAGAACAGTACTACAATCAAAACTACAGATAAAAAGGCAAAAAAGGGTACGTAATATCAGCTAATGGAATATATTAAAAAGATTAAATAGTGAAATAAAATTATTGAGGATGCATACATTTTGCTAAAAGTACATTCTAACCAAAGGGTATTGGGGGAAGCACAGGTTGTGATATTGACACCAGCTTCCCCGGGGCCACATGCTCAACCTCAACCCCCCGAGGCACCTTGAAGGACTCGGAGTCCAGCCACACCAAATACTCGCCATTCCCCAGATCTGCCATGTTTTTCTTAAAGGACACTTCTAGGAAGAGAGGTAAGGTTTACACTGCACTATCCACAGAAAAGGCTCATAAAAGTCCTCTTTGCACATCGATCTTTCTCCTCAAAGCTTCCCAGTGCCAAAAATCTCTGCTCACACGCCCTCCCTGATACGTTATCCATTCCCAAGGATGCCCACCTTCTCTGCCCCGGCACTCTTGCTTCGGCTGAGAGACCCTCCTTGACACAGCCATCCCCTGGGGAAGAGTGGTCCAGCTTGAGCCTGAGTGTTCCTCTTGCCAGAAAGCACACCTTAGACCCGAGTGAATGGAATTCTCTCCCTCATTACATCTTACCCGCATGCCAGGCTTCCCCCAAAACTGGACTCTTCCTAAATAAAGTGTCCTGGGGTCTAGCCATGGGCCTGGCACATAGATGGTGCTCAGTTAACATCTGTTGAGGGGCGCCTGGGTGGCTCAGTTGTTAAGCGTCTGCCTTCAGCTCAGGTCATGATCCCAGGGTCCTGGGATCAAGCCCAGCATCGGGGAGCCTGCTTCTCCCTCTCCCGCTCCCCCTGCTTGTTTTCCCTCTCTCGTGTCTCTGTCAAATAAATAAATAAATCTTTTTTAAAAAATCTGTTGAAGGCAAAGAAATGAAAGATCAGTAGCCTTCCAGCTGGAATGGACAGGGCTCCATTATTGAACCAGGATAAATTCCACGGCAGAGGGTCCTGGCCCCACGGAGGCTTCTTACAATGTATATCTCAGGAGAGAGCCCTGGGCTCCTGTCTCTCATGTGGGCATTGTCAGCTCTTCCCAAAAGACACGTAAGGTAACAGCAGAGATGCCCTCACACAGGGTCCATGGCAACAACGTGAGGAAGGAAGAGCAGTGCGGCTGCATGACCTCAAGGAGAGATGGCCTCCAGGTACGTGATCGGGAAGGCTTACTGGAGGAAGGGGTCAGAGCCAAGGCTCTGAAGATGGCGAGGCTGCATGGATGGGGTACGAGCTACCATACAGAGCCAATTTCAGCCCTGCACCACAAAGACTGCCCTTCCCCCGGGTCCCCAGCACACAGTCAGCCACGCAGTCCCGCAGGCGGCATTTCTGTCCGGTGTGAAGCAAGTTCCCCAATTTCCACCGTGGCCACCGATCGTGTGGCCGGATCGCATCTCTATGGTGCAGAGACCTGCTCCTGGGCTTTCAGCCCCGCCTCCAGCACTAGGCGACCCCGGGCAGCCATTGCATTTGCATTTTGGACAGCCTTAAGTGTGAGAAGCTATCACGCTCTATTCTCTGAGAGAACCTAACAATTCCAGCTGCCTCTTCCATAAGGCGCTCCCTGTGAAGCTTAAATAGCCAGTGACAGTTCACAGCATTATACTCCATAGCACGGAGTTACCTAACCTAACCAAGTTTTATGCACCAGTTCTCAGCTTTCCCAGCCATTTGGATTATGTAAATCGTGATACATACTTATGACGACCAGGATGATGGCTGGCTTTTTATTTTTTCAGTTCCAGAAGGAGCAAGAACGTCCTTTGTCTCAACGTCAGGGAAGCCCTGATGAGAGGTTCACCAGCTGTCCAGCCTTGCATTCATCTGAAAAGAGATGCTCACCTGGAATAAACAGAGACTCTGATACCACAGATCTCAGACAGCACAGTGAGTGTAGGAGAACCATGCTAGACACTGAATGTGTGTGTCCCCCCTCCAACTCATAGATTGATATCCTAACCCATAATGCTATGGTGTTTGGAAGTGGGGCCTTGGGGAGGTGATTAGGTCATGAGAGCAGAGCCCCCACACAAGAGATTAGTTTCCTTATAAAAGAGAACCCAGAGAGCTCCCATGTCCCTTCTACCACAGAGGACACAGAAAGAAGACACCTGTCTATAAGCCAGAACACAAGCCCTCACCAGATACTAAATCTGCTGGTGACTAGATTATGGGACTTCCCATCCTTCATAACTGTGAGATAAAAATGTCTGTTGTTTGCACACCATTCAATCTATGATATTCTGTGGGAGCAGCCCAAACAGAGGAAGACAAGGCTCCAAGGCAGAATTTATTGGAAATGGCGAGGAACCGGCTCCATGACTCTTGAGCTCCCCACCCGGAGGCCTTTATCTGCTTTGGGAATATAAAATTTTGAGAGGGAAGAGCAAGGGGGAATCTGTGAAGCGAGTATTTTGCAGAGAACTATTAAGATACTGTGAGTCCTGCTCTGCGCTGCATGGGAAGGGAACAGAATGGGCTTTCTGTCAGCTCAGGCCTGGGAAGGGGGCTTGCACGGGGCCAGTCAAGGACAATGAAGACTATCCCAGCACTTGGGGGACACTGTGTACTGTAGAGCAGTCTGGGCAGCGCGTGGCGGCCGGAGAGAGCATACAGCTGGGACCGGCCTGCACCCCCAGGGTTTACAGGAACGGGACGTGGACCACGAGGGAAAGCCAGGCTGGCTTAAAGCCCGCCCCAGAGGAGGCCTGGGACAGGGTGAGGCCTCCAAGGGCAAGATGAAATGTGGAGAAACATCACAAAACCAGAACGAGAGCGGCCCAGGAGGGGAGAAATGACGTAGTGTGCATCAAGGGGAGCTGCAGGGGGGCTCCCACGTGGAGGCATTCCCAAGCAGCTCACCAGAGTATCTGTGAGAAAGAGTCAGCTAAGACTATCTGCCAGGCCTGGGAGTGTGACGCACAGGGCGCTTCCCGGAAGAGCTCTCGTGTCGTCCCTCCCCTGTCCTGTCCTTCCTGGATCACCCGAGGTCAGCAATAGCCCTTAGGGGGTACAGACGGAAGAGCAGACGAAAGAAGGCCGCACCTCTGCTCTGGCAAGGGATCAGCCACAGTGAGAGGCCTGCTGTGGGAAACACACAATCCCATATTAATTGAATTCAGAGATTTTATTAATTTGGGGGTCTAGATATCCCTAATTTCTGAAACGTGTTTGCAACTAACATAACTGTTGGATTGTCTGCTGCCTAAGCATGGTCAGAAAAGCCAGGAACCCGCGCAAGTGTTCATCAGAGGCCAGGGAAATTCAGCCCCCTGCCCCTACCCAATAAAATGTAAAGGGGCAATGAGAGACAAAATGAAGCTACCTTTGATTATATCCCGAAGTCAGGTTTGTTTGATACATAACAAAAGCCACAAATCACCATTGCTATCAACATAGTTGAGAAGTAATTCTTTAAACCTTTTTTTCAGATTATAACTTCTGAGCCATACGTTTTATGTCTACAAATTATCCTAAGAAAGCCATCCTAACTACAACTAGACTGAATGCATCATCATCTCTGCAGTAGACACTGAAGTTCAATCCGCCCAACACCCGGGCCTCTCCCGTTTGCCTGTTTGCCTGCCATTCAGTAAAGGCATAAAAGCTAAACGTTCATCTCCGCAGTCTCGCTTGCAGCTAGGAGGGGTCCGTGACACAGTGTGGGCCAGCAAAACACAGCCAAACGCCTACAGGTGCTGCCTTTCGCCTCCTACCTTCTCCCCACAGTAAATGCCATGGAAATGGCTAGAACTGCCGCCATTTAACCACTAGGTCTTAAACAAGTGGCCAAGGGAATTTCAGAGAATCCGGCACTGACATCATGAGCCACTGAACCTGGCAATTATCCCCCTCTCTGCAGACCTCATGCTAAGTGAGACAAATAAACACCCATTCATTTAAGACCCTGTGCTTGGGTTTTCTGTCACTTAAAGCTAAATGCAACCCTAGCCTGTAGAACATGCGCACATACATAGGACACATACATGCCTACTGCAATATCTATACATATGACAGATACACCAAAATGTATGCATGCTGAGATTACCTATCATTTTTATTATCTTCCTTTTCTCCTATTGATTATTTAAAAATTTTTTCACACCAAACATGTGTTGCTTTTGCAATAAGACAAAAACTTTATGAAAACTACTTTTTGATAGTGAAGCCCTGACTATGCACACCGAAATGTAGACATGTTTCGTGGTCCTCAAGGGCTTTGTCTGCTTCTTTGTTCCATGGCTGGCTCAGCACACACCCACTCTTAACCACTTGTATGAAGATGGAATCCCAAAGAGACCAGACAAAATTCTACAAAGATAAATGGAGCATGAAGTGATAAGAAACAGATTTATCTGACATGAAAAGGCAGATGTTTATCATATTTGGGGTAAAATCTGCAAGGCCTAGAGATTAACAGATATCACAGGAGAAAAGAGAACAAATCAAGGTTGGCTGAGTGTTGGGGTCCCAGACACTCAATAATAATTCATAGGACTAAGGAAGTTGGGAAGCAGAGCCAGCTTTGGGGTGGGCAGAATCATGATCTCCGTTTTGGACAGGTTGAGCTTAAAGCTAATGGTGGGACCACCCAGGGAAGAAATCCAATAGGCTGGGGTGTCAGGGTGGCTAGTCGGTTAAGTGGGTGACTCTTGATCTCAGCTCAGGTCTTAATCTAGGGGTCATGAGTTCAAGCCCCATGTTGGGCTCCATGCTGGGTGTGGAGCCTACATTAGAAGGAAGGAAGGAAGGAAGGAAGGAAGGAAGGAAGGAAGGAAGGAAGGAAGGAAGGAAGGAAGTGGGAAGGAAGGGGGAAGGAAGGAAGGAAAAGAAAAAGAAATCCAATAGGTGGATGATAATTTTTCACCCAGTAAACCTTTAGTGAACACCTAATACATGAGTAGAATCACATGCTAATACATGCTAATCACTATTCTATATACAGAGACAAGATATAGTACCGGCTTTACTCAACAGCTTGCAGTCTAGAGAGATGAAGAATGTAAACACCAATGGCACAGCAGAACTTAAAGAAAAGCTATAAATTACAGTAAAGAAGAATAGTTAATTCTGACTGCATATCGAAGATTTCACCAAGATGGTGGAGCTTGAGCTGAGGCTTAAAGAATAAAAATGTAATATATAAGAGAAAGGCAGTGGAGAGAGTTACAGACTGAAGAAACCGCATGAGCCAAGGCACAGAGGTGCAAAGATGGCGCATGCTCCAGCTGACAAGAGCAGAGTCTGGGCAGGTGTGATGAAAGAAGAGGTAAGGCCAACTAGAGGAGCCAGGGAACCCACAAGCAGAGGAACCCAAACTCCAGGCAATGAGGAGCCCCTGGGAAGATTCTAAAAGCGTAGATGAGGGATCCCACCTGTTTTGGGGAAGATAAGCCTGGCTGAGAAGGCCAAACTGCGGAGGCAAGGTATCAGAGGTGGGGAAACCAGTTATGAAGCTACTGAAACATCCAGCAAGAGAGAAGACTTGAACTTGGAGAATTCAAGGAATGGTTACAAGACATTAGCTGGCACAGAATGATAGGACTTCATGACTCACTGTGGGGGTTTTTGAGTGAGAAACATAGAGGAGTAAAAAAATGCTCAGTGTGGTACCTGAGAAGGTGAGGTATTTCTGCTTTCTGCAAACGTAATCCTGCTTTAGGGTCTACTTCTTTATCCTAGACTAACACAGGCTTTTTTTGTTGTTGTATAATTAAAAAAAAAGTTCTAGCTGTATTATCTGACATATAACACTGTGTTAAAATGTACAGTGTGATTATTTGATATCCTTCTATATTAGGAATGTTTACCCCAATAAGGTTAGTTAGTACATCCTTCACCTCACATAATTATTACTTTATTATGGTGGTTTGATAAAATCTAAGTTTTACTCTCATAGCAACTTTCAGGTACACAATATGGTACATGGTAACTACAGTCGCCTGCTGTAAGAGCCCCGAAATATGCCCATCTTAGTTTGTACCTTTTAACCAACATCTCCCAGTTACCCCCACCCGCCAGTCCCTGACAACCATCAATCTACTCTGTTTCTATGAGACCAACATTTTTAGATTTCACATATAAATGGGATCATAAAGTATTTGTTTTTCCCTGACTTATTTCACTTTGCATAATATCCTCAAGGTCCATTCCCATTATCACAAATGATAGGGATTTCCTTCTTTTTTTGTGAGCAAATAATATTCTATTGTGTGTATATATGTGTATCACTTTTGAGATATATACATATATATCTCATTTTCTTTATCCATTCATCTGTCAATAGACAATTGTTTCCACCTCTTGGCTATTGTGAATAATGATACAGTGAACATGAACACGGGAGAGCAGACATCTCTTCAAGATGGTGGTTTCATTTCCTTTGGATATATATCCAGAATTGGGATTGCTAGACCATACTGTAGCTCTGTTTTTTTAATTTTTTGAGGAACCTCCATACTGTTTTCCATAGTGGCTGCACCAATTTACATTCCCACCAATAGTGTGCAAGGGTTTCTTTCTGTCAACATCCTCAACAGAATTTATCTCTTGGAATAGCCATTCGAACAGGTATGGAGTGGTATCTCATTGTGGTTTTGATGTGCACTTTCCTGATGATGAGTAACGTTGAGGACCTTTTGTTTGTTTGCTACTGACTTGTATGGTCCTTTACATACTTACAACATGAATCCCTTACCAGATACATGGTTTGCAAGTATCTTCTCCCATCCATTGGCTGCCTTTTCATCTTGCTGATTGCTCTTTGTGCTAACGTTATGCTATTTTGTTTGCTATAGTCTCTTCACTGATTTGTGCTTTGGTTGCTTGTGCTTTTGGTGTTAAACATACACACACACACACAAAAAAAAATCATTGCCAAGAACAATGTTACAAAGATTTTCCCCCATGTTTTCTTCTAGGAATTATACAGTTTCAGGTCTTACACTTAAGTCGTTCATCCATTTTGAGTTAATTTTTATGAGTGACATAAAATAAGGCCTAATTTCATTCTTTTCATGTAAATATTCAGTTTTACCAACACTATTTTTTTAAAGATCTTTATTTGTCAGCGAGAACACAAGCAGGGGGAGTGGCAGGCAGAGGGAGAAGCAGGCTCCCCACCGAGCAAGGAGCCTGATGCAGGACTCGATCCCAGAACCCAGTGACCATGACCCGAGCCAAAGGCAGACACTCAATGGACTGAGCCACCGGGGATCCCTTACCAACACTATTTATTGAAAAGACTATCATTTCCGCATTGAGTATTCTTGGCTCCTTCTTGTCATAGATTAGATGACCGTTTATGTGTGGCTTTATTTCTAGACTCTCGATTCTTTCCTTCAGTCTCTGTGTCTGTTTTTATGTCATACCTTACTGTTTTGATTCCTATAGCTTTGTAATATAGATTGAAATCATGAAGTGTGATACCTCCCACTTTGTTCTTTCTCAAGACTGCTTTAGCTATTGACTCTTTTGTGTTCCATACAAATTTTAGGATTGTTTTTCTATTTATTTGAAAAATGCCATTGGAAATTTCATAGAGATCTCATTGAATCTATAGATGGTTTCAGGTAGTGTGGGCATTTTAACATTAAGTCTTTCAAACCGTGAACATGGAATAACCTTCCCTTTGCTTTTGTCTTCAATTTCTTTCATCAGTGTTTTGTAGTTTTCAGTGTACAGATCGTTCACTTCCTTGGCCAATTTATTCCTAAGGATTTTATTGCTTTTGATCTATTATACATGGGATTTTTAATTTCTTTTTCAGACAGTTCATTGTTAGTGTATAGAAATGCTACTTTTGTATGTTGATTTTATATCCTAAACTTTACTGATGTGGCATCTCTGGGTCTAGAGGGGCATGATGTTTTGTCAGTTCAGGCCACTGGGATCCACAACGTTGACAAACGTGTGGTGTTTGGCACAAGCCGTGGGGGTTCACAGTGGCTACAAAGGCTACCGGGGGCCTCATCAGTGCCTCCAGGTCTGGCGACTAGGGACCAGGGCTGACAGCGGTAGTGGCTATGGGTGGTGGTGCGCACACACTCAGCCGTGGGAGCCAGCCGCAGGTGCCTGCATAATGGTAGCGGTCAGAGACACACACACATCATGGTCAGGGCCATGGCCGGCAGCAAGGACTGGGGTCAACTGTTGGCACACTAGCAGCTGCAAGGACCCTGGCTGTCAGCATGCACTCCTCTGGTCCCACCAGAGGCACACAGCAATGGAGAGCAGTGCCAGGAGTTGGACAGGAGGCATGCAGGTGCCTAGCTGAGGGGGCAAACCACAGGTGAGACCCATAGTGCAGGCCAGTAACAGGAGACGGGGCTGGATCTGGACGCTCAGCCGCTGTAGGGGACTGGGCTGTCAGCATGCACTTTCATGGCTGCATGGTCTCGTCATAGGTTCGCACACAACAATCAAGTCAGGCGACAGGAGTACAGCCTGTAGCATGCAGGTGCATAGCTAGAGGGTCTAGCCCCAAGTACACACATAGCAGAGAGGTCAGCCATGGGGCTCTAAGCCGTCATCTTGCACTTGTGCGACACAGGGGCTGGAGCTGGTTGCTGGTCCAGATGCCAGGCTCCAGAGGATGGGAGCATGGGGAAAGAGGTAGAGAGCAGGGAGGGACTCAGCAGCTGGCTTTAGCAAATGCAAAAACCAGTAGATCTGTAGGAGGTCTGTGGTTTCTTCAGTGGCAAAAGCTGTTGGGGTCCTCTACAGAGCAGGTCACCGGGAACCACCGTCCCTCTTGCTGGGTGGCTGATAGTACAGTCTCCTTTTCCTTATTATATAGCTGTCTCTATAGGTCTCAGGTCTGCTGATGTCTGCGTGGGATGAAACCAAAGTGAATCCCGTGGGCAGGGCCCTGGAAGCCTGGAGAAGCTGGTCACACAGCTTGCTCTCCCTTTTCCAGCGAGGGGAGTTCTTTCTAGGTGGGGATTCTCTCTTGGCACTGAGTGGATTCCACCTGGAGGATAAGATTATGCAGACAAAATGAAGCTGTTCTTCCTTCCCTTTCTGTGTGGTTATTCTCAGGTGTTTTGTTCTCAGGTGTGGTGTTGCTGAAGTTTTTTAAGTGGACTGCAGAGCGCTCCCGGGCTATTTTTTTTTTCATGGATAGCGGTCTAATTGTTGATCTTTGTGGAGGGATGGTGGACAGGGTCTCCTACTCAACCATCTTGGCAACATCACCTCCCTAACAGAGGCTTTTTGAAGGAAGGAATCCTATTATACCCCAGCCCCTGTTACATAACAGATGTTCAGTAAATTAATAAATACAGAATGAGGGAATCCATCAATGAAAATAGAAGTTCCTACAGTTTTTTTCAAGACAATAAAAAGAGCAAAGAGATCACAACAATTTCTCTTCCTGGGCACCTGGTTGGCTCAGTTGGTAGGGCATGCAACTCTTAATCTCAGGGTCGTGAGTTCAAGCCCCAGGTTAGGCATGGAGCCTACTTAAAAAAACAAAGAAACAAAAAACACAACTTCTCTTCCTACCCTTGCCTCTAATAACCAGTCCAACTGCTTCCCCTATTTATCTGAATCCTCCATTTTTTCAACAGGCTGCTTTGGCAAAAAAAAAAAAAAAAAAAACTGACATAGATTCTCACCATTCTTATTGCTCCACCAACTCTCCCTGGGACTCAGTGGCCTGCAAAGCTCTTCACTAACAAATTAGTCCCCGAGTGCCCATGAGAGAAGTCCCCATTGTCAGACCAGCAGATGGGATGATTTCTCTGACTTGACAGACGGACCAAGCCTACACACCACTATTTGGGCTTGGCATCTGTTGCATCAAAGCCCCAAGAGGACTGAGCCCTCCTCCTATGTGCCTAACCAACTATTTCAGCACCTTTTTCTTATGTCAAAAGCCAAACTGAATCTTCCAGAGCAGTTCCAGATTTGGCAGATTTATGCTCAGCATGTCGAGATCCAGGAACTCATTATGACACAGAAGGTCCTTTGTTCAGTAAAACCACAAAAGCATAAATGAAAAGAGAAACCAACAGCCACACGGCAACAAAGTATATAAAACAGCAGGAACCACAAAGACTCCAATCCCATTAGGAAAATAGGAGGTGATTAAGGGGGAAAATAAACAGCTTTAACGCTCTCTTGTGGAATGATTGCAGCCTTTCCCTGAGTCATCATTTATGAAAATAAATTCACTTATTTCCAGCAAGCTATGCTAAAAATGTATATATACAAAAGGCCTGGGCTTCTTTCTCAATTGTTTAGATTCTCATATTAATTCAGTTCAGGTCAGTGGTTCAAATCGCGTGCAGCCTGGGTAGTTTCTCCGAGGAAAACTCAGTGCACAACTCAGATCACTCTACTGCCTGAAGTCTGTCTTCCCTCCAAGTCTCACTGGCTACTGGCATCATGGGTAGACAAGCAGCCCTTCCCCAATTTGGAAAAGCAACACCAAATCCTTATGCTTTAAATACAATGAGTCATCATGCATCAATATCACTTTTTTATTTATATGACATTATGAGCTGAATCGTGTCCCTCCCATAATTTATATGATGAAATGTGACTCACTCAGAATGTGACTTCATTTGCAGACAGCATCTTTAAAGAGCTAATTAAGTTAAAAATGGAGTCACCAAGGCGGGCCCTAATCTGATATGACTGGTGTCCCTCTAAGAAGAGAAAATTTGAACAGAGACACAGGCAGAGAAAAGACAACAAGAAGACACAGGAGAGGCCATGGCCATCTGTAAGCCAAGGAGACAGGCCTCAGAAGGAACCAATCCTGCTGACACCTTGCTCACAGATTTCTAACCTCCATGACTGTGAGACCATAAATTTACGTTCTGTAAGCACACAGTGTGTGGTAGTTTGTTTTAGCAGCCCTGACAAACTAAGACATACCGCATTTCCTCTAACCAATGTCGCAACGCCCACAGAATGTAAGCTCCAGGAAAGCAAAGATTTTTGTAGGTCTGGACTCCTGGCATATTCTCAGCCTCTGAAATAATGCCTAGGAGAGAATGGGCACTTAATATTTGCTGAAGAACGAAGATTATGCTTCAGTTCAAAATACCATTCTTCCCATCCCTCCTACTCTGCTCAGGTCAAATCCTGGTTATATTGTTGAAAAAACGATTCAGAGAATCCAAACCACCAGTAAATGCACCACATCCATTTTCGCCCAGCGGATGTCCAGTTCAATCAGATGTGCACGCATTCTTTGCACCTGCTTCCTCTTGGATACACAACTGCTGGCAACAGATTCTGACCCATCAGAGATGGAAGAAACTGTCCTCTTTGTTTGGTTTTGCTGTGGCAAATCCACAGTATAAAGAGTCCCCTCCAGGGAACCCTCCTACACTGTTGGTGGGAATGCAAGCTGGTGCAGCCGCTCTGGAAAACAGTACGGAGATTCCTCAAAAAGTTGAGAATAGAGCTACCCTATGACCCAGCAATTGCACTACTGGGTATTTACCCCAAAGATACAAATGTAGGGATCCAAAGGGGTACATGCACCCCGATGTTTATAGCAACAATGTCCACAATGGCCAAACTGTGGAAAGAGCCAAGATGTCCATCAACAGATAAATGGATAAAGAAGAGGTGGTATATATATATATATATACACACAATGGAATATTATGCAGCCATCGAAAGAAATGAAATCTTGCCATTTGCAACGATGTGGATGGAACTGGAGGGTATTATGCTAAGCGAAATAAGTCAGAGAAAGACATGTATCATATGATCTCACTGATATGAGGAATTCTTAATCTCAGGAAACAAACTGAGGGTTGCTGGAGTGGTGGGGGGTGGGAGGGAGGGGGTGGTTGGGTGATAGACACTGGGGGCGGTATGGGCTATGGTAAGCGCTGTGAATTGTGCAAGACTGTTGAATCACAGATCTGTACCTCTGAAACAAATAATACCTTATATGTTAAAAAAAAAAAAAGATAGCAGGAAGGGAAAAATGAAGGGGGGGAGAATCGGAGGGGGGAGACGAACCATGAGACACTATGGACTCTGAGAAACAAACTGAGGGTTCTAGAGGGGAGGGGGGTGGGGGGATGGGTTAGCCTGGTGATGGGTATTAAAGAGGGCACCTTCTGCATGGAGCACTGGGTGTTATACGCAAACAATGAATCATGGAACACTACATCAAAAACTAATGATGTAATGTATGGTGATTAACAAAACATAATAAAATAAAATTAAAAAAAAAAAGAGTCCCCTCCAGCCTAAAAGACTAGTGACCTCACAAGAGCCAAAGGGCCTGGCTCGAACTTACCCAAAATGCCTACCTTTCCCTCAGTCAGGGGAGCTTTGATCAATGGCCACCTCTACCACTGACTCAAAGCTCAAGTATCCCCCAACTCAATTTAACAAGTTTTTATGGAGCACCTACTCGATGTTTAGCAATACGCAAAGCAAAAGGAAGCGGAAGAAATAGATATAAAAAGCATGAGCCACGCCTTCCAGCTTAATGATATGTCTGAGATGCAAATCAAGGAAGCATGTGGCCTGGAGACAAAGAAGCAGGGAACCTGGATTGGAGTCAGGAGACCCGCCGGCCAGGGGCAAGTTCTCTGCCTCTCCCATCTGCAAAATGGGGAGGGCAAGGGAGGCCTCCCGGAAGGTCTCTTCCAGTCTGTCAGGCTGTGGATCTGCGGCTGGTGGGACAGGCTGCCTTGTTTGGTTGCAAGGACAAAGAGACCCATGAACGTCACCTCCAGGGAAGGGGTGGGTGAGGCAAGTCATTGTCAGAGACACAGGGGCTGGACCTGAGAAACCCCGAGAACAAACAGGTTGGGGGCACCTCTCTCGCACTTGATTCACAGAATGACCCACATAGTTCTTTTCTGTCTGCCAACGTATTTGTATTTCCTGCTCCCTCATAATCTCATTTTACACATGGCTTTGGCCATGGCTCCATCCTGCTCTCTGCCTCAGCAGATCCCTGGTAAATGCTCTTCATGTTTAGTAGCTCAGGTTCCTGAGCAAGAACATCTGATTGCTCTCACTCACCTTTTTACCCCAGATGATCATCATAATCTACCGTGGCCTGGGCATGCTTGGGTCAGCCTCCACCCCAGGCGACAGTATGGTGGGGACAGGGCACAGGCCAGGCCTGGCACAAAGTCTGGCAGCTGAGGCAGCAGAGGGGACGGCCAGGTAGCCTCCCTTACAAGGGGGCACAGTTGGCGATTTGGAAGTCAACGGTCATGATGTATGGTACAGCCAAAAAGTGCCTAACAAAGTATGTTATCTGGGATGTGGGTCGGATTGGCCCACAAGTGATGGCACTTAATCTCCTCTACCCTCCCTCCGGCGTCCACAATTAGGCTATACCGGGGATGCGTGGGTCTTTACCCTCTGACTTAAAATTCTTCTGGAGATGGGGAAAGGAGGCGCAGTTAGTCCCATGACCATCAGTAATCCTAGCGCTACGGGTGCCTGGATGGCTCAGTTGATTAAGCGACTGACTCTCGGTTTCAGCTCAGGCCCTGAGCAAAGGGTCTTTGGACAGAGCCCTGAGTTGGGCTCTGTGCTCAGCATGGAGCCTGCCTTCTTCTTCCTCTGCCCCTCCCTCTGCTCCTCCCCCTGCTTACTCTCCTAAAATAAAGAAATAAAATCTTTAAAAAAAAGAATAATCCTAGGGCTATCCCCCTGATGGGTCATGCCTGTATACATAGTGAGAACTGGGATCAGGCACAAAGACCCTGGATTACCAATGAGAGTCCTGGGCCATTTGTGTGACCTTGAGAAAAATCATTTAACCTTTTGGACCTTGATTTCTCACTTGTAAAGAGAATAACATCTTCCCTATATATTTTATAGAATTATAATGAGAAACAAAGAAGGAAACAAATTAAAAATTGCTTTTAAAAGCATAAAGTCCTAAATTCATTTAAATAAAGAAGTTAAGGGCGCCTGGGTGGCTCAGATGCTTGAGCGTCTGCCTTCAGCTCAGGTCATGATCCCAGGGTCCTGCGATCAGGTCCCGCATCAGGCTTCCTGCTCCTTGGGAGTCTGCTTCTCCCTCTGCTTCTCTCTCTCTCTCTCTGTCTCTCATGAATAAATAAATAAAAATCTTTAAAAAAAAAGTTAACAATAACTTCAGTCAAATCAGAGAATACAGTCTATAGAAAATACAGGCATAGAAAAGAAAAAACAAAACAACAACAACAAAAAAAACCCCCAAGATTAGAAGAAAATACACCAAAATGGTCAATTGTCTCCGGTAGACAATGGTAATTACCTCTGGATGGTAAGACATGGGTGATTTTCATTTCCTCATACTTTTATCCTATATTCTTCAAATTGTCTGTAACAAATATATTAGTGTGATAAATCGAAAAATATTCCATTAAGAAATGTGTGCATCAATGAGATCTCACACCCTTTCTTCCCTGGCTATGTTAGTTGCATCTGGACATTTTATTGTTTTGTTTCTAAGTGTTTCACTTAGAGGCTGAGCAAAGGAAATAAAAGAAGGTCAGCTTCAAACCAGTCTATTTCTGCGGCATGTTAGCATGCCTTTGAAAGCATTCAATAGCAAGGGAATGTGGAAACCTCCCAGCTGAAATGAGGCTCACATGGCATGTTTGCATTTCAGCTACTGGGGCTGCCCTTACTCTCCACTACGGAGATTTAACCCTGCAATGCTGTTTCATCTCATTTAGGGAACCCACGTGATGCTGTAGTGAAAATCATTTTTTCAAATGTTCACAGATCCTCAAGTAAAAAGGTACAACGTGGAAGGTTTGTGCATATGTGATTCATAAAGTGGTACTGGATATCCGGAGCCAACAGATCAGCAATGGTAATAAAAACACACTTTTGTAGCTGACCTAAATATATCTTGAGTCCCTACCGTGTGCCACGCTCTGTGCTAAACAGAATAGGCTAGAATGGCGACAAAGACAGACCCAGTCCCCCAGCACCTAACACAGCGTCTGGATAGATAGGACGCTCCCAATCAACAGTCGCTGAAAGAATACACGAGCATTTCTGCCTCTGTGGGCGCCCCCTCCCCACAGACGTGGGCAGGGCTGTCCTTGAAGGGATTTAGAACCCAAGGTCATGCTAAGAAAAAGAGGAGGGTAACCAGGGGTGAGCCAGCTGTGTGCCCCTTTCACCAACTACACTACTTCATAAACGGGGGGGTGCAAATATTATTTATCTCTTTTAATCAAATTAAAATCAAAGATAAAGGAGAGAAATAAGTATCTCAAAAGCTAAACTGAGCAAAGATAGACTTTTAGATGATACTAAGGAATCACTGTTAAAATTTTTGGAATGATAAAGTTTTTGTGCTTATGGGGTTTTTTGGGTTTTTTGGGGGTTTTTTTGGGTTTTTTAGCTCTTAACGCGTACTGAAGCATTTCAAGATGAAATCACGTAAGTCTGGTATTTGCTTTAAAATAACCCGAAGGTGATGAGAAACTGGGGATCTAGGACACAAAGAAGACAAGATCGGCGAGACTGGCCACCTGTTGATAATTGTGGAAGCCAGGTGACAAGGACACCAGAGGTTCCCAGACTTGTCAGTACATGGGAACTAGCCAGGGAGCATCAAAAATACTGATACCTGCATTCCAACCCCAGAGATGGGGAGTTAAGTGGTCTGCAAGGGTGCCTTAGCATTGGAATTTTCAAAAGATCCCTAAGTGACTCCAATATGCAGGAACCAATAGCTTATACTATTCTCTATGTTCTTTTTTTTTTTTAGAAGACTCTTATTTATCTATTTGAAAGAGAGAGAGAGAGAGAGCACCTGTGGGAGGAGAGGAGGAGCAGAGGGGGAGGGAGAGGGACTAGGAGACTTCTGGCTGATTGCAGGCTCCGTCCCATGACCCTGAGATGATGACCTGAGCTGAAATCAAAGAGTCGGATGCTCAACCAACTGAGCCACCCAGGTGCCCCTATTCTCTATATTCTTGAGTATATTTGACATTTGGAAAATAAAAGTGTTTTTTTTTTTAATGCAATGAGGACAAAAGGTAGTTAAGCATCTGAGGCTGGAGGACCCCCTGGTCCCCGCTGCCCACAGCTGCCTCTGCATCTCTTGGTTCCTGAAAGACAGTGGGAACCTGCATGAAGAGGGCACAACCACATCAACCCGCTGTCACCTACAAATGCCCCCCCCTCGAGCTTCTAAAAGGAAAGAACCCCTGAGAGTGGCCATTCCCCTGAGTTTTCAAGTCTGGATCTAACAATGCAGCCTCCTCCCCTCTCCCCCCCACCCCTCCTCTATTTTGCCACCCGCACACTGGTCTCCCTCTGCTCCTTCTTTTTTGACATGAATTATCCACTTTCACCTCCTGCTGGGAAGGGGAGGCCAGGGCTTCCTAACAGCCCCATGAATGAGGTTAATCATCCTCAGATGGATGGATGTTTTTTTACCTACTCATTTCCAACAGGACCTGCAAAGGCCTCTCACCTGGCTTCCTGAAGACCCCCACGGACAGCCACATCTTACAGGATAATGCTTCATTTTAACCAGAATGTCTCAATAGTAGGTTTCATGTTCTCAGCTGTGCTCACAGTGGGGATGTGATTTTCCTTCATGAAAATGCCATTATTACAGGACTGCGGGCTGACAGCCCTACCAACAATAGGCCGCTATTATTTGTGGGGAAATGGTACTTTGGAGAGGGATCTGCATTCGGTTCTCTAAAATGAACCAAGGATGGCTGACGGTCAACAGCCTGCATATAAACTTGTAACTTCAGCCAGACTCCCAGACATTCCAGGGGCCCCTGGCGACGGCCAGGACTTCACTCCAAATGTGACAGCACCCCCAAAACAAAACAGCAACCCCAGTGAACTAAATCCTGACTTCATATCTGCGGCTCCAAGTGTTCTCCTTCCTTTATTCTTCTTCCCAAATGTCTATTACTGTTGAAGGAACAGCCGGTGAGGCCAGCCCAGCCATCAAGAAGAAAAGGAAATAGCAGGTATTAATTATCCCAAATGTGCCACTGTTCTAGACACTTTATGGTAGAGCTTGCACATTCCATTCCAATGTCCATAGGATTAGGAATGGAAAGTGAACAAGAAAGCGAGTTGAGTTGGGTGTGCAATAAGGTGTGGTGGGGACTGTGGTGCACACCGTCTAAAGAAAGCAGCCACTACTTCGTGGGGCGCCTGGGTAGCTCAGTCGGTTAAGCAACTGCCTTCAGCTCAGGTCGTGATTCCAGGGTTCTGGGATCCAGTCCTGCATCGGGCTCCCTGCTCAGCGGGAAGCCTGCTTCTCCCTCTCCCACTCCCCCTGCTTGTGTTCCTCTCTCGCTGTCTCTCTCTGTCAAACAAATAAATAAAATCTTAAAAAAAAAAAGGAAGGCAGCCACTACCTCGTTTTAAATCAGTTTTGTGCAGTAAAATTGGTTCAGTGTAGCCAAATCTTTATCTTTCCAGGAAGCTGGAAACATGAAATTCCAAGTGAAATCACTCTACTTTTAAATGATGGTAGAGAATCTCATTTTTAGAAAAAATATGGTGGCAAACACTATACATTTCAAACTACAAGTGTGTTTGGGCTGGACCACCCCCACCCTTACCCCCACCGCCCCGTGGGAAATCTGCTCCCTCTGCCTGCTACATCCATCTCTCCGCTCCCTTCCTGAACACCCCTTAACCAGTCCCCTGGATCCCCGGGCACCCCACGCGAACTTGTTAGTGTGCTTTTGCTGCTGCACTGAGGACATTCCTAGACATATCTGCCTCCGCAATGGACTATAACGGACTGCGTTTTTTTTTTTTTTTTAAGATTTCATTTATTTGGGAGAGAGCACACGAGCAGGGTGAAGGGCAGAGGGAGAAGCAGACTCCCCGCTGAGCAGGAACTCCGGGATCCTAAACTGAGCCGAAGGCAGGAGCTTAACCGCCTGAGCCACCCAGGCGCCCCACATAAGGGACTGTGTCTTCTTGTTGTGGCAGCCTCAGTACCTAGCTTGTGCCTGGCATCCTGGTCTGAATCCGAATTTCATTCACTCCTCACCACAACTCATGATGCCAGTGTTTTTGTGCCCATCACGCACAGGAGGAAACGAGCCTCAGACAGGGTGAGGGACTTGTGCCAAACCCCTATCCCTCCCCACGCCCACGGCCGGGGAACCCCAAGCCTGTTCTCTTGGGGCTGCACCAGCATTGCTTCCTGTCCTGTCATTTTTCTCTTCACTTGCAAACACTTTGTACCTGCTGAAAGCCATAGTCCTGGCTTAAGATACAAACCAACAGCACATTAAAATCACGTGGAGAAGTCCTCTGCTTTTCATCTCAGCGTGTCACCAAACCACTCACTGAGTTATTTACTACTGTGGACTGTGACCCCCTGCTAGGTCAAGGCTCAGCAAGGCAATAATTTTAAGATGCCTATTAAATATCCAACAGATGGTGCGTGTTAACTGGAGTCACCCTCCCCCCATCACTTAGGAGTTCCAAACAACACAGAACATCTATTCTGCCTCAGGCTTTTTAATTATTTGAAAGAAAATATCACCAAAACATTGCTCTCCTTCCGGAAAAAAACAAACAAAAATAGAACAGCTTGCGAAAATTACTCCTGAAGACGCGTGCACACACTCAAACGCCCGCCTTCCTGGGAGAGATGCACTTGAGCCCCACGGGGAAGTGGCTGTGGCCGCCGGACTCAACCTGGGGGGCGGGGTGGGCACGGGGGAGGGGGCTTGCTCACCTTCCCTTGAGCACAAACGCACGCCGGCTCCCGGAACCTGACCCGCCGGCTTCAGTTCTAGCCTGGGCATCAACGGGAACCCCACCACCACCTGCTCTGCGCACCCCCAAGCCCTGCAAAGGCAGGGAGTCCCGCACACCCCTGGAGCGAACTCCCCGGGCGCTGCGGGCTGCCTGCTGCGCGCTCCCCTGGCTGCCCAAATCCCAGTGCCTGGCCTGCCACCTTGTGGACGCTCCGGGGAAAAAACGCCGGTGGGCCGGCGCCGAATACTCTCCACCTGAGGATTATCACTCTCCGCTCAGAGGGCAGCAAGGGATGGGAATCCAGAGGAGCAGCAGGTTAATTTGACAAAATTAAAGAGAACCCATGAGGAGGATCGGCGGATCATTTTTTCCTCCATATGATTAGAGCTTTATATGAGAGATGTTGCAAGTTTTAAATGCTCTAAATCCACACCACGGACGCATCTTTAATGATTGCGCGGCCCAGCGATTACTAAAGTGTGGTGCAGGGGGGTTAGAATCATCCAGGGAGATTTTTTAAATGTAAATACCCCACCCACTCCAATCTACTTATTCAAAATCTAGGTCAAGCCTCATTTATTTATTTTTATTGCGGTAAAAATCATATAACGTAAAATTTACCACCTTAACTTTTTTTAACATCCAGTGAAGTATAGTGACCGCATTCTGTTTCTCTTGCCAGGTGTCCTGACTCAGGACTCTGTCCCCTGCAGGAAAATCCACTTTGCTTAAGTAAATCTAGAAGTGGGGATGTTTCCTAATTCCCACAAATATCCCATATATTCTAGTTCTAACCCTGAAAACTAGGGACCAATGGGGACATGTGTGAAGGCCACCAGGAACCACTTGTACCAACTGGAAGGCACTGGGGAATCTGATATGGCATTCTTTCTACCCATGTTGAAGTTAGGATTATTGAGAGATCTCTGTTTTGCTGACAAGCACTGAGACCATACAAACCCCACGGGCCAAGGCGACCTAGGAAAATATGTTCACACATGGGTAGTTTGGAACACAACTGTTCCTACTCTGCAGTTTTCCAGGAATTAGGCAACCTCAGTGGCTCCTCTTTCTAACAAGCCCAAAGCCAGATTTTGTTGTCCTTCTCCAGGTGACACGACAATTATGGTCCTGAAGGGAGATGAGTTGACAGCCTCCCTTCCAGCTACTCATGTCCTGGAAAGTTTATCTCACATATATGGAATCATTCCAAAGCCTGAGCTAGGTGAGCATTGACTTCTTAGCTTTTTTTATAGTTCATGCTCAAGACTCAGGCAGGTTGTGGGATGAGGCAAGAACCACCTTAACTATTTTTAAGTGTACAGTTTAGCACTTAAGTGCTAAGTATATTCACTACTTTAGATACCTCATATACTTAAAACCATGCAGCATTTCTTCTTGGGTCTGGCTTACATCACTTTGCATAATGTGCTTAAGGTTCATCCATGTTGTATCATGTGACAGGATTTCTTCCTTTTTTGAGACTGACTTATATTCCATTGTGGGTAGATGCCTCAGTTAGTTTACCCATTCATCTGTCCGTGGACAGTTGGGCTGCTTCTACCTTTTGGCTACTGTGAATAATGCTGCTATGAATACAGGTGTGCAAATATCTCTTCAAGACCCTGCTTTCAATTCTTTTGGATAAACACCTAGAAGTGGGATTGCTGAATCATACGGCAGTTCTCTTTGGCACCTCCAGTTCTCACAGGCCCCGTGGGTGACTGGGATACACGACAGAACTGATGAGGTCCCGCTTCTTCGCTGCACTGGGTGAGAAACCAGGACCAGGGGGCGGGGCAGAAGTGGGCATGCCATTGACTGTCATCCCCGACGGAAGGAATAAACGGAGTTCTGTGTTGTTGCAGTTCCTCAACCTGGAGATAGCCTGGAAGAAAGAGACAATAAATGGGCACACAAAGTAATTTCAAACAGTGATTAGGGCTACAAAGGAACCAGATTCGGTGACAGAGTGACCCCTGCTCCTCTAACAATGACACTAACACTTAATGTAGCACTGACTATGCCCCAGGCAATGTCCTCAAGGCTCCGTTTATATTAACTTCTATCAACAGCACAACAACTTTAAGATATAAGGATAGCACCATCCCCATTTGCAGCTGGGCAGAAGGAGATGTCCTGCAGTTCGGTGCTTGCTGAATCTTCCACAGCCAGCACATGATAGAGCCAAGAATGGAAGCCAGGCAGGAGGGCTCTGGGCTCCCAGAGGGCAGGCGACATCTGAGCTGAGACCTGAATGGCAAGGAGGAGTAAGCTAAGCACAGTCTGGGACTGAGCATTCCCAGGTTGCAAATGTGAAGGGGCAAGAACCTGCTTCCAGTACTGAAAGAAGACCAAAGTGACTGAAGCAGCAGGTAGAATCAGAGTGAAAAAGGAGAGCACGTGGGAAGGCAGGGTCAGATCACAAAAGATCTCACACCCAGAATGAGGCGGTTGGATTTTATTCAACTGAGAGTTTTAAGCATGGGAAGAGACTTCAGCTTTTGCTTTCCTCCTGATAGCTTTCCTCGGGGATATGTATTAAATATGGTTGCAACAATAAACCAAAGTCTGGTGGGTACCTCCAGAGTCCAAGTTTCTGAGTGTCTTCCTTCTTGGACATATTTTACTAATATTCTATGCGTGGTTAGAATCTCTGGGGCTAGAGCATCACATCCATGAACATCTTCACACTGAGGCCAGCTCTCCTCAGCAACCACTACTTAACTGATGACCTCTGTCCACCTTAACTGCAGGCTATAATTTGTTTTTACCTCACGGCACTATCATCACACCCCATGGCCCTGGGAATGGCACTTGATCTTTTTAGAGTTCTGATTTCCCACCATGGGGGTAGGGAAAAAGATGACTTGCCCCCACTTAGGGAGATCTGCAAAGACCTGTAATTGCTTCAGGTGGGTTAATGAGTGTGAATTAGAAACCGCAACCCGATTAAGGACAGAACAGGCAGCCGAGGAAATGGACGTGTTAGTATTTTTACCATGAAACAGCACTTACAGCACTTACAGCTACATAAACTGGAGATTAAAAGAGCTCTTTTGTGCCTTGACAGGAAGCATTTGGCCTCCTCAGAGGCAGGGCCGTTATTGTAAGCCTGTGTCCCCAAGGAGGGCAGACCCATCCGGAACTGCTCATCCCTGAAGTTTTCATGGCATGCTCACCATCTTTGCCTTTATCTTAACCAACTCACCTCATCCCAGGAAAGTCTAAATCCTCTGCACTTCCCATGAGTACTCTGACTGCCCTGTAGGGACTGGCCTCTGCCCCCCACTGGATGCAATCCGTGTGGGACAAGAAATCCAGGTGCCTATGCCCCCCCCCAGTAGTGGGAGCTGGATGGGTCCCTGGAGGTTCCTTCTGCTCTGCTCTTCCTCTCACCAACTTGGCACCGAGTGGTCATGTGACCTTCACCCGGGACAGTCATGTCACCTTGGCTCAGCCGATCAAATACTTGCCTCCCTGAAATGCTAAATCTTGGCTGAGGGACGCAAGGTCTGCAAGGAATTGAGGCTCACTGATGAGATCAATGAGCAGAGCCTGCTACCAAGGTCTTCCGGAGCAATCTGGTGCCCACATGCTGCAGCCCAGTTCTTCAGCTCTTACTTCCCTCTTGGGAGCAACCCCATAACCTTCCTAAAAACTAATTAGTCCTTTTATGCTAATATTAACCAATGTTTGTGTTACTTGTAACTTAAAAACTCAACTAGATACTATGAACACTCAGAGATTACAATTAGGTATCAATAAGCACCTAATATCTGCAAGGAGGTACATGCATCTGCTATCCAAAAATACAATGGCAATAAAAGGAGGGACAGGGAGTTATTTTCTCTCACAATGAAGAGTTCCAGAGGTAGGGACTCCAAGCTGGTGTGGTGACTCCACGATGTTCACAGTGGTCCGGGCTCCAGCTATGTTTCTGCTCTACAATCTTTAACTCATGCTTCCATTTATGAGGTGTCCTTAGGATCACAGATTACCACGGTGACTCTAGTCATCCCAGCCATGTTCCAGGTAGGACAGAGGGAAAGAGAAAAGGTAAGGGTCTCCCAACAGCAAGTGAGTGCTGGAAGTAACTTACCCACACTTCATTGACCACCCCAACCTCAAGGAAAGCTAGCAAATGAAGTTTGTTTTTTTTTAATTGGGCAAATTGCCTATTCAAATATACAGAAGCCCTATCCTACAGAAGGAGAGAATGGATAATGAGTAGGCAACCCGCAGTCTCTTTCAACACTGCTTTCTTAAAAAATTGCTGAAGCTAGGGGCACCTGGGTGGCTCGGTCGGTTAAGTGTCTGCCTTCAGCTCAGGTCATGATCCCAGGGTCCTGGGACTGAGCCCTATATCGGTCTCCCTGCTCAGTGGGGAGTCTGCTTCTCCCTCTGCCACTCTCTCTTTCTCCCTCTCAAATAAATCAATAAACAATCTTTTTTTTAAAAAAATGCTGAAGCTTCAGAAGGATATTCTGAGGATTCTCACTCACCTTTTCTCAACCTTTCTTGGTAAAGCCAGTCTGAAAATATCTCCTTGTCCAAGCTCTGATTATGAGGAAAACGACAGGAAACTACCCATTTCCATAGACCTGACTTGGAATCATGGTTCCAGCACATCTTTATGGAATGATTTTGAACCAGGCACTTGATTCTTCAGAAACTTAATCTAAAGTTTCTAAAGGTCTCAAATGTGAAATCTGCCTCAATCAACAAGGACTGGCTGAGGTAACAAACCCACAGTCCCATCTACTTCAAAAATGATACGGAATTAAGATTTCCAATAGATGAAGTGCCCAATTGTACTGCAGAGAACACAAAAAGAAAAAAAAAGATACAATGGTCATAGAGTGAACAGGACTTTTACAGTTCTCAGCCTTGGCTCCAGGAAGAGTTTGAATTGTACCTTAAGGTTAGGCAGGAATCTGTCTGCTGGATTTCCTTAGAAACTAAAGACGAAAAACCTGGATCCAAAGCCAGGGTGAACTCACTTGAGGCAGCTGGGGAGGAAGGGAGAAAGTGCAACTTTAGGGCAAAAACAGCCCTTTGTTCCCTCTGGAAGACAATTCTCCATGCATGTCTTGGGTTTCTGCATGTGTCGCAAGAGGAGGCACCGACTGCTTCTTTCCCAGACTATCTTCTCCAGGATATTTATACAGAGAACAGTCTTAGAAGACAGAGATAGGGAGGAAGAAAAGAAGAAGAAGAAGAAGAAGAAGACAGGAATAGTATTTCTCTGCAGAACAAAGGATAAGTTGGCTTGCCCATAGATAATGTCTCCCTCCAGAGCTCAGGGAGAGCAGGCTTGTTTCTCACTATTAAAGATTCAGGCTCCTTAAACTCAGGGTGCCTCTGCTATAACAAAATTCCCTACATCTGTGGGTGTCACCTGGGCCTCTCCATATCACCCTGTGGGAACGGGGTTCAGGAAACTGGCACAACCATGATACTCAGGCTACTGCTATTGTGTGAAGCAACAAACTTCTCTGTCTCTGAACCAGGAGTCCACCAGCATCCAGAAAACCACAGCAGGCTAACTGGCTGGCTGGCAAGTTGCAAGTAGGGTAAAATCCCAAACCCTTCACAATCTTGATATCTTTTTCCCCTTTGTCACCACCTTCCCCCACAAATTCTCCAGTCTACCTTCTGAATGTAAACACTGGGTCCTTAGCTCCCAATCATCCCCCAGAAAATAGAAATATTTGTAACACTTTTGACTAAGTCATAGAAATCTCAAAATAATGCTCTGCCCATTTTTAAGAACTTTCTAGTTGTGAAACAAATCCCTCTAGGCGCTTAGGTCCCTGCTAGGTCCCAACCCTTGGCATGACATGGTCTAATCACACTTGCCCCTGGCAATGAATGTTTCTCATGAGACACAACCACATAAGGCATAAAAATGAGATTGTGTGTCAAACCCAGTGCTTCCTAGAAGCCACCCAAGCACCATGGAGAATGTGTATGTATTTATCTCCAAATTCCATCTTCCGACATTATCAGGCTGGGCTGCTGATGGCTGATTTTTTTTTTTTAAGAATTGGAAAGTTAAAGGAATGGGCCTGTAAATACCGGGCTAAGCTAAGAGTGGATGAAACGGTCCATGCTGTTTGACTTTTCAATATTAAAAACCTTCAGTCACCCGAAATACACACAATGATCAGATAAGAAATAATCTACTCCTGGTCAAGCCCAGCGATCTGTTGTCATCTGCCGGGGTCATAGCAGAAATCAAACACAGAACAGTATTAAAAAAGATAGCAATCAACTCTGCCAATTCCATTCATTTCCGACCCATCTGCACCCGGGTACATCGGAAATTCAGCCCGCAGAGAGCAAGAGTGTGCACGCTTCGGTTGCCAATCCCCAGCACGACCTTTCTTTACCTTCTGGGAGAAGTCAGGAGCGAAAGCCAACTTTCTCAAATTCCATCCTCCTCAGAGAAATAATAAAAGATTCTCTATTTCCATGAGCACAGCCACATTGGCCTGCTTTTCCTAAGAGAAGGGTTGCTGTAGAATTGTCAAATGTTAGAGCTGAGCGGGACCTTGGAAATCTCCTTGCTCAAACTTTGATTTTTCATATGAAGAACGGAGGCTCAGAGGGGGGCAAGTGATCACCTACATTAGGTGATCACTAGCCCCTAAGCAGACATATGGTTTACAAATATTTTTTTCCCATTCCAAGGGTTGTCTTTTCATTGTACTGATTGTTTCCTTTGTGGTGCTTTTTGGTTTGACGTAGTCCCGCCTGTTTATTTTTTATTTTGTTGCTTGTGCTTTAGGTGTCATATCTAAATCATTGCCAAGACCCAGGTCAAGGAGGTTTTTGGGGTTTTTTTTTTTTCCTGTTTTCTTCTATGAGTTTCATGATTTCAGGTCTTACGTGTAAGTCTTTAATCAAACCTTTAACACCTCATGGAGATTTGGCCAATGCTGTGTGGGGAAGGAGTGGTTTTCACAAAATGCCTGTTGAGGAACCTCTTGAGTTGCCACCTTCTGAGAGAAAGACTTTTTATTATATCTGGGAAACTTCTGGTGTGCAATAATCTATTCTGAACCTTCCTGAACCAGCTCTTCAATTAATCTCTTGGCTTTTTAGGTGAGGTAAACCCCAAGCATGTTCCTCTCTCTCAGCTGCACAGGACTCATGGAAGAAAAAGAAGGCACTCTTCTGATGTGTCCCTTCTGCCCACCCCCAAGCCATTTTCTAGTTTGGGTTAAGGAGAAGTCATAAGTAGGTGCCATTGAACCATTTGTTCACTTTGTATGGTATGCTCATTTTTCAATTAAAATTTTTTTCTCGTATGTAAAAATCAGATTTTACCTTCCCATCCCAAAATTCCAATTTCAGGTTTTTCTTGAATGAAAACCACAATGTCACATGGCAATGCCAAGGAGTGGCTGTGCTCTTTAGATGGGTGACATGAGCTCTCTGGTTTGCCATCATCCCCACTCCCCCCCTGCCATTTCCTGCCTTTTCCTCATTGGAAATTGGATTTGTGACCTCTAGATGAAGATTTATTGTGGGAGTTTGTTCATTTTGCCAAAAAACATTGACTGATTGCCTATGATGGCTAGCTAAACTCAGAAAAATCCCTGACAGCATGGAGTTTATATTCTGGTGTGGGATGACAGATAATAACAAATAAATATTCAAAGAAGAAAACACAACAAAGGAGATACCAAGTGTGGGTGGGTACAATTTAAAAATAGCATAGGCAGGAAAAGGCTCACCAAGACACTTAAATTAAAAACTTAAAGAAAGTGCAGGAATATGCCATGCAAATATGGCTTGGGAACAGCATTACACGCAAAAGGAATAGCAAGTGCAAAGGCCCCGAGGCAGTGGGGTGTTGTAGAAAGAGCCATGGCTGGGGACACACACTTCTGTATGCTCACATACATTCACTGTGTCCCCTCCATTCCCAATTCCCCCACTTCACCCTCAACCCACACTCCAGTAAAGTTAGTTCACTAGCCCTGCAGGCTTCCTAGGGGTAAGTGCACCCCAGCTTGGAAGCAACTAGAAACCTCTCCAAAGGACCCACAAGCAGGGATAATTTTAAGGAAATCAAATTCTGGATTTCCCACTCCTATCTCCCCTCTTTCTAACACTGAGTTCCCTGTGGCCACTTTGATAGTAGAGGCTTCCTGCTGGTCTGTTGATCCCCTCTGCCACCTCCCTGCTATGGTCACCCATAGCTCTCTATGAACACCAGCCCCCCAACCCAGCCTTACTCCTCCCACGGGAATTGGCCCAGGTGTTTCTGAGCAGTCCCTAAACAAAGGCAAAGTAGGAGAGGTGAGTGCAAGACACCTGGCAGGGCCACTCATTCCCCCCCACCACGACCCAGTGTTAGGCATGTTCTGTTAAGGACCAACAGTGGCATTAAAGACAAGGTTTTTTGGCCATGTTAGGAAGTTCTGAATTCAACTATTCAGAACTTCTACTTAATATCCGCTCCTCTTCTATCCCCAACTTACATCAAAGAAAGCAATGCTCCTGGGGCCAAGAGCAAAGCAGAGAATCTGGCACAGGCCTTATGTCACCAGGCAGTAAACTCCTAGTAAGGCTTCAGATACCACTTCTCTCTCTTTAATCCTTGGAACTAAAACCAGAAGTGAGAGCATTATCACAGAGATGTCTACTAGATTTGGAAAATGAAGTCCGATGTTTTCTGACAGGAAGCAAACAGATTTGGCTGATGGGCTTGACTGTGATGGACATTTTCCATAAATTAAATTTATGGTTTCATATAAATACATTCAAAGCTTTTGCCTTTGATATAAAATATTGCATTGGCAAAATTGTGTTGTGTCGACCAACGTTCTATTTTCTCAATCATTTACAAATATATCAGGTTAAAGATTATAGCTTTTGTTGAAAAAATAAGTATAATTAAATATAATTTGATCAGGATTAATAAATACTTTTCACTCTAATTCCAAGAAATCAAGAGAGTGAATAAGTCTAACAACTGGATAAGAAATCTTTTGCAATTCAGGCTGTCTCCAATTCTTTGCTTTTAATAAAAATGAAAGGAAACCTAACGGCATTGTCAAATGATATATCATTACTAAAATCATTGAGTAAATATTGTGATATGTCACTATGTGATTGTTGTTACATAAGCACAAAAAAAAATTCAAACTGGTATAATAAATCTCCTTCCATAACTGTATTTTAAATATGAATTTTTTAATTTGCAACTATAAAAAATGGGACTAGAACTGATACTGCCCTGTCTCTTTCTGGCATTAAGTTTCAGTCAACCAGGAATACATGAACTATTTGTTAAAGACCCCATCACGTCATTTAGCAGATATATTTCCAAAACATTTTTTACATTTTATGACTAATATCGAAATTGTGATGTCATTATGATATTATGGTCAGTACCATACTAATGGTGTATTTGTGTACTACTAATAATTATAATGATTACTCAATCAGGAAGATTTTGTTAACACTTAGGGCTTTATTATCACAGACTATAAAGGAAGAATTCAGTTTTAGTGAATTTTTGGTTTTAGAAGAACATGCTGGAATGCTCAATAAAAAACTTTGAAGCATAAAAAACATACATTAAGATAAAACTTTGTGGAGTCAGCAGAATAGAAATTCAAAGAAAGAAAGTAAAGATGTAAAATGTTCAAATGCTACAGAAGAGCTTGTTTATGTATTCAAAAATAGACAATAATGAGTATAGAAGTCCTACGGTATTTAGACTCCATTGGATAAAGTCAAAAGAATATTATAAGTGATCTATTTTTTAAAAGTCAATATTTAGAATATATCAGAAGTCACATACTTTGCATCATACTATAAATTTCCTTAGGTGTGATAATGGTATTTATTGTCTTATGACAGGAGAATGTCCATATTCTGAGGAGATGTATTAGCTATCATGAAATTTCTCCATATTCACACATCAACTGGGCTATTATTAATTTAATGTTCTCATTTCAATTGGCTCATTTTCTTTTACTTCAGTTAATTTTGAAAGAAAACATGATGTCATTAGCACAAATAGAAAATTGGCATTACTTGTCATAAAAAGAAGATAAACATCAATAGATAAAATGAAAATAAGATGATGTTTTAACTTTCTGGTGATATTCTATCACTTACACCATGAATCTGAGCCTCAAACCTACTGTCTCTTATTTTAAAAAGGGCAGGGTTATACTGGAAAAAGCAGTTTAGGGAATGGTAGAAGCATTAAAGTAACTCGAGATCCAAACGAACTTCATTTTTTCTCTCAGGTGAGGCTGAAAATACAATTAAAATGGAGTGATGAGAAGGAAATCTTGCCATTTTGTGACAAGATGGATAGACCAAGAGGGTATTATTCTAAGTGAAGTCAGTCAGACAGAAAAAGACAAACACCATATGGTTTCACTTATATGTGGAATCTAAAAACCAAAGCAAATGAACAAACAAATGAGCAAACAAAACCAAAAAAAAGATTCACAGATGTAGAGAACAAAGTGGTGGCTGCCAGAAAGTGAGGGGTGCGGGGGATGGGCGAAACAGGTGAAGGGGACTAAGAGGTACAAACTTCCATTTATGAAATAAGTCACAGGGATGGAAAGTACAGCATAGTGAATAGAATCAATAATACGGTAATAACTTTGCATGGTGACAGATGGTAACCACACTAACTTTGATGAGCATTTCGTAATGTACGTAAAAGTCAAATCACTGTGTTGTACAACTGAAACTAATACAATATGGTATTTCAACTATACCTCATTTAAAAATAAAAAGCTTAAAAAACATTTTTAATGGAGTGCTTTACACACTATAGGGATGAGGTACAGAGTGTTAGAAGAATGCATGGGGGCTGGAGGTCACAAACAGGCAAAGAGGGGACGTCGAAACAAAGGTCGACAGATGAAAAAGAACACAAAGCACATCTGAAGGTTTGGTATGACTTGGGTTGACTGAATCTCCCAGTTTTCATGAGAAAGTTCTTGTTTTCCCGGGGTAATAATTTATGGCACCCTCTTTGGTCCCAAGTATATTCTGTCCGGACAATCAACTAGAGGAGTATGGTGAGAAGAGGTTAGAAATGAGGCTGAAGAGGTGGGCAGAGCCCAGCTGAATCCCGAGGGCAACAGTGACCACGAAAGCACTCAGGCAGGGGAGTCCCCTGATAAGACTGTGCACAAAGAAGGCTAAGAGTGGCCAATGGTCTGAAGGCTGGAACACCCAATGAAAGTGAGGAGGGCAGCATCCGTGTGGAAGAGGAGAAATGACCTGATGCACATGACTTGGGGAGGTATATTCATGAGGGCTTGGTAATTGATTGTGGGCGTCAGCCCAGGGGTAATGGAACAGGAGGAGGGAGGGAAGGATGATGGATAACCAGGTTTGGGCTTGAGAAACTGTTTGAATGGTGGTGCCACTCACTCAAACTAGAGATGAAAGAAAAGGAACAAGTTAATGGGAGACCTACATGTCACTTGGGTCAGACTGAGTGTGAGGTGACTAGTGGACATCCAAGTGGAGATGTATAGTTAGTACCCACATGTGCAGGTGACAGATTGGGATGCTTGAGCATTAAATAAGAGCTACTCGATGTGCACACATGCACGTGCACACATCCCCCCCACTTAACTAACCACCATCTCTAGAAAGGACCATTAGGACAGTGATACGTGGTGCATCCAGGACCATATGCGGCGACATATGCAGTTTGTGAAAGCCTTTCTCCTGACAAGGTGAGTTTGACAGCCAGCCCTCCCTCTATATGGGAATCAGTGATGCCAAGGGTAGCAGATGCCCAGCCCGTAGATGGAACTGTTCAGGAAGAATAGAGGCTTGGGCAGAACTGGCCGAAGTTCTAGTATGTAATATAGAGTAGAAGAATGTAAGCCAGAAAAAAAGAGTGAGAAGGAGCATCCAGAGAGAAGAAGAGAGCGTGGTGTTTCTCAATTAAGAAAGAGAGAATGCTTTTAAGGAGGAGGGAGGGGTCAAACAGTCAAATGGTCCCTAACAGTGACAAATAGTACCAAGATGTCATGGTAACATCCAAAAGGTGTCCACCGGACCTGACAAGGTAAAGCCACTATGGCCCTTGGCTGGGCAGCTTCTTGGCAGTTGATGGGTAAAAACCAGATTACAGTGGATTGAAGAGTGGATAGAGGTGAGAAAGAAAGCTCTCCATCAGGACATTCACCTGTAACCAAGACAAGAGAAATAATGTGATGCCACGTCAGCAGTGTGAATTTCTTAGTACCAGGAATGTGACCTGGGCTCAGGGAAAGGTAGTGGGAATTGCAAGGTCAGCCCACAGAAACCCTGGTCTCTGCTGCCGCATGCCCAGCCAGGCAAATCAGACTCACATCTGGACGTGGGGCTTATCCACTGGTCCCCAGAACCCCGTCCCCCCATGCACAAGGCAGAACTCTATCTCCTGCATCTTCATAATCTCAACAGCAACATCAACTGTTACAACTAAACCTTAAGGAGCATGTAGTTTATACTTCGAGAACATTATATAATTTATTCTTTAAAAACAATCCTATACCACAAGCACAAATATCTACATCTTGTAATTGAGGAAAGCAAAGATCAGAGAGGTTAAGGTACTTGCTCCAGGTCACACAGCTATCGGGTGGCAGAGCCAGAATGTAAGCCCACATTTGCCTGACGCTCCTGGGACACCTCTACTCCCTACAAGGCTTGCTAAACAGGAGCATTTTATTCAAAATGGCCCAAGGCCTCATGATGTTGAAACAGGGCAGAGTGTGCAACTCATTAACTCTCTGCAGGAGAAAAAAATGGTATAGAGGCTTAATCCCAGCCCAGAGTCAGAAGAACCCAGTTCAAGTTCTGAGCCTGGGTGACTCAATTCACATAACTACCCTGGAACCTGTTTCCTCCCTCAGGCATACAAGTGGGGGAGGTGTTGACTTGATCATTTACCCCATCAACAAAAAAATTGTATGAATACATACTGCCAATATATATGCTTTTATTTATCCTCTTCATTTATGAGGCAGAAATGTGCATCTTAATGAAGAAATATTGCACACATTATGAAAAGGCATAAAAGTAAAATATTTAAAAGTATGAGATAAAGATGAAATAAGGAATATTAAATGTCCTATTGATCATGATGGCTTGATACTATCATGAGCTAATGCCTCAAGGCAAATATGAATTGGGGTTAAGATTGATTTATCATAATTATAGTAGACAGTTAATCTACAGACCAAGTACCTTGATATTTCAAGACATTTTTAACTGACTTCTTACAGGTTAAATGGAACGGTCTTCGTTTTTCCCTCATGATGGCAGTTGATGGAGGGGGCAGTGCTCCCATGTCCCCGTGGTCCCCTGCATTGCATCAGAGGTGTTATCTTCAAATGGTGGTGTCTTTGAGGAGTATCCATTTGGTGAGGGATAGTTTCATTTAAACAAGGAAATAGAATTCATAAATCTACCTGTGTAGGCACATGTATTTGTTTCCTGTGGCTGCCATGACAAAGTACCACAAACTAGGTGGCTTAAAACAACAGAAGTTTATTCTCTCACAGTTCCGGAAGCTGGAGATCTGAAATCAAGGTGTCAGTGGTGCCACGCTCCCTCTGGAACCTGTAGGGGAGAATCTTCCCCTAGCTCTTCCAGCTACTGGTGGTTTGCCAACAATCCCGGCATTCCTTGGCTTGCAAATGCTTCATTCCGGTGTATGTCCCTGCCATCACGTGACTGTCTTCTCTCCATATGTCTCTGTCTCTGTGTCTCTTCTCTTCTTATGGGGACAGCAGCCATATTGGATTGAGAGCCCATCCCAATTCAGTACGACCTCATCTAATGTAACTAATTGCATCTACAATGACCCTATTTCAGAATAAATCACCTTCTGAGGTACTAGGGGTTAGGACCTCAACAAATCTTCTTGTGGGACCCAATTTAACAGCACACCCTCTCTAACAGCACACATAAATATGCTGAAAGGAAATAAAACAGGGAAGGCAGCTTCGTCCGTGCTATAGACTCTCCACCTCTGTCTCAGACGGGGGATGTTCTATACAAGAACCATGACCTTCCAACGCATAGCGCAAGTAAGAATGCCATGTCAGGCCATATATTAATTTAAAAAAATTTTTTTAATTCCCGAAATAGGAAAGAGCAGCCAGAGAAGAGAGAGAAGTAAAGGGACAGGAGTGCGACCTCGCTCAGCTAAGGGACGGGAATGTTTCAGGAAAGGAGGGTCAGCAGAGACAGCGGGACCAGGCACTCTGATAACGTCTAGGAGGTGTCCACCGAACTTCACGACAGGAGAATCACTATAGCCCTGAATTTCTTTGGTATTACACTAATATTTTCTTCTCCAACTCCAAAGGATGACCTTGTGCATCCCGTAGGGTGCAAGCACTCTATTTTAGAGACTTCTGCCCCAGGGGAGCCCAAAGTTTCCTTCCAACTTAAAAAAATGTAATGGCCCCATGAATGTCCCTTCCCCAGAGGTTACTCCCAAAATAACGAGGAAATCAGAGGCTGTGAAATAGTATCAGATTGAATTGCATAAGCATTTTGAGAGGGCAGAAAAATATATTATTGTATTTATTATTATCTTTAGGGCATGCCTGCAAAGAAAGCATGCAGAAAACTACCATGTTGGAAGAAATTTGAGGGTTTTATTATTAGTCATTAGTAGTAACGGTATTTCACATTTACCACGTGGAAGGGGGCACAGTGTACTGGTTATGGAAGTAACTTTGGAGCCACACTCTCTAGATGAATTTCACCTCTGCTACTTACAAGCAGTAGAACTTGTTTGTGCCTCAGTTTCCTCATCTCTAAAATCTGTTATAATAGTATGGCTTCATAGGATTATTTTGCAAATAGATACGTGTAAAGTACATAAAACAGTGCCTGGCACATAACAAGAGCTATATAAAGTTTAGATGTTGTTGCGATAATGATGATGATGGCCAATTTACTGGGCTTCTGTAATGGACTAAACACTCTGCTAACCATTCGACTTACTTCATCTCTTTTCAGCAATGTGAACTAGTGATTAACTAGTTCACTGTTAATCTCTTAACTGTTAATCTCTTAACTGTTAATCTCTTAACAGTGATTAAGAGAATGGGCTGAGAAATCAGCCTGGCCAAATCCAAGTCCTGTCACATGCTAGCGAGTCACTCTGTACAAGTCATTGAACATTTCCAAGCTCTTGTTTCCTCACAGGCCTATCAAATAATCCATGGAATCCATCTAGAATAACAGCTGGTGAATAGTCAATGTTTAATGAATGTAAGCTCTTATGCTTCATGACTCAAGGAAGAAAGTAAGACTACGTCCATACTGGTCCAGGGTCCCGCAGCCAATGTGGACTTGAACCTGGCCTCAAGGTCAGGATATGCTTTAACAGTGCAGTTGAGACCATGTTCTCATTCAATCCCTTACACGTCATGATGCTGTCCCAATCACTGATTGATGGGTTGCTCAGAGCAGCAGAAAGTATAAATGTAAGCACCCAAACTTTCACAAAAACCACCATAGTCACAACCCAGTCTTTCTTAAAAGTAACATGTTGGCTTGCACTGGCACGGCGGAAAAACAAAAATTTTAAATTCCTGTTGAGTGGAGGGAATTTCGAACTGCTTCTAGACCCAGTCCTAAAATCAACTAAGGTGTAGCCTTGGTCGAACAGATTATCTTAGGTCTCTAAGGCCCCTTTGAATTCAGAAATTCTACAACTTTATGAACTTAAAATCTAGTTGGGGCTATAAGACCAAGATACATAAGATAACTAGAGAACAGTTTGACACCATTTATGACCAAGGGATAAGGCTTCATGGAGGTTTTTTGTTTTTTTTTTTATAAAGATTTTATTTATTTATTTATGAGAGAGAGAGAGAGAGAGAGAGAGAAGCAGGCTCCCAAGGATCAGGGAGTCTGATGTGGGACTCGATTCCAGAACCCTGGGATCCTGACCTCGATCCCAGAACCCTGGGATCCTGACCTGAGCCGAAGGCAGATGCTTAACCATCTGAGCCACCCAGGCACCCCCTAGACCGTAATTTCTAAAATACCAATCATGAGAATATCCTGAGGCTCTTTCCTAAAAGTACAGATTTCTCGGCCCCAGCCCAGACCAAGTAAATCACAGTCTTCAGAGAATCTGCATTTTTAACAAATACCTTTGATTTTTGATCTATGGACTCTACACCTAGACATTTGATTTAATTGGGGTGATGATTCAAAGAACAGTATTTTTTAAAAGCTCTGTAGGTAGTTCTAATGTAAACAAAGTTGAAAAACACTAAATTAGATCACTGAATTGTTGGAAAAAATCTGTATACCCGTGTTCACAGCAGCATCACTCACAACAGCCAAAAGGTGGATGTAACCCAAATGTCCACTGACAGATGAGTGGATAAATAAAACATAGTATATTCATAGAACGGAATATTATTAAGCTTTAAGAAGAAAGGAAATTCTGACACATGCTATAACATGGATGAAACTTGAAGATATTACGTTAAATAAAATAAGCCAGACACAAAAAGACAAAAACTGTATGGTCCCACTTATCGAGAATAGCGAGCTTGTAGAAACAGAAAATAGAATGGTGGTTAGCAGGGGCTGGGGGAGGGATGGATAAGGGGATGTCTAATAGATACAGAGCTTTGCTTTTGCAAGTTGATCAAGTTCTGGAGACAGATTGCATGACAGTATTATACTTAACACTACCGAACTGCACACTTAAATATGGTTAAGATGATAAATTTTATGTTACGTGTGTTTTACCACAATTAAAAATTAAAAAACAAAAAAGGATGGGGATGGTAAATACATCACTTGCTTGGCAGCCCTCCCCCCGACCCTGGCAGACATTGCTAATTGATTACCTCGCACTCCCACACAGAGCCCAGGCCCTCACAATCCCACACACAGGAGAGAACAGGGTGAGAAGAGATGGGGAGAGAGTGAAATGATTAAGGTCATGTGTCTGTGTGTTTGGGAGAGGGAGTGAGAGTGGAGAAGAAACAAGGAGATGATCCCGCAAGGCTGGAAGGGAATACTAGGGAGGGAAAAAGACACAACAGGTGAAATCCCCTCAAACACACTATGCCCTGTCTATTCTTCTAAACACTGCCTAGTGAGCACAAGGCCAAATACTCCTTTTCTTTTGCCATGGGACCATATAGCCTTTCTAGGGGACTACCTAACCATAGAGGTCTATTGGCAAGTGCCCTAGTGAGGACCCAGAGTCAGAGTTCAAGGCCTGGCTGTCCCTGGATCACTGGAGGGGCACCGGCCCCTCTGTCCTTGGATCCCTCTCCAGGCTGGGGCTGTAAACAATTCTCCTGGCACA
This sequence comes from Eumetopias jubatus, assembly GCF_037043125.1. Classification (NCBI taxonomy): domain Eukaryota; kingdom Metazoa; phylum Chordata; class Mammalia; order Carnivora; family Otariidae; genus Eumetopias; species Eumetopias jubatus. Next base: position 92,737,917 of record NW_028274809.1, read on the forward strand.
GACACACTTTGGTCCCTGACCCCTGAGGTTCTAATGCACCAGCAGGGGCTGAGTCATCTGAGGCATGAACCACCTCATAAACAGAGAGGTGTTGGTGGAGGCTTTTTCACAATGTTCCACTAGACATTTGGCTAGACTAGGTTTCCACCTTCAAGGAACTGGCTTTTTGAAAAGACTAGCCAACACCTTTAAATGATCCACATCCTCTGGAGGTGTTTTCTCCCCTTCTTTCTTCACAATCCCATTTGTCTTTTAAAACCAGAGACAAATGTGGTATTATTCTCTTCAATAATTGGGTTCTCTGTCCTGGCCTAGCAAAACCAAAAATCTATGAGGAAGGAAGCATGCGGTTCAGTCTCAGGGTGTGGGGGGAGTTTATCTGTTTGGAGGGGGTTGGGTCGTTCCCAAAATAATCATTACTACAAAGGCAAATCAATGCTTGAAGATTTGCTCCCCGCTTTTGCACTAATTGGTGTACAGGAGGGGGGAGGAGGGGATGAGATGCACAAAGCAGCCACCAGCTGTGAAGATTTGTGATGTTAATTAACAACATGATTAGACAGGAAAATGACAGTCAGGTCTGATCAGTCCCAGGAAGCCCAGACTGGTCCTGTAATGCCCAGAGAGCTGGGGGGTTGGGGGTGGGGGGTACACTGACTGCCTCCCCTTGGGGCTGCCTCTGCTTCCGCAACACCAAGGGGTTGGCAATGGAGCTTGGAGAAGACACCAGGAAGCCTAAAATTCCTTCAACTGGGTGCCAAGAAGCAGCTCCCACCCCCAACCGAGAAACCCACTTGGGGCACCTGAGAACCAAAAATAGTTTAGGGTTTAGGGAGCATTCTCTGTCCTGGCGGCAACCACTTCACCAGCTCAGGCCACCACCAGAAAGCTTTCCCGCGGCGTCAGAGCTGTATTTTCCATCGGCTTTAAGTGTAAGGTCTTAAGAGAGGATAAATGGGTTTAGTGAGCGGGAGAACACCAAAGGGAAGTAGGGAGTAGAGTTGAGAGTCTAGTGATAAAGAATAATGGAGCTCTATTATTAGTAAAGCAACTCTGCTTTTAGAAAGGGGGTTGCAGGTCTGGGCAGCTGGTAAGTGCCCTCAAAAACAGCTTGATGTGCTTGCTTTACATCTCTTCCTTCTCCTTGGGCCCAGAGAAACCATCTTGCCCAGAGACCTGCTTCTGGGGGTGGCAAAGGCAATTTATCTGCTTGCTGCCTTCACTGGTATCTGGGGATGGGCGGTTCTGGCAAATGCTATGATGCCGGGTCCCCAGGCAGAGCCAGGGGCTGGAGCCCCTGTTGTTGCCACCCTCGCTCCCCCGAGACGGCCCCTTCAGATGCAGGCAATTCCACGAGACACTGGGGGAAAGACGCACCACGGCAATCACGGGGCTTTGTAGCTGGAAGGCAACTGAGACAGCGTGTTACCCGGCAGCCTCATCTGGGAGGAGACAGAACCGCTGAAAGTTGCAGGTGACAGCACAGAGGGACAAATGGTCAGAAGCAGAGCCAGACAAGAAGCCAGGGCTGCAGCGGCCAGGCCTGCACTCTCTCTGTTGTCCCACCCACCGACACAGCCTGATCTTGCTCTGGTCACTGTCTGCTGGGGACTCTCCCTTGTGTGCCTCTGGTCAGCTCCGGCAACCTTGGAGGGGACAATAAAGAGCTGGAGAGCACTTAGTCATTGGGAACACAGTGACTGTGAGGCTCTTCTCTGTGCCAGAGATGGGGCTAAGTTATGGGGACACAAAGGCGGGGCGCGGGGACACTCACAGTCTGGCAGGGACAGCAGATCCACAAACCAAAAATCCACCAGTAGTCTGGCTGTAAAAGGTATACATTGGAGACCTGGAAAGGAAGCAGCTGCAGCCTGCTATGTGAGCTGGAAGCACCTCCCTGGAAGCAGGGATATTTAAGCTGAGCCACAAACCATCCCCCAAGCCCCCCCATCCCCACAGCAACAACCATTTTCTTGGTCTGCCCTGTCCCCCTTCCGGGGTGCTTCTCCTAGGAATTCAGCACCCTCATACTTGCCCACTGGCGGCTCAGGACTCAAAGCTCTGTCCTCCCAAGGAATGCCTTTTGCTCTCATTCACCATCCTTCACAACTAGCATCCCATCTCACTGGGATGAGTAAAATGTTCTAAAAACGGATGTGAACGGGGGCACCTGGGTGGCTCAGTGGTTAAGCGTCTGCCTTCGGCTCAGGTCATGATCCCAGGGTCCTGGGATGGAGCCCCGCATCGGGCTCCCTGCTCGGCGGAGAGCCTGCTTCTCCCTCTCCCACTCCACCTGCTTGTGTTCCCTCTCCCTGTCTGTCTCTCTCTGTCAAATAAATAAATAAAATCTTAAAAAAAAAACGGATGTGAACGGTTGCACAAATCAGTAAATTTACTAAAAATCATCGGTTGCACACTTAAAATGGGTGAGTAGTTTAACATGTAAATACACCTCAGTAAAGGTGCTTTTAAAAATTCCCAACATTTTAAACAATGAATCATGGAACACTACATCAGAAACTAATGATGTAATGTATGGTGATTAATATAACAATAAAAAATTTTTTTTAAAAATTCCCCACATTTTTTATGTGAGAACATACAGAGAACATATCATTCCCTGGAGTAAACTGAAGGAAAGTTAGACTTTAATGGGGAAAAAAATCATTATACTTTATTCATTTCAGTATAAGAAAAATAAAATACAAAAGTTTCAGAAAGGTATGAAATACTGAATTTATATAAAACTTCCAAATAAAATGTTTTCAATATTGAAGTGAAACACTCGGATCTGTGTCCATGAACAAACTTTTCATGACCTCTGCCCATTCTCTTGGGGGGCACAGGTTGGAAACTGTTACATGTAACTCTGGAATAACACTTTTTAATAATAATCCCTTCAAATTCTTGATGATCTCCATCATCAAGAAACTCTGTTTACACAAGGAGGTAATACAAATTTTTAAATCATTTTTACGATTCAAAAATCTACATTGAAAAATCATGTTGGAATGAATCTAGTAACCCTTCCTTGACAAGTAATAGTGACATTTTTGTGATAATGTAAACAAATTTCAAATCCAATCAAATTTTTCATGTCAAGTGTTTCAAAATCATGATGATATGCATGTTTTCAAAATACACAGGAACTATTAGAACAATCAGCTTACAAGCGGCTTGGATGTCACTACAAGGGTGTGGAAGCTACAAATATAATTATCCAGCATATGTGAAAATACCTGGAGCTGTGCCACCAGGACACATTGGCCCACACCTTGGAGAGCAAGCCCTGGTCCTCGGGTACCTGGGACACTAGCTCTTCCCACTACTTCCTTGGGCCTTTGTCTTCAATGGGAGGCGGTGGTCCCTGTAACTGGCTGCCCAGAAGGATGTGCAAAGCGGGGCAAGTGGTGGATGGGCTCAGAGCAGGACTGGGGGCCATGTCAGCAGACTCCCCTCCATTCATTCAGATACACTCTGAGAGATACCTGGGGCCCAGCCTACCACCCCAAGAAATAAGGGATCCTGGTGTTAGGGGGCTGGCTGTACTGATACCTGATAACACCTCCCCTGTTTGGACTCCCAGATAAGACCGTGAGCATTTTCTAAGAGGCTCCAACCACCCTGAGACAATACTCATTTTGAGATTTTGAGACCTTGGTGGTCACTCACCAGAGAGGCAGTGTGCACAGAATGAGGGGAGCAGGAGGTTAAAAACACAAATTTGCCCATTTTTTGACTTGATTATTTGTTTTTGGGGTGTTGAGTTTGAAGAAGTTCTTTATAGATCTTGGATACCAGCCCTTTACCTGTAGTGTTATTTGCAAATATCTTCTCCCATTCTGTGGGTTGCCTCTTTGTTTGGTTGACTGTTTCCTTTGCTGTGCAGAAGCTTTTTATCTTGATGAAGTCCCAAAATTCATTTTCGCTTTTGTTTCACAAGCCTTTGGAGATGTATCTTGAAAGAAGTTGCTGTGGCCGATGTTAAAGAGGTTACTGCCTATGTTCTCCTCTAGGATTTTGATGGATTCCCGTCTCACATCGTGGTCTTTTATCCATTTTGAGTTTATTTTTGTGTATGGTGTTAGAGAATGGTCGAGTTTCATTCTTCTGCATGTGGCTGTCCAATTTTCCCAGCACCATTTATTGAAGAGACTGTCTTTTTTCCATTGCATATTTTTTCCTGCTTTGTTGAAGATTATTTGACCATAGAGTTGAGGGTCCATATCTGGGCTCTCTATTGTGTTCCATTGGTCTATATGTCTGTTTTTGTGCCAGTACCATGAACAGACACTTCTCCAAAGAAGATATACAAATGACTAACAGACACATGAAAAAGTGTTCATCATCATCAACCATCAGGGAAATTCAAATCAAAACCACACTGAGATACCACCTTACACCAGTTAGAATGGCAAAATTTGACAAGGCAAGAAACAACAAATGTTGGAGAGGTTGTGGAAAGGGGAACCCTCTTACACTGTTGGTGGGAATGCAAGTTGGTACAGCCACTTTGGAAAACAGTGTGGAGATGCCTCAGAAAATTAAAAATGGAGCTACCCTATGACCCAGCAATTGCACTACTGGGTAGTTACCCCAAAGACACAGATGTAGTGAAAAGAAGGGCCATATGCACCCCAGTGTTCATAGCAGCAATGTCCACAATAGCGAAACTGTGGAAAGAGCTGAGATGCCCTTCAACAGACGAATGGATAAAGAAGATGTGGTCCATATATACAATGGAATGTTACTCAGCCATCAGAAAGGATGAATACCCTACTTTTACATCAACATGGATGGGACCAGAGGAGATTATGCTAAGTGAAATAAGTCAAGCAGAGAAAGTCAATTATCATATGGTTTCACTTATTTGTGGCACATAAGGAATAGCATGGAGGACATTAGGAGAAGGAAGGGAAAAATGAGGAGGGGGGGGGAATTGGAGGGAGAGATGAACCGTGAGAGACTATGGACTCTGAGAAACAAACTGAGGGTTCTAGAGGGGAGGGGGGTGGGGGGATGGGTGAGCCCGGTGATGGGTATTAAAGAGGGCACGTTCTGCATGGAGCACTGGGTGTTATACGCAAACAATGAATCGTGGATCACTACATCAAAAACTAGTGATGTATTGTATGGTGACTAACATAACATAATAAAATAAAATTTAAAAAAACAAAACACAAATTTGGAAAAATCTATATTTAAGAAGTGGGTGGACAGGTCCCAGCTTGGGGAGAAAATAGAAGGGGAGGAAAGACAAATGCTGAGAGATCACAGAGGTTAAAGAGGGGAGTAATTAACGTAGAGGGAGAGTAAAGTCTTAGGTGCTATTAGGAAGAGGAGGAGGAGACATGAGGGCACTGGGCCCCAGGGAGAAGGGACTTTCGGGGCCTGAGAAGACAGAGGCACAAGAACTGTGGGGATGCTACTAAGGAGAAATGATTCATGATGCTTGGTAAAGGCAGTAAGGAAAACTTTTTCAAGAGGGACCACTGCAAGGGGATTTGTAGTAGGGGAGAGAGATGGGGCTCAATACCAAGTACAAGTGGTGATTTACGGCAAAGCAGCAGGGTGGGGGTCAGTGGATGGAAGAGCACTAAGAAGAAACTTCAAGGGCGAGGGGGATCCTTGCTAAACCCACCTAACAGGATTCTTGCTGAAGGCAGGCCAGAATGATAAGATATCAAAGGTGGGGGATAAAGAATTTGATCAAATATTGAGGATGATCAGACACAAGGGTGGGGGGATTTTTGCTAAACTGACTCAGCAGGATTCTTGCTAAAAGTGGACCAAGCAGGCCAAGGACGCAGTCCAAGTTCAAGGCTTAGTCAAGAGGAGGGCTCAGAGGAGCCAGACTCAGGCTTGGTCAAAGACGGAGTCTTTTCAGAGTAGCCTGGTATCTTCAGGAAGTCACATGGCCAATGGAAGTATTGCTTTTTGATTTTCTGGCCCACAGAAAGGAGGCTGTGAGGGATACTGCTGCTAGTGCTGGGGAGATGGGGGCTCTTGGGAAAGCCAGGACTTAGGAAGTCATGAGGTCAGGAACCCAGAAGGAAAGGTCTTCCTAGGAAGGAAAGAGTTCCTTTGCTCCTGAGTTGGGAGCAAAGGTCTTCCTGTTGGGATGACAAGGAGGAGATTAATGTTGCTGAGAGCCACCAACTAGTCAGCTGGTGCAACAGATGGGGACAGCTGGCCCATGGCAATGTTCCTTCATTATTCATGTGCCAAGATTTTCTGGACAGCTGCTGTGTGCCAGGCCCAGGGACAAATGAGAAGCAGCCCTTTCCCATTAGGAGCTCTGAATCCAGGGGAACAAGCAAGCTATTCAACCATCACCGAGGCAGGAGAAATGACTGGGAAATGGCAGGATGCAGTGGAGAGACACAGAAGGAGCACCCAACCCACCCTACGGGGCCCAAGGAAACTTCCGTAAGGAGGTGACATCTCAGCCAAGCCTTCAGGAAGAAGAGGAGTTAGACAAGAAGGGGCAAAAACGATTCCAGGAGCAAAATGGGGCATGGCCCATTTGGGGACTGAAAGTGCTCAGCTTGGATGCAGGCACAGCAAAAAAAAGATGGAAGATGATGGCCAGAGGACTAAGGCAAGAGCCAGACCATGAAGGACACTGTCATCTGAGTTAAGGGTTCTGTAGTCTGCCCAAGGTTCTTCCCAGTCTTTGCAATAAAGAGATTCGTCTAAAAGAGAAAGCCCTGCCCTATCCTCCTAAACTTAGGACACAAAGACCTCAGAGCCACAGAGGAAAATAACGGGGTATTGGGACATTCAGATGACACAGTGTTTAGATCAGAGGGACAAAGCAAAGTGCCCTGAAGATCTAAGCCTTTACATATAAGGTTAACTAGATTTAGTTGTCCTGGTTCTTTCCTTTCTGTGCAAGGATTATTCAGAGTGCTTATGAGCCCTGACTACTTTCCCCTAGAGACCATTTTTGTGTCTTATGTCTTCACTCAAGAATCTTCTGAGGCTCCCCACTACCTGTGCCATCAAGTTTGAATTTCACTGTTGGGGTTTTGAGATCCTCCATTAGCTGGCTTTTTTTCTTTTTAATCTAATGTGGACTTCCATATCCACCTTCTAAACACCAACACACTTATTGATGGCCTTAGAACACAAAGACCCTGCTCTGAGAGTTTGTGTGTTGTTTGAGAGAGTTTCATAACCTAAGAAAGCAAAATAGTGTCCAAAAATATGAGGAGAGTGGACCACCTCAGGAGTTCAGAGAAGAGAGCTGTAAGGAGCCCTACACACCTGTTCATCCCTACCTCTGTGCTTCTGGCAACTGCCTGAGGTCTGGTGGCTAACAAAGGAAGTGATAGTGAAGGAATATGAAAGAATACTTGATAGTGAATGTGAAAATCCAGAGTCAGTAAAGCATGATTGTAAAGACAGTGGTCCTCCAAGCAACACATACTAATCTGTAGCAGCTTAGATAACCCTTTGGGGCCTCAATTTCCCATGTGTGCAATCTGGTGGTCACATCTACCTTGTGGAGTTATTATGGAAAGTCAGTTAAATGAAACACTATATGCACAGAAGTCAAAGTACTCAGCACAATGTCTAGAGAGAGCTCTTAATAAACAGTAGCTATTGGGCGCCTGGGTGGCTCAGTTGGTTAAGCAACTGCCTTCGGCTCAGGTCATGGTCCTGGAGTCCCAGGATCGGGTCCCACATCAGGCTCCCTGCTCAGCGGGGAGTCTGCTTCTCCCTCTGACCCTCCTCCCTCTCCTGCTCTCTGTCTCTCATTCTCTCTCTCGCAAAAAAATAAAAAAAATAAATAAACAGTAGCTATTAGTATTTATTATAATAATAATATTCTGAAAAAGAATACAAAGAGCACGGTAGGTAGATGTCTGTCTCAGGACTCCTAATGTTCTTCACCTACCAGCTACACTGCCTTGAGCAAGCAACTTCAGCCTCTCTGTTCCTCATTGCCTTTATCCATCAAATGGGGAGAACTGTATCTACTGCAGACATCACTATGAAGAAAATTATTAGTAGTATCAGTATTAAGTCTGAAAGGAGAACTAAAGAACACGGTGAGTGATCCAAAGGGGTACGTGCACCCCAATGTTTATAGCAGCAATGTCCACAATAGCCAAACTATGGAAAGAGCCAAGATGTCCATCAACAGATGAATGGATAAAGAAGATGTGGTATATACATACAATGGAATATTATGCAGCCATCAAGAGGAATGAGATCTTGCCATTTGCAACTACGTGGATGGAACTAGAGGGTATTATGCTGAGCAAAATAAGTCAATCAGAGAAAGACATGTATATATGATCTCACTGATATGAGGAATTCTTAATCTCAGGAAACAAACTGAGGGTTGCTGGAGTGGTGGGGGGTGGGAGGGATGGGGTGGCTGGGTGATGGACACTGGGGAGGGTATGTGCTATGGTGAGCACTGTGAATTGTGTAAGACTGCTGAATCACAGATCTGTACCTCTGAAACAAATAATACATTATATATTAAGAAAAAAAAAAGAACAAGATAGCAGGAGGGAAAGAATGAAGGGGGACGGAACCGGAGGGGGAGACAAGCCATGAGAGACTATGGACTCTGAGAAACAAGCTGGAGGTTCTAGAGGGGAGGGGGGTGGGGGGATGGGTTAGCCTGGTGATGCGTATTAAAGAGGGCACGTTCTGCATGGAGCACTGGGTGTTATACGCAAACAATGAATCATGGAACACTACATCAAAAACTAATGATGTAATGTATGGTGATTAACATAAAAAAAAAAAAAAAGAACACGGTGAGGAAGAGAAAAGCTGCATACCTTCCCCTGGGCTTGAAGAGCTGCTGCCTGTCCTCCACTCTTAGTGATGTTGGCAGAAAACTAGACAGACAGTGAAACAGAAGATGAAACCCAGAAACAGATCCAAATATACAGGACATTATGATATCCTCTCAAATCAGCGGAGGAAATGGAGTTGAGACCACTGAGCAGCCATCTGGAAAAGCTGGCTCTACCCCTCCATCCTCTCTGATGAGGAAGGAGTGAAGAAGTGGGCCGACAAGGAACAGAGGTGGGCCAGAGACTTTACTCTCCATGCTTTTGTCATTTTGAAGTTAAACCAACTCAAAAGCACTATATACTTTTTAAGAGCAAAAAAAGAGAGAGACAAATGTATAGTTCGCCAGAAGTGATGAAAGATGGATTATCCAGAAGAGCCTAGAATCCCACAGATGGCATCGGTTTCTCTGTGAAGTGGTCCTCCATCCTCACAATAGGTCAGGGAACACAGGAACAGTCAGGGCTGATGTGCAGAATGGAAGAAAGGGCTGTGGGGGACTAGGAGGTCCCCCTTGCTGTCCCTGTCTGCCACTGACATTGGGTCATGACTTCAACGCAAATTCAAGGGCTATCCAGGAAGGGAGTACAGTGTAGGAGTCAGTTTTCCCAGAACCACATTGCCTTTGCCAGACTGGCAGAGATCGGAGCTATTAATGGTGGACATGTCAGTCCGCCAGGAGAAACGGACACAGGGGCTGGGGTACTGCTGAAGCCCTAAGACCCAAAGAAAGCCAGAGGAGTAACAGGGCAGAGGGAGCACAACCGGATCCCAAAGACAAGAAGTCCTGAGCATTCACTGGGAGAGGGCAGGAAAGGAGGAAATACAGGGATGCATTCCCCCAAGCTCACCCTCTGCTAGCCTTGGTCTTCAAGAGACTGGCCTTCCAAAGAAGCTGGAGGCTGCACATAGCCACTGCAGAGAACCTCTCAGGCTCCATTGTCCTTGGCAGTGATTTAAGTTCAATTGCCCAACTGCTGAAAGTTTACATCCTCCAGACTTGAAAGATGCACGAGGCCCTTCATCCCCGCTGAGCCTACCCAGGGGAATTGCCAGTCCCCCTGCCCTCCTTCCCGCCTTGAGGGCACCCTCCTCCACGGATCAGACAGGACTTGTCCTTGGTGTCCCAGACTTTGATTTGTACTTCCTACTAGCTATTCCAAGAGGACTCACGTCACGTGGCTAAGTTACAAGCAGGAAAGGAGTACAAAATCAATGCAGCCCGTAAACTCTCATTCCCTTGCCTCCCTGACAGCTCTACGGAGCAGAGTCTAAAATTCAACATTTGTGGAAGGCACTGCTGAGGAACCATTTAAACTTTTTTCCTGATTATAAAAGGAGAACTCTATTGCCCTTCCGGGTCTTGCCCTGGAACTTAGACACAGTTGCAGCATCCTTATAGACAAATCAAAAATACCGAAGAAAAACAGAAGAAAAAGAATTTAAACACCAATTATCCCACTAAACAGGTTTTACTTCCTGTATTAGTGTGTTTCCAATTCTTTTATTAAAGCCTGGCTGGTATAATTCAGAAGATATTCTATATTAAGTGAATATGCTATTCACTTAGCATACATCATTTGGTCATGGATTTAAATTCTTTATAATTTTTAGTGGTTATATAATATTCTATCCAAAGAAATGCTGATATGCTGAAACTTATTTAATCAATCCCACAATGTTGGACATTTTTTTCATGGTTGGTTTTTTTCCTAATATAAATAATGCTCGATAGATAATGTTTTACCCAAAGCTTAACACATGTATCAGCTCATTCCCCAGGAAAAGTTCCCAAAACTTAACATTACTGTGCCAAAGTGTAAGGAAATGTTTAAGTCAATACAGAGTGCCAAAGTAGCTGCAAGGAAAATTATATCCGTTTATACTCCCCCAGCCCACTGCAGATTTTAACTTTTATTCTCTCTGTCAAACTCTGAACGATTCCCTCCTGAGCTGCGGTATCTGGGACTGAAAGGAAGATGGTGTCCGATCAGAGCGTGATGCCCACGGGATTCATCAGTACCGTAGGAGGAGTGGATCCGGAATCCAGCCTGGGAGGAGGGATACAGTGGGCACGTGCTTTCTGAACACCAGCGTTCTGACATATGTGGTGGCCTTTCCAACACCAATCCTCTGATTCTCTGACATATGTGGTGGCCTTTCCAACACCAATCCTCTGATTCTCTGACATATGTGGTGGCCTTTCCAACACCAATCCTCTGATTCTCTGACATATGTGGTGGCCTTCCCAACACCAATCCTCTGATTCTCTGACATATGTGGTGGCCTTTCCAACACCAATCCTCTGATTCTCTGACATATGTGGTGGCCTTTCCAACACCAGTCCTCTGATTCTCTGACATATGTGGTGGCCTTTCCAACACCAATCCTCTGATTCTCTGACATATGTGGTGGCCTTTCCAACACCAATCCTCTGATTCTCTGACATATGTGGTGGCCTTCCCAACACCAATCCTCTGATTCTCTGACATATGTGGTGGCCTTTCCAACACCAATCCTCTGATTCTCTGACATATGTGGTGGCCTTTCCAACACCAATTCTCTGATTCTCTAATACCAAGTGGGTAGTCAACCAATTTTACTCTGACATGAACTACCCAGAAATGCAGACCCCACAGGTTAACGGATGAGTCCCATGAGATGGCCCCCCACCTTTCATAGACCAGTCACAAGTCCCAGGCTGCCACCCATGCTTCGGACTGACCAGCTATAAATCCAGGGGTTCCCACAATCTCCCTGTCAGGTCAGTATACAACAACTCATAGAATTCAGGAAATCACTGTACTTACTATTACTGGTTTATTATAAAAGATACAATTCAGGAACAGCCAAATGGAAGGGATATGTGGGATCAGGTATGGGGAGCCTGCATGGAGCTTCCATGTCCTCTCTGGGTACGCCACACTTCTAGCACCAGATGTGTTCACCAACCGGGAAGCTCTTTGAACCCCATCATTTAGGGGTTTTTAATAGAGACTTCATTATGTAAGCATGGTTGATGGAATTATTGGACATTGGATGGGGCGCCTGGGTGGCTCAGTCAGTTAAGCGTCTGCCTTCGGCTCAGGTCATGATCCCAGGGTCCTGGGATAGAGCCCCAAGTTGGGCTCTTTGATCAGCAGGGAGTCTGCTTCTCCCTCTATGCTCCCTCTCTCTTTCTCTCAAATAAATAAAGTCTTTAGAAAGAAAGAAAGAAAGAAAGAAAGAGAGAGAGAGAGAGAGAGAGAGAGAAAGAAAGAAAGAAAGAAAGAAAGAAAGAAAGAAAGAAAGAAAGAAAGAAAGAAAGAAAGAGAAAGAAAGGAAAGAAAGAAAGAAAAGAAAGAAAGAAATCATTGGGCATTGGTGCCTGAACTCAATCTTCAGCCCTCCTCCCCTTCCTAGAGTTCAGACATGGGGCTGAAAGTTCTAACCCTATAATCATGGCTTGGTCTCTCTGGCAACGGGCCCCCATCCTGAAGCTGTGTAGGAACTCCGGTCTTGAGTCATCTCATCAGCATACAAAAGACAGTAAACTCCAAGAGTCTTAAGCATTCTATGCCCGGAACTGAGGACAAAAACCAGGTGTTTATTTTTTTATTGTACCACACTACTTCCCCATTTTCTGTGTTCATGGTCAATGTGGAGCCCTGCCCACTCCCAACTCCAAAGGTTGAGCATTGACCCAGGCCCGATCCAATCAGTGCATCAACTCTCCACTCTAACTGCAGAGATGGGTCCAGGGATGAACCTATGTCCCAATCAGACTTGCAATGATACTGCAGAATAAGAGATTCTGATGTTTCCCCATGGAGGATAAAGCCAAAAAGATACAAAATCTGGGACTACTACAGCTATCTCTTGCTACTGTAAGGAAGAACCTCAGGATGAATCATCATGAAAAGAGCCAAGCAATGGTGACTGAGAAAGTCCCCATAAGTTTCTTGACCTAGGCTAGTCCAAATCAGAACCTGGGCTTTCCAGGCACACGAGAATTTCCACTTTGCTTTAGCCAGATGGGGCCATGTTTACAGTTGTGAGAATCAAAAAAAAAAAAAAAAAAAAACCCTTAGCCAGCACAAGGTATCCAGTAGATGTTGATAATCTCTGAAGGAAAGGGATCTGCTTCAGGAAGCAGCACACCTGGGTAAGGTCAGAGCCAGGGCAAGCTCCAGAGACAGGGTGAATGGGATAGGAGCCAGGCAGGCACTCCTGGTGGGACCTGATGTCCTAGAGGTGGACCCAGGCCTAGCTCATCACAGACAGGAGGGGCACGCTGAGCAAAGGAGGGAGGAAGACATGCTAGCATGTCAGAAACCCAGCCACAGAGCTAGGGGTTCGAGACCTGAAATCTGAGCAGACGGGCAGGAGTCAAGTCCAAGAGCAAAGCAGTGGAGAGGTGTTGACTGTGTAGCACAAGGTTAGGATTTGGGCAAGGAGAACCACACAAGAGCCTGAGGTTTCTGAGCCCACGCTAACCGGGCCCTAAGAGCTATGTTGGTGACAGTAATTTGAGCCAGATGCTACTGATGCTGCGGTTCTGCATTATGTCATACTCTGTGAAGTCCCGTATCTAGGGGATGACGAAGCCGCCTATAGTAGGAATTAAATACCCCATATATGAAAAAGTGGGGGCACGCTGGGCAGGTCAACCAGTGCAGGAACACTGGTCATAGAAGTCCCCTGAGCAAGGACTGTGCCTCGTTGTCCATCACAGTCACCAGCCCCATGAGTGAAGTTGGTAAGAGCCAGGCGCAGGCTGTTTCTGCAGATGGCACTTTCGGCCTATGAGGAGAAGGTTCATAGGCACAGCAATGGCAGCAACGACACTTGACCCCACTGGACCCTAAGGCAGATATCGTCGGCTCTGCCCCATTCTGGGCCCTCTGTGGGTACAGGAGCAGATAACTCACAGGTAAGTCTGTTACTAGAAGCCAGCTTGTTACCATTTAAAGCAAGGGCGAACCTCTAGTCAGAGCCAGGGGTTCTCAAATTTCATCATGCCCCAGAACCACCTGAAAGATTTGTTGAAACACAGATTGCTGGGCCTCACTCTTGTCACTTCTAATTCCAGCAAGTCTGGGCAGGGACCTGAGAATATGCATTTCTAACAAGTTCCCAGCTTTTGCCAGTGCTGCTAGTTTGGAGACCACATTTTAAGAATCACACCCTAAGCCCCTGGCCCACAGCCCTGACTGTGCATTAGAATCACCAGGGGATCTTCAAGCTCAAAGATTCTGATTTCATTGGACTGAGGAGGAGCAGAGGCATGGATATATTTCTAACATTCCCCAAGCAAGTCTAATATAAAGCTAGACTTAAAAAAAAAAAATCAACTGTTCTAGGTGCCAAACCAATTCAATAAGAAGAGAATCGTCTTTTCAACACATGGTGCTGACACAGCTGGATAGCCACATGCAAAAGATTTAGGTTGAACCCCTTTCTTACACAAAAAACAAAAATCAGCTCAAAATGGATCACAGACCTAAGTGTAAGAGCTACACTATAAAAACCTTTACAATAAAAGAGAGGAGTAAATCTTTGTGACCTTGAGTTAGGCAGAGCCTTGTGAGGTATGATTTCATTCACATAAAATGTCCAGAAGAGGCAAATCTACAGAGACAGAAAGACGAGTGGTTGCCTAAGGCAATGGGAGGAGAAGCGTGATAGGGAATCACTGCCGGCGGGTATGGTGTTCCTTCTGGGGGTGATGACGATGTTCGAAACTTAGATTGTGGTGAACACTGCACAACTCTGTGAATATACTGAATATAGTTGTGCACTTAATGGATAAATGGTATGTTGATTGTACCTCAGTAAGGCCATTAAAAAAAAAAAAAAAAACACCTTTTCTAGGCCTTTTGGAAGAGATGCTCTTAGCGATGCCTGGCAGGAAATAAGATCCTGTCACATTTTCTCACTTCACCCACCCCTTACACCTACGAAATATGAGAGGGGGTGATTCTGCTTGGGCTATAATTCTAGGAGCCTGATCTGAGACTGTTCCTTCCCCTCCTTTCTCCACCCCTTTAGCCATGACCTATTCCAAAACCTTCCATATATTGTCTGCTATAGAGAAGCTAAAGAAATATAGCAGCCACCCCAACTTACCCACAGCTTTGTTTTTTGTGATTTCAGTTACGTGCGGTCAACTGCGGTCCAGAAACAGAGGATCGTCCTTCTGACATATTGTTGTAAGGTCGGCAGTAGCGTGAGGCTCCATCTGTCACAGCGCCTGCGTCGTTCCCCTCACTTCATCTCATCACGTAGGCATTTTATCACCTCACATCATCACAAGAAGGGTAAGTATGGCACAATAAGATATTTTGAGAGAGACAGAGACCACATTCACATAAATTTTCCTATAGTATGTTGTTATAATTATTCTATTTTATTATTAGTTATTGTTGTTAATCTCTTACTGTGCCTAGTTCATAAATTAAACTTTGTCATAGGTACATATGTACAGGAAAATATATAAAGTTTGGTACTATCCACAGTCTCAGGCATCCACTGGGGTCTTGGAACATATTCACCAGGGATAAAGGGAAACTACCACATCGATCTTCAAAAATATACTGTCACTATTGACAGCCTCCACACTAAAGGCACCCTACCTTCCTGCAGGCTTAGTTTCCAGGAACATATGCTCTGTGAAGGCTTGAGCCACTGTCCCTGGCATAGTTTCCATCCATGGTCACGCCCACCTCAATACTCAGGCTGAGCTAGGATGCAACAATTCTGGATTATAGTAACAGCATTCCCCATTACTCCCTGCCCCACCCCCAACACCACTCACCCTAGAGGCACATCTGAAAAACCCCTGGAACAATGTTGCTCAACCTATAATGGGCTTACAAATCACAGGGGAATCTTATTAAAAATAGATTCTGGTTCATTCAGGGTGAGGCCTGAGATTCTGCCTTTCTAACCAACACACAGGTGATGCTCGTGCTGCTGGTCTGGAAACCATTTTGAATACTGGGGTCCTACATGGTTCTGATGGAAATGGTTTGCCAGCCACACTTGAGAAACACCCTTCTAAAGTCTCACTGCTATAGAGCTTTCTCTTGCAGACAATACATCCAGGGCTTTTGTCTCAGCTTATTAATATTCCAGACAAGAGGCTGGTTGAGCCAATATTACACTGATTAAGATTGTATTCCCTTGAAGCCATTCCTCTGAGCACAGCGGTGTGAAAAGCAGAATCAACATCACCTGCAAACTTGTTAGAATTAGAAAAGCAGATTCTCGGGCTCTACCCAGACCTACTGAATCAAGAACAATGAATTTCAGTTTGAACAAGCGCTTTGGGTGATTCTGGTATTGCTAGAGTTTGAGACCCACTGTCTAAGGGTAACAGATAGTGTCTGAACCACATGGCCCCCAGGTCTGTACCATCCTGCCCTACCACCTCCCTGGCCTTCTTTCTGCTCCTCCACTGTGTCTTGAGACCTTCCTAACTGCTATTCTTTTTGCCTGGTAAGGGAAAGCAGAACTTTTCTAATAAGAAAAGCTGCCTCCATGTTCTGAGTGGGCACAGCACCCAATCATTCGAGTAGATTGTCTTTGGCTCTCCCTTGAATGAGAGAGGCTCCTCTTCATCTATAACTTAGGGAAGGCAGCATCCATTGCCCTGAAGGGTCTTTTGTGGAACTGGCTTCAACTTCTCCGCATGTAGGCCCTGGGAACCCAAAACCATCCCTGGCAGAAGAACAGAATCAAGGAGCCTCAGGGAGGAGAGCGAGCTAAGCTGTGCCCACTTCCTCTTCTTCAGAGTCAATGTTTTTACAAGTTCCCCTGTATTCTGCCTCGGAAGGAAGTCAGTCAGCAAGAAGGGGAAACAGGCAAAGAGAAACCGATGCTGTACAGAGCGGGAGGCTGAACTGGTGAGCGGGGCTCAACTCACACACAAGCCTACAAGTTGGGAGGAAAAGATGAGGTTGGCCCAAGCCAGTCACGCAGGCCAACAGGCTGTGCTTTGGGCCCGAGCACTGTGCACATTGGGGTCTTGCAACAGCATCTAGGCTGGTGAGTCTTCTTCATGGCTGGGTCTGCAGCACCTAGCACAATGCTGGTACAAGGTAGGAATGCAATAAGTATCCTTGTGGACCGACTACCTGCAAGCTCACTAGAATCACTGAATCAGCCTCTTCATTCAACTGACCTGGAAACCGAAGCCCAGAAAATTTGAGTGACTTCCCCTTAACACACAGCCAACCAGCAGGAGCCTGCCTAGAACCGGACCTTAAGACCCCCAAGACCTTCACCCCAGCTAAACTCCCCATTGCCAGCATTCCTTACTTTTCTATGAGATTCAAGATATACCTGAGGAAAGAGTTCAGGGCTTGAATTTTTTTTAATTAATATTAAATTTTGATGTGGAAGGATAGGGCCTCTGAAAAAAGTCCTTTCAATGTGAAGCTATTTTTAATCACCTTGGGTCTTTATAATGTCCAGCTCCCAGGGCTGTAAATATTGCTGATAGAATGGCACTGGTATCGGGCTGGAGGTGGCAGACCTGGAGTGTAATCTAATTTCCTAAACTACATTCACATGCGAAGAGATAGCAAAACCGGAACATGGGATTGGGCCCCATTTCCTGAAGGCCTTCCCAGATTAGTCAGAAGGGGCATGGAGACGATCTTCATGGCTGGGTTTTGTTTACTGGGTTTTACACTAGAGGAAAGACTTGTTAATTGATACAAGGTCAAACATTTATACAAATAAAAGAGAAAACCCCTTTTAATGAAAAAAAAAGAAAGAACGAAAATTCCTTGAGTAAGTATAAATATTGATTAGACTCCAAATAAGTGCCTGGAAATAAAATGGTTTTCTAAAATTACCAGAATGCATTATTTATTATCCATGTCACTGAGGTAGGACAATAGCATATTATAGGAAAAACAGAGGGTTATAGGATTATAGGATTTTTTAAAAGGGATAGGATGAGACTCACAAGCAGCTCAATTGTGGTATTGGCTGGGCAAAGGCTTCAGGATCCCTCTCTGACAATTAAGAGGGCACCCCCGGTTGAGATGACAGCATATAGAAGGATCCAGAGGCCATGCTACTCAGGAAATCTACTCCAAAAAGAGAAGGGCACACCTTCCAGCAATACGAACATGTATCATGGCAATAACATCAGTAGCAATTATTATTCTATTATAAATAATGTTACTGTATTTTCAATCATTTTTAAACTTTTATGTTCACCATCATTTTGTCCTCTCACAGTATACCTATGAGGTATACAGACCAGGTGATGTGCCAATTTTATTTATTGAGCACCTATCATGTGCCAGGCAACAGGGAACAACGTTGAACAAAACAGAAATGTCCCATGCCTGAATGGAGCCAACAGTCTTGTGGCAAGACAGATATTAAATAGTAATTCTGCATGAAGAAAATTTTGCTCTTTGTATCCATCATTCAACAATCATTAAAAGCCCGCTTCACGCTACACTCTCGCTCGACACTGAGACACAAAGATGACCAAGACATAGCCCCAGCCCAGAGGAACTTCCTGTAGAGGCAGGAAGAGAGACTCCAAACAAAAAATAATGCTGGGGAAGGAGAGAGGACTTCACCAAAAAGGAGACATTTGAGCTGAATTTGAAAAAAACTGGTAGGATATTTGCTTTTCTGAGAAACGGAGACCTGTGCGCAGAAGAGGAAAAGGGCACGCTGTGCCCAGCTGGGAGGGAGACGAGGCATGGGGTGGAGGGTTGAGGAAAGGAGGAGCTGTAGGTGAGGTTGGTCAAGTAGACAGTGTGGCTAGCTTATACAGGGCTGAGAATTCCTACACCGCCGAGTCAAAACATCCTCCGGGCAAGAGGGTGAGCAAAGCATCCATATAATCAACTTTTCATTTCGGAAAAAAGAATTCTGTGCCCAAAGTAGGTTATGGATTTGAGGAGGAAGACACAGGGCTGAGGTCAGTTAAAAAGGATGATCCAAATAAAGATTTAAAAACAGGAAAAAACTGTGTAGGAAAGAGACAAAAGTGCTCAATAACTATAGGCTGAAAATAGTGAGTGCTAAGGATGCCCCTACGTTATTTCACGCAGGCCCCACAACACCATTACTAAGGTCTTAGCATTCCCACTTTATAAATGAGGAAACTGAGGCACCGAGAATTGAGGTAATTCCCCAAGGTCACATGTCTAGTAAGAAGCTGGAGTCTGGGCTCAAAGCCACTCACCCATCCTTGCAGAGAGAGCACACTCACCGAACATCTGTCCTGGCTAAGGGAGTTGCCCAACAAGGAGCGAATGCAGTGAACAGTAAGGGAGTTCGGAGGAGAGAATGGTCAGAGTGACTTTCCCCCACCTGGTGACAGTCTTCACCCCGCAGTCTCTGCAAGTGTCATCCAACCTCCCTGTCCTCTGATGGAGAAACACCTAGGAAACAAACAAAGAGCAGTCTCTGGGAAGATCCACCAAAACCTCATTTACTGAACAAAGGGTGATAAAATGGCAAGAAACTCGCCACAGGGAATACAAACTGCAGATTCTGGCTGGGACATCTCTTTCCACCCACTCTGCCTATTCAGCAGGCCCATACATCACTTTTCCCTCAGACTGTTGATTAGAGAGACACCCACCACCCTGACACAACACGTTAATTATGAAAACAGAGTGCTGTGCACAACATAACATGGAAATGAAGTGACATGCATCCAATTAATTAAACTTTCACAGCTCCAATCGGTTTTAATTAGAGAAGCTATCCTTTTCACTCTCCTCTCAATCAATAAATGAACTTTGCAATACATACATATTTTTTAATCAGTTAGCAAGTAGGAAAAAGTAGTGTAAGTCTGTTGCTGAGGACACATGAATTCCTCCATAAGCTACACCTATGTGTATTATCCATTTTATTCTTGAATTTACAAGCAACACAGATTGAGTCCCTACAGCTTGTTTCCAAGTTAAATGAAAAATGAAAGCTGAGAAATGACAGCCCCATCATTTCCACAAAACCTCTTACCATTCTTGTTTACAGACCTAGGAAATGTATTGAGGACTTCAGAAATTAAGAAAGGCTCCTAGTACAATGTCAGTAGATGAGCTCAAAAGCTGTTTTTTTGTTTGTTTGTTTCTGGTCATCAGTATACTGTGTATCCTTGACAAAAGGAAAGCTCTTCCTCTCCAGAAAGAGCATCCTCTTTGACCATGCATACAGCTTCTGGAGGGCAAGCCACAGATCACTGAAGTCCAGACCGGGAAGACACTCAGCCCCTTGGGTCAGCCAGCTCAGCCCCAGCGACTGATGGAGCCACACTTACAGCAATCAGACCTGCTTCACATGTGATCTTGTCAACACCACACAGCTGGTGATTCCAAGAGGGCTGCATTATGCTGTGTTCCTGTCTGTGTCCTGTCCATCCTCCCCAGTGGATTTTTAAATCCTTACGTTGGAGAAGAGGAAGGTCATAAGAATGGAATAAGTAAAAGGTCAGTACCCATGGGAGCCAAAAAGAATAGAAAAAATGAGGTGTTGAATGGGTTGGGCAGTTCGGGAAGCTAAAGCGTAGAATGAGACATAAAAGCAGGAAATTCATTTTATGCAATAATTACTGTATGCACCTTAAAATATGGAAGAAATGGGAACCCTTCCAAACTCATTTTACGAGGCCAGTGTTGCCCTGCTAGCAAAACCAGACAAGGATGCCACAAGAAAATAAAATTACAGGTCAATATCCCTGATGAACATAGTTGCAAAGATCTGCAACAAAATATTAGCAAACAATTCAACAATACATTAAAAGGATCATACATCAGGATTAAGTGGGATTTATTTCAGGGATAGAGGGGTGGTTCAACAACCACGAATCAACATGGTATGCCACGTTAACAAAATGAAGGGTAAAAATCATACGATCATCTCAATAGGCACAGAAAAAGAATTTGACAAAATTCAACATTTAATTATGATAAAACTCTCAACATAATAAAGGCCATATATGAAAGCCCACAGTTAACACCATTCTCAACAATGAAAATCTGAAAGCTTTCCCTCTAAGGTCAGAAATAAGACAAGGATGCCCTCTCTCACCACTTTTATTCAACCTCGTATTGAAAGCCCTAGCCAGAACAATTAGAAAAAAAAAAAAAACATAATAAAAGGCATCCAAATCAGAAAGGAAGAAATAGAACTGCCACTGTTTGTAAATGACATATTATATAGAGAAAACCCTGAAGACTCCACCAGAAACTGTTGGAGCTAATCAATGAATTGAGTAAAATTGCAGGATACAAAATCAACATACAAAAATCTGTTGTATTTCTATACACTAATAATGAACTATCAGAAAGAAAAATTAAGAAAGTAATCCCATTTGCAATTACATCAAAAAGAATAATATACCTAGGAATAAATTTAAACATGGAGGGGAAAGACCTATACCCTGAAACTACGAGACGCTGATGAAATAAATTGAAGAAGACAAAAATAAATGGAAATATATTCTGTGTTCATGGATTGGAAGTATTAATATTGTTTAAATGTCTGTAATACCCAAAGGAATCTACAGATTCAATGCAATCTCCATCAAAATCTCAATGGCATTTTTTACAGAATTAGAACAAATAAATCTAAAATTTGTATTGGAACTACAAAAAGCCTGAATAGACAAAGCAATCTTGAGAAAGAAGAACAAAGCCAGAGATATCATGCCCCCAGATTTCAAACTATATTACAAAGCGACAGTAATCAAAACAGTACAGTATTGGCATAAAAACAGATGCATAAATCAATGGAATAGAATAGAATAGAGAGCCCAGAAATAAATCCCCACCTGTATGGTCAACTAATTCATGACCAAAAAAACCAAGAATATACAACTGGGAAAAGGACAGTCTCTTCAATCAATGGTGTTGGGAAAACTGGACAGCCATGTGCAAAAGAACGAAACTAGACCACTATCTTACACCATAGACAAAAATCAACTCAAAATGGATTAAAGACTTAAACGTAAGACCTGAAACCGTAAAACTTCTAGATAAAAACATGGGCGGTAAGCTCCTTGACATTAGTCTTGGTGATGATTTTTAGATTTGATACCAAAAGCAAAAGCAAGAAAAGCAAAAATAAATTAGTAGAACTACATTATACTAAAAAGCTTCTGCACAGCAAAGGAAATGATCGACAAAATGAAAAGGCAACCTACTGAATGGGAGAAAATATCTGTAAATCATATATCTGTGAAGGATTAAAATCCAAAATACATGAAGAACTTATACAACTCAACACCAAAAAGAGTCCAGTTTAAAAATGGGTAAAGAGGGGCACCTGGGTGGCTCAGTTGGTTAAGTGTCTGCCTTCTGCTCATGTCATGATCCCAGGGTCTTAGGATCAAGCCCCGTGTCGGGCTCCCTGCTCAGTGGGGAGCCTGCTTCTCTCTCTCCCTCTCCTCCCCTGCTCCTGCTCTCTTACTTGATCTATCTCAAATAAATAAAATATTTTTTTAAAAAATGGGTAAAGGATCTAAGTAGACATTTTTCCAAAAAACACATATAGATGGACAAGAGGTCCATGAAAAGATGCTCAATATCACTAATTATCAGGGAAACACAAATCAAATCCACAATGAGATATCATCTCACACCTGTTAGAATGGTTGTTACCAAAAAGACAAAAAATAACAAGTGTTGGTGAGGATGTGGAGAAAAGGCTACCCTCATGCACTGTTGTGGGAATATAAACTGGTGCAGCCACTGTGGAAAACGGTATGGAGTTTTCTCAAAAAATTAAAAACAGAACTATATTATCCAACAATTCCACTTCTGGGTATTTATCTGAAGGAAACAAAAACACTAACTCAAAGAGAGAATACGCACTGCCCCTCCCATGTGCATTGCAGCATTATTTACAATAACCAAGACATGGAAGCAATCTAAGTGTTCACTAATAGATGGATGGATAAAGATGAATGGAATATTATTTAGTCATAAAAAAGAAGGAAATCTTGTCATTTGCAACAACATGGATGGACTCTGAGGGTGTTATGCTAAGTGAAATAAGCTAGACAGAGAAAGACAAATACTGTATGATCTCACTTATATGGGGAATCTAAAATAAAAACTGTACTCAAAGGCACAGAGAACACATTGGTGGTTGCCAGAGGCAGGGGTTAGGGTTGAGCAAAATGGGTGAAGGTGGGTAAAACGTATAAACTTCCAGTTATAAAATAAATAAATCCTGGGCATATAATGTAGAGCAAGGCAACTATAGTCAATAATATTATACGGTATATTTGAAAGTTGCTAAGAGAATAAATCTTAAAAGTTTTCAGTACAAGAAAAGAAATTATAACTATGTGTGGTAATGGATGTTAACTACAATTATGGTGTTATTTCTCAGTATATACAAATATCAAGTCATTATATTGTACACCTGAAACTAATAGGATGTTATATGTCAATTATACCTCAATTAAAAAATACTATTCTGGGTAGTAATGAAAGCAAAACGGGAGGAGGAGCTAAGGTTCACAGATGTCTACCGCTCCACCGGTGACAGACGTAGCTAATCAATCACAGGTCTGCTTCCAAAAATGACTTCAGAAATCATATCAGTTCAGAAACCTTGACTCAAACTGGTTTAAACATATAGAAATGTATTCTCTCACATAACAGAAAGTCTAGAGGGCCAGACTGGGGGTGGATTGAGGGTTGGTTGATTCAGCGGCTCAACGAAGTTGTCAAGGACCCTGTTTCTCTCAGTCTGTCTCTTTTGCCATCCTCAAAGTTGGCTTAAGATTCATTCTGGTAGGGGCGCCTGGGTGGCTCAGTCGTTAAGCGTCTGCCTTCAGCTCTGGTCATGATCCCAGGGTCCTGGGATCGAGCCCCGCATCAGGCTCCCTGCTCCACGGGAAGCCTGCTTCTCCCTCCCCCACTCCCCCTGCTTGTGTTCCCTCTCTCACTGTGTCTCTCTCTGTCAAATAAATAAATACAATCTTTAAAAAAAAAAAAAGATTCATTCTGGTTGCAGGATGTCTGCAGTAGAAATCATATCCAGGATGACAAGGTCCAGAGGATACAGAGAGATCATCTTTCCCCACTTGTAAGAGAAAAGTGCCCTTTCCCAGAAACCCTCAGCAGGCTTCTCCTCACATCACAGTGTTCAAAGGTAGACTGCTTGCCCTTTCCTAAATTATTCACTGGCCCAGGGAAGGAGATGATCCTGCTGCTTTAGACTCATCCATCTTAACTAGAATGGATGTTCGGGAACCAACCATTGTGTTGTTCCCTAAGGAGATCTCATTCTTCACAGCATCATAGCGCCCATGGATCAAACGGGTACCAGAGATAAATCTCTTGGCCATCTTGGACTGGGAGAAGAGCCAACCACTGGGGAACTAGAGAGCATGGCTTATTGAGGGTGAGGGAGTAAAAGAGACAGAGGGGAAGCTATTCTGTTTGGGAAAGAGTTTGAGAGTTTGAGTTCTTGGAGTTGAGGAGAAATCCATACCCCTCACCCAACCCCCAAAGACCTGGCAGAACCTATCTAAACTGAGAAAGAAAAGGTTTTCAGAAGATGTGATGCATGTCAGGGGAAGCGGTGGTTCCATATTACAGGCACAAATTTAGGTCACTGTGTAAACGCTCAGGTAAGGAGTCTAAATCAGTCATCAGCTTACCCAAGAAAGGTGAAATGGGAGCCACAGATCTGGGATCCAGGACTCAGAGAGCGACCACAAGCAACGTTCACAAGAAGGTCACTCAGAGAAATCTGGTACTTAAAGGACAGAAAATTTGCCAGTCTCTCTTTCTGGCAGAGACCCCCACTTTTTCTGAGTGATGATCTAAAAGACCCTTCTCCCTTGGTTTGAGATGAGAAGGAAGCAAATAGTAATAATAATAATATTTGGTAAGAATTATTAAATGTTGAGAGGAAGCAGGAAGAAGAGCAGTGAGAACAGCTGACCGTGGTATAATGAGCCAACTCATTTTTCATGGTGGAAATTAAAAAATATTATCTAATACTCATAAATCAAGAAATAGAGATATAGCATATTATAAGGAGAGAATCACCACAAAAATTAAATCCTAAGTAGATGAAAGCAGGGGTTGGGGTGGGGTAATGACCAGGCAAAAGACTGCTTCTTGCCATTACTAAGCTCTTCTTTACTATTTATTACTTTGTCAAACATTTAAAACAAAGTATCTGAGAAGATAAATTTAAATGGTTGCTCTCTCTTGTATCCCTGGCACACAGTAGGTATTCAGTAACTATCTGTTGAATGAATCAATGAAATGTACCAAGTAAGAGCAATTGTTGAGCCCCGGCTAAGTATGTTACGGAGCCATGCTTTACCCTTGGGCTTTCTCAGATGAGACAGTACGGAGGCGCCTACACAGGCAGCCCTGACCTCTCAGTGGACCTCACTTATTACAAATCTAGAAGAGTAACATTGAATGCTTTGTCAATTTGAAATTTCAACATCAAAAGAAGCTTCTCTCTTTCCCTCTCTCTCTCCCTTTTTAAACGAACTTTTCTTACTGATCATGTCCCACACTTTCATGGTATCCCATAGAGTAAGTCCACTTTTTTTGCTCTGGGTGTAGACCAGGTGCCCAGCTGAGTGGCAGAATTCAGAGCTGTCAACATGAGTAATCGACCCACAGGGGGATCTCTATCGGGGAGTCAAAAAAAAAATGGTTGTCATCTGGTGCTATCTAGCAACTTTACCAGACTGTCTAATGCATACAGACAATCAAATGTCTATAGTAGGTTACAGGGAAGACCAGCTCACTCAACATACTCTGCATAAGCCCCCTACCCATCCGTGGGCACTGATCAAGGAATTTTCTCAATAAGTGGTTTCCCTGAGGATTTCCAGGAAAAGAACTTTGTCAATGGTAATAGAATCTTCTTCAAAAGCACAGTGGGAAAATCCCTTTGAAGACCAGTACACGCCTGACACGTTACCTCCTTATGTTTCCCTTTGATGATTCCTAAAGGCCTTTAAGTTATAAACAAGTGTTTGGACGTGGTGATTTCCAGTATATACTGGGCAGGAGCTCTTTGAATATGAAAAGAGAAAACATTTAAAATCTAATCGATTATAAAAATGGTTTTGACACTGAGTTCACATGTTTTAGTTAAAAGTGTGTACTTCACAAATTAATGAAATGTTCCAAGCATCTGGATTGGTTGTTAAAAAAAAAAAAAAGGTAGGAAAAAATGCTGATTTAATTCCCTGTGGGCTATCTCCTAACTGGAGGTTACCATCTGCCCATGAGGCCCACCACTGCTTCACCGCCCAAAAACAGTCACTGGCCCTGAGCAAAATGGGGTAGTAGATCCTTCCAGGCTGCCTATAAGGAGACATACACCTAATGCTCTGCTTCAAGTGAGCTAGAGCCAGATACAACTCCTCTGGGACCCACAGACTGCCCGGACTTGTTTCTGCTGCAGGAGATGCCACCATCAGGAACAGCTGTGCCCCCCCATCTCCCCACCTCCCCCACGGCTGCTCAGAGGATCTAGCAGTGGTAACAGCAAAGCCTGTGTGAGGGCAAATCCACTTTGCCTTCACAAAAGAATGGAATCTTGAGGCGACAGTGAATCTAGCGGCTAAAGCACAGGCATGCACACGCCCCAACACACACACAGACACACACACACACACACACACACACACAGATTCAAGCTGCAGGTGACCCAGTACTTGTCTCAGACTCCTGCTCCAGCAAACACAAGTCTGCCCCAGTTGTTTGCAAAGTGGGGGTGCCGGATACTCTCTTTTCTGACCTGGCTTTGCCGCGGTGTCATGACACACAAATGACAAAAACAACATCTGGGCACAGACTGGGAATGTCAGGCCTGCTGAATTGCCAGTGTTGCAAGCTGGCCTGGGGTGTCTCACTCAGCTTTAGCCAGAGACAAAACCAGGCAGCATTGAGGTGCCACCACTTAAATGACCTCCCCTCTTTTTTAAGGTGCTGCAGTTAAAGTATCACGTGGCACCACTGTGAAACTGAGCTGAGGACAGCTCTGGTCATGATCCCTAAGACCACAGGCCCTTTGTCACCCAAGGGCCATGCCAACAACATTGCGACATCTGTGCATTAATCGGTGTCAAAGACATCCCTCCCGGGATGAGATGACAACCAGTCATTTGAATTATCTCCTTTCCAGCCTTCCTCTTTCCATCTGTACTTCCTGAAGGCTCATGGTGCCACAAAGAAGAGAGTCCACTAATGGTTTGGGGGTACCGCAATTACTGCAGTTTCCACAGCAGTATAACACAGATTCAACTTCAGAGAAAGAGTACCCCTTGCTGGTTAATTGGCCAAGTGGAAGAAGCAAAGAAGGAAGGACAGACGGTTGTATAGGACGTGGGGCTCTAGCTCTGGCTGAATTAGCCATGTGTCACAGTGATTTACAGAGGGGCTCTTCTTGCACCATTGTCACTCTAATAATGAGCTATTTATGCAAGACTCTACCGTGCTTGCCTGTTTTATTGCTACCCAGCCCAACAAGAAGACCCTCAGAACATTCTCTTCACAGACAGAAGATGTCCCTTCACACCTGGGATACTAGAAACCTGAGATGTCCAGGTTTCCTTCCCACAAGGGCAAGGACTCTGGGCATGAACTGTAGTGGGCCTGCCTCACCACCAGAGGGTGCCCCGTGGTCACTTTTCCCTCTCCCACTCAGCTCTAGATCAGATGTTCCTCCCGAGTTTGGGCAGAACCAAGTGTTAAGGGCATCACGCAAATTAAGACTAAGAGTTTTTGTTGCTGTTGTTGTTTTCAGGAGTGCCTCCCGGGATGATGTCAGACTTTGACCATACATAATTATTTTGCTCTGGGCAATGTCCTTTGACCCATGCTGTTGCAAATCCTAACCAAGTAATATTTCTCTGAACATTGTGTTTTCATTCTGACAGCTGTTCCTGTCTGCAAAGTACTCATTTCAAAACAACACACTACTCAGATATCCATGATTCCAGGACACAGGGCACAGGGGGAGAAAAGGGAGTCTCTCACCAGCCCATCAGGGCTCCTCATTCTGACAAGACATAGCCCGTTACATTACCACAATGGGTTTCCCATATGAGTTTGGAATGGGGAACCCATTCCAAAGGTCTCATCCCCACCAATATCTTATGTGTTCTTCTATCACTGGCATTCCCAGCCATCTTATTCCAGTGGGAAGATAATGGTGATTAACACCCTAGGACACAGAGAGCTTTCAATGGCACTAACGCAATGAGTAAGTTTGGTCATTAGCTGACAAAAAGATCAGTTTACAAGCTGGATGGCTATAGCTTAGATGGCTTACAGCCATGCACCTGAATTTTTCTGTGGAAAATGTGCTGGTTCATCAGAAATTCTGTCCCCCTTCCCTTCCCAGCGGTCATTCTCCTCTCTTACCCCTTGCCAAAGCCTCCCAAATCACAATACATCCATGTAGATCTATATATAGTCCTTCTAAGTTTCTCCACATTTTCACTGCATTATCTCCCTGGCAACTCATAATACAAAGTTGAGGTGAGCAGAGAAGGTATTAATGAACTTTTGCAATTCTCCCAAGCAAAATCTGTTGGTCTGCTCCACGTTCCCATATGCTGCATAGCCCTTTATTATAGGTATTTTTAATCTCTTACAACTTCTCCTTTACCAAGTTCTACGATTGTGTGCTCCCCTAAGGCCCAGATCTTATCAGCTTTATATCCCCAAAGCTTTGCAAAGTTCTTGACATACGGTATTTAGTAATTGTCTGTTCATTTGGATTATTATACCCATTTGACAAATAAGGTAATCAAGTCACCCAGAGGGGCTAAGTGACACCACACGCTACATCCACCGCTGGGAGTGAGTGATGGAATGGTCCAACTAGGAGAATACACAATCAATGAGAAAATACGTGCTGGGTTCTGACTCTGGAACAAGCAACCTGATAAACGCAAACCATAAAATAACAAGAAATGGTCACCGTCCTAGATTCTCACCCAGTGACTAGTGAGGCCCTTTCACTTCTCTGGGTTCCACTTTTATTCTATTAAGGATGAGCATTTTGGAGGATAATATCTGTAACGGCTCCTTTAGCTCTAACACTCTACTACCTCTATCAATACTCTCGCTGGGGAGACACTATACCTACTTTTGCAGAGATATAGGACAAACTAGCATCCACGTGTCACATGGGAGTGACAACACATCGTCATATTGCCACGTGGAGTCAAGGTGGAAAGAGCAGTTCAGACGCATGCTGAGGGAGGTCTAGAGAAGGAGAGCACTTAGAGAGTGGAAGAGGTAAGAAGCTTTACCCACGGGGGACTAGCGATGAGCCCAGAGCTGCAATTTACAGGGGCCAGGGGAACTGAAGGAGGGAGGCCAACTGCGACCAGGTGGAGGAAGCACAAAGTGTGCATTCAGAGGACGATAGTTTCAGGAAACAGGGAAACTGCTGTTCCTATGGTCAACGCCTTTGTGAAAGAGAGGTTTGTGTCTAAAATAAATAAATCAAAACCTGTCTCTACTTTAGCCAGTGTCTTTTCCTCTCTCCAAACTCATGCCCATTTCATTTCTTCTGGCTGCCAAACCGCCCCCCTACCGCCCTCAATCTAAACTAGGTTTATCCTGTTGTTCAGTCTCATGGCAGTCTTAACTTGCACTTCATGGCAAAAATCTTAATCATACATGTATATAAGCTATTATCCCCTACAAGACTGCAAGGTCTTGGAGAGCAAGACTTCTCTGTGTTTTGTTCACTGCTGAATGAATCCCCCACACCTAGATTATAGTAAATGTTCAATACATGTACAATGAATTAATACATGAACACTGGCAACATTTGGAAAGTGGATCCACGTAACAGCAGGGCCACTTTTCAGGTCCCAGTTGCTGAGGGTGCCTCAGCGGCTTATCCTAGAGTCAAGTGAGGGCATACGTGACAGGTGCAGATGGAGACCAGGCAGCAAATCTGGACCCGGGCCCACCGTTTGAGAAATACAAACACAAGTTTCATCAGCTAGCCCTGCCTTTAGTGTACTACACCACATCCCTCCCCATTTCCTCTCAGTCAGGATGGAAGACACACTCCTTTCTAAACACCACTTCTCCTGATGAACCTCAGACCCCCTCCCAGCCTCCCCAAATGCACCAGGCCCAGGCATCCTGCTTCCCACTCTCTCATAATGAAGGGCTTTGTCTGCACACATCCAAAGCCATGGAGTAGAGTCCTCTGACCCATACCCCCACCTGCAGGTCCCTCAGGCTACTTCTGGTTTTTTTTAAAGCTGAAGCAACTCAGTCTCAGAAAGCATAGGTGACCCCCTGAAGGTCGCACAGCTAAAAATCCATGCAAGGGAATCTAAAAAGAAAGTCTTTCTCAAAACCCTAGTTAATATCCAGTGCTTCCCGTAAACCAGGAATTCTGCTAAATGCTTCCCTGCATTATCCCTGTTAAGCCTCACAACAGTCCAGAGAGATAGGTATATTAATCCCGTTTTCCAGTCAGACCTGAGGCACACATTAGTTACATAACCAGCCCAAAGTTGCTCAGCTTAACAGAGAAGATCTGGATTCTCACTCAGGACCACATCTGACCCCATGGCCTGAACTCGTTCCTCTATATATTCATCACAGTGATAATGAGATGGATTTTTCCCTCTCCCAGACCCTCACTCCAATATAAACCCCCTCAGCAATGGGGCCACACTGTGGGAGAAGTGACCCATGGTTCACGAGAAGGATTTCAGAGTAGGACTCACCCAGAGTATTCTCTCCTCAGAAAAGTTAAAAACTGAATCTCCAGTATCCCACACCCAACCTCCTACTTCTCCAGACACCCCTTCTTTCTGGCACTCCCATCCACATCCAAGCCTGGACCCTCCATACCTCCACAGCAGCCTCCACCCAGGCCTCCCCCCCTTCCTCCCAATTGCTTCACCACTGAACTTTTCCAGGAGGAATGCATTAAGCAAACCCAGGGACTTAGCTAGCATGCACCTACCGGATAGATGGGGCATCCCTTTAAAATTCAAGCACATCCTATTTCAGCCCCATCAGCAAGGCCCAGTTCAGTCATTTCTGTAGGAAAGGCTAGTGTTTGCTTCTCCGGGATGGTCATCTGATACTGTTCAGGCTGACATTTCGGCTGCCCTGGGGATCACAGAGCTTTTATAGCCCTGGGGGTGCCCTCCCCTGGGGGCTCATATACTCACATTTTAACACAGAGCAACCTTAAGAGGGAGAAAAAGGCCCAGAGCCCGAAGACTGCAGCTGTGGATGTTCACAGCCTCTTCAAGCGCCAGCCCTCGGAAACGGGGCGTTTACTACTATACATTGAGCACCCACTATGTGCTTTACCTACCTTTGTTTCATTTAATCCCTAAAACCACTGCATGAGGTGGGCTGCACTGTCCCAAATCGACCGGTGAAGAAGATGAGATCCAGAGAGAGCAAGTAACTTCCCACAAGCTATGAAAGATTTGGGGGACCAGCCTTGCCTGACCCCAAAGCTTTGCGTATTTACCACCACACTAAGCTGCCTCGCCCACCCTCTCTGTAAGACTTAAGATTTTACAAAGCAAAGTCTAGCCTTACCTTCCCAGACAGTGCTGGCTAGAAGCTCCGTCAGAGGAGTGGTGTGCAGTCAGCAGATGGTAGAGACTGCATACGACATACAAGCAGACATTTGTATTCTTACCTGCCATGAGACTACTGCGCCCAGCTCTGACATTTCTGTTTCATTGTGCCTACAAATCCAGTTTGATCTGCGGTTCTGCTTATTTGTCCTTTGCATTAGAACTGTTTAGATTTGTTGGAGCGGCCAAACTTATAAATGGCAAATTAAACAAGCGGTAGATGTGCTGCCTGCAAGCAATACTGATCAGCCTGAGTCAACGCAGAGCACCAAGCAGGCCTTTCAATATACGGCCAAAATTTCCGAGGCTATTGACAATTTTCACTAAAGCCTTTTAATAATTGTATGTCTGCTCTGGCTTTTCAATTGCCCCAAGTTTGGGTGGTGAAATCACAGCATGTTATTTTAATCCCTTTATAATGGACTAGAGTTCAATTCAAATAACCACGTCTCCTGAGTGCCCGTGGTAAGAGGCAGGAAGAGCTGAGAAGCGGGTCTCACGGCCACACAGATTCTGAAAAGCCCGAGATGCATGCTCCATCTGAAAACCACAAAGGCTTTGGGGCCTGCTGCTCTCACCTCTAAACCCAGGGCTCCCAAAATCCCACCCCCAAACCAGCAGGATCAGCATCACCTGGGAAATTGTTAGAAATGCAAATCCTTGGGCCCTTGTTCAGACCAACCCCAGTATCAACACCACCTGAAACAGGGCTTGCCCATAATAGTCGCTGAGCACAGATTCGTTGTTTACTGGGTAAATAACACGCAGAGAGGGAATGCGGAGGGATGAGTATAATGAAGAACCAAATGGCTGCCGAATGTTATCTGCTTCACGTCTGTCCAGAGATGGCTTCTATTCCCCAACAGAGTGTTGTAGACTGAGCCTGCTTCAGAATCAGCTAAAAACACAGATCTCTGGGCTGCATCGCAGAGTTTCTGAGTCCACAGGTCTATGCTGGGGACCAAGAACGTGCGTGTTAACAAGTGTCCCTGCTGTTGCTGATGTAGCTGGTACTGGGACCACACTTGGAGAACTTCTGTCCCAGAGATAAGACTTACCTGTCTCCACTTTCAGCCTCCCTTTCTGGCCTTGAATAGTATACTTCTTTTTAAAGACTTTTCTCCAAACTTCTCAAACCTTTGCTCACAATACTGCCTAAGGGCTGATCCAAAAATAACTAAATCCAAAACAAGAATGAATTCCTTTCTCTTTAAAGAAACACGCAGGAATCTACCTTAACAATACAAGAGGTACTTTCTTCATTCCGGAAATAGAAAAGCGGGATGGCACCATTATTAGAAATCGGTGGTCAACTTTTCTTCTGGGCAAAGAACACGCATTCTGAATGTCTGGTTCCTTGTTGCAAAGTAGCTCCAAAGTGGCTGGCAGCCTTTAGAGTTTACCCAGCCACGAGATGGCAGCACTAAGTTGGTGTTCGCCTGAAATGTAATGCTGGGCCCACAAGAGCCCCTGCCTTTCCTCTGGGGGTGACCGTCCAGAGCAAGGCAATAAGCAATGGACTAATACATTCGCGGGAACAAAAATAGGCTACAGCTTTCCCTCCCAGGAAAGGTGGCATTTAAGAAATATGTCCAGCAAATGCAGACCGTGGAACACAGACCTGAAACAGAGTTGCAAGCATTCCATTCAGTCCCTCAAGACAGAGCCTCAATTTCCCACACGCAAATTAGGAAACAGACAGCTGCCTATTGGTCATACCATGGTCATACCATGGACCATTACCATACCACACCAATGCGCGATAATGGGCAGAATGACAGATCTGTACCCCTCCCCTCCCCGATAATGTCTGGGACATGTAGCCATCTTAAGTACAAGGCAACTGATGCTGACCTGAAATAAAAAATCAACTCAAAATGGATTAAAAGACCTAAATGTGAGATCGAAAACCATAAAGTTCCTAAAAGAAAACATGGGCAGTAAACTCTTAGACATCAGTCTTAGCAATATTTTTTTTTGGATCTGTCTCCTGAGGCAAGGGCAACAAAAGCAAAAATAAACAATTGGGACTACATCAAACTCAAAAGCTTTTGCACAGTGAAAGAAACCATCAACAAAATGAAAAGGCAACCTACTAAATGGGTGAAGATATTTGCAAATCATATATCCAATGAAGAATTAATATCCAAAATATATTCAAAAATTCATACAACACAAAAAATTCCAATTAAAACATGGGCAGAGGACCTAAATAGACATTTTTTCAAAGAAGACAGATGGTCAATAGACACATGAAAAGATGCTCAATACCATTAATCATCAGGGAAATGCAAATCAAAACCACAATGAGATATCACTCTACACCTGTCAGAATGGCTAGAATCAAAAAGACAAGAAATAAGTGTTGGCGAGGATGTGGAGAAAAGGGAACCCTCCTGTACTGATGGTGGGAATGTAAGCTGGTGCAGCCATTGTAGAAAACAGTATGGAGTTTCCTCAAAAGATTAAAAAACAGAAATACCATACAATCCAGCAATTCCACTTCTGGGTATTTATCCAAAGAAAACAAAAAACGCTAATTCAACAGGATAGATGCACCCCCATATTCACTGCAGCATTATTTATAACAGCCAAGATACGGAAGCAACCTGTGTACTGGTAGATGAATGGATGAAGACAATGTAATACACACACACACACACACACACACAAGCACGCACACACGCACAGGAATATTACTCAGCCATTGACAAAAAAGTGAAATCTTGCCATTTGCAACAGCATGGATAGTCCCAGAGGCTATTATGCCAAGTAAAATAAGTCAGACAGCGATAGACAAATACCATATGATTTCACTTATATAACCTAAAATATCAAAACAAACAAACAAAACAGAAACACTCATAAATACAGAGCATAAAGCCAGAGGGAAGGGGAGGGGAAGGGGAGATGGATGAACTAGGTGAAGGAGATTGAGGTACAAACTTCCAGCCATAAAATAAATAAGTCACAAGAATGCAAAGTACAGCACAGGGAATACAGTCAATAATACCGTAATGATGATAGATGGTAACTACACTTATCATCGTGATCATTTTGTAAGTTATAGAAATGCTGAATCATGATGTATATCTGAAAATAATATATTATACATCAACTATACTTTAAAAAATATATTTATATATACAGATGCATTAGAAATTTTAAATCCTAAACAAAAGGAACGCTGTCCCCAAATCTATTCTCTCATGATTTGCCAAAGTACGGTATATTAAGTTACAGGCATTATTTTTCCATGTCAAAAATAGGGATTCATGGTTTGTGAGCTATAAGGCTACTTTGCAATAAGCATGTATAAAATGAAAGAGACTCCCAGCACATCCAGAATGTTTGGTGGCCACAATGAGAGTAAAACTGTTCAGAAAATGCAACTCTTCCTTCTCTGTTCAACCTCCCGCCACTGTCACCTTTTCCAGAGGCTTGGTCTGAATTTAAACCTATTTGGGGAAAAAAAGACTTTGCTTCACGGGTATGCTTTCCACCCAAATGTCTCAGATACAGTTACTCATGCTTCACATAATTCTAATGAAACTGTGTTTTTGTACTGGAATTATCTGGATATTTCCTTCCATTTTCCTTGGCCTTGGTGACAGAACTCAACTCTGTAAGTTTCTTTCCTTCACTAGATCAGTTGTTCACTAGATCTAGTTGTTCACAGTTGTTTCTGAACTTGGCTTACCATCAGAATAACTGCAGGGTTTTCTTTGGTTTTTGTTTCATTTTTAAAGTACAGATTCCATGACACAGCCCAAACTACTGAGTTAAAATCTTGGGGAGGCAGGAGAGAGCTGGAAATTTGTGCTGGTTTCCAGCATGGATGTGGGAACAGTAACCCAGCTGAGGGAGTTCCAGTGATCAGGTTCAGAAAAGGCTGCACTAGGTAACACAGCTTTCCAGGCTTCAGAGTTTATTCTTCTCATCATACTCACGGTGTCCTGTGGGACCAGTGGGAAGGAAATATGGTTAAGTCTACAGAGGAAGAACAGAAAGAGACTTGCCCACAGCCCAAGAATCTCACACAGGAGGATTCAAGATTCAGGCAGGTAGGGGGTCGGGACCTCTCATTACCCACTTCCAGTTCAACCTCTTCTATCTTGGAATGTTTTGGGCTTTGTCGATGGGAGTTTACCAGATACAGTAAGTACTGCATGGCATAAAAAAGCCATGAAATTGCTCTTCCCTGTTGCTCTGCTCCTTCAGTCAAGTAGATCTTCAAGGAGGCCTTGTAATCCATCCCAGAATTCTGGCAAAGCACCATGGAAAGGAAATGAGTGAAAACAAAGACATGAGGGTCAAGTTGCTGGGACTCTTTGAACGCAAGAATCAAAGACTCAGGGAGGAGTTCATCTTGTCTCTGAGGACACTGGAACTGTCTGAGAGGGGTCCTGAGGCAGCTGGGATGGAGAGCCAAGCAGCCCTCCACCAGCACTCACACCCACAAGGAACATCTGTTCACACCCACGCTTTTATTTCTATTAACTGGGGGAGGAGGAAGGCATTTGGTTGTGGTGGGGTTGGGAGAAGAGAGGGAAATGGAAGGTTTGTGTTGGCACCTCTCCCCCACTCAGCCCTGTGGTCTGAGTCTCTGATTGTACAGGGGATGGTCAGATACTGGACACTATGCTTTCAGGAGAGATCTTTATAAAGGTTTTGGCAAAACAACACCACTCTTGGATCCAGGTAGCATAAGGGTGGGAGACCTGTCTTGGGATTCAATTAGAGAAGCAGGACCCCTGAGAGTGATAACTCCTTATTACAGGAGTTAGATCTCACCCAGCTGTGGAAGGCAGTAGAGCGTTCTACGCAGCGCTCTATGCCTGGTGCTAAACTTGACGCTGCCATAGACCAGCAAGAGTAGCAGTCAAAAAAAGAAAACCAGACGTGGTCGATAGCAAGAACCACCTGGAACCCACATAGACAAACTGGGACCTGCATCGGTCTCCCACCACCTCCGACCTCAATGCACTGGGTGATGCACAGGAGACCCTGGCCCCCTTCACCACAAAGCTGCACAGGGACCTGGCCAAGAACTCACAGAAGCAGCAGATCCGGTGGGACTGGCCCAAGTCTGATAGCAAATCAGGGATAAATGGGGGCAAGCTGCCACTCTGCTGTATAGACCATCAGAGTGAAAAAATATGGCCGCTGCTTCACTCCTGCCTTCCAGATCTCAAAGGAAGTATCTCTTGCGAGCAATACTAATCTGTGCTTATAAAGAGAAGGGAATTCTGTGAAAGGAAATTCTTGCTTAGCTAAGCTGACACAATGCAGATGCACAAGCTTTTCTCTCTGCTCTGGCACCTGAGACTGGTAGCTTTGGGTACAACTAGCCTTTTGTTAAGTGTGGTGTGAACTCTGGAGTCCTCCCAGTGACAGAACTCCAAAACAGGTACAGGAATGTAAATGCAGCTTCTTGGGTCAGCCTGTTGGGGAACAGAAGTCAAAAAGTATGTTTTGGGAAGGAGAGGAAGAACATGGCAGACTGTTTTATGAGCATATATATATATGTGTGTGTGTATATATATATATATATATATATATATATATATATATATATATATATATATATATATATATATATATATATGAAAGCCCATTTGGAGATTCTCCCAAATAACTGGGGGATATTTTGGGCAAGTAGGTGGTCAGGGAGTCATACCACTGCAATTTACACATAAATGGAGACCCCACATTGTATTCAAGGATGGGGATCCTTGGACGAGCTGGTTACACAAGTGGTATCTCATGATGAGAATTATATAAACCCATGAACTAGAAAGGAATCTGAGTCATTATCTGCCTCTCCTCTCCTCTCCATGAGCATCTTATGTTTCAGTAATGCCTCGCTACTCGTAAGTCTCTCAACATATCATATACTTACATGTTTTGGAATCTTTGCATTTGGTGTAGTCTCAGTGTGAAGAGTTCTCTACTCCCCTGCCCTTCCTCACCCCCTTTCCCTCAATAACACAGACTCAAATTCCAAATCTCAGGCCAAGCGTCTCTCTCCCCTTCCCTGAATTCCAGGTAGTATCAGTTAAAGGACCTTCCCATGTACCATCTATTGATAGCACCTTGAACTTACCTCTTCCAAGGCACCTCTAATAAACTGCACATATTCAAAGTGAACAATTTGATAAGTTGTGACATAGTTATACACCCAAGAAAGTAACACCACAATCAAGAATATAAACAAATTCATCACCCCTAAAAGTTTCTGAATGATCCTTTGTAGTTTTCCCCCTCACCTCCCTCAACTCCATCCCCAGGCAACAACTGATCTGTTTTCTATCACTATAGATTACTTTGCATTTTCTAAAGTTTTATTTGATGGAATTATATAGCATATACTCATTTTTGTCTGTCTTCTCTTATACTCAGCATAATTATTTCAAGACTCATCCTTCCTGTGTGCATCAGTGGTTCAATCCTTCTTATCCTACACAATGGAGTAGTATTCCATCGTGTGGAAGTACCACAGTTGGTTTGTCCATTCACCTGTTGATGGGCATCCGGGTTGTTTTTAGTTTGGGACTATTACAAATAAATCTATGAACATTCATGTACAAATCTCTTTACAGACACATATTTCCTTTTCTCTTAATTCCAGGAGGTAAGTGGCCAGGTATATGGTAGAAGTATAAATAATTTTTAAGAAACTTCTAAAATATTTTTCAAAGTAGTTGTACCATTTTACATTCCCACTAGCAGTGTACGAGAGCTCCAGTTTCTCCACATCCTGGCCAACACTTGATATGGCCAGTCTTTTTTTATTTTAACCATTCTAATAGGTCTTTAGTGATACTTTATTGTGGTTTTAATTTGCATTTTCCTAATGACTAATGATGTTAAGCATCTTTTCATGTGTTTTTGTGCTATTCGTGTATCTTCTTTGATGAAATATCCCTTCAAATCTTATGCCTGTTTTGAAAATTGAGTTGTTTCTTCTTAAGTTTTGAGTATTCTTTATATATTTTTAAATCAGCAACAACTGATCTGTTTTCTATCACTATAGATTAGTTTGCATTTATGATAAAACTTTATTTTTAATTTTTTATTCTGTTATGTTAGTCACCAGACAGTACATCAGTTTTTATTGACACAAGTCCTTTATCAGATATAAAATCTACAAACATTTTCTCCCAATCTGTGGTTTTTTTATTCTCTTAACATTGTCTTTTGAAGAGCAAAAGTTTTAATTTTGATGAAGACTAACCCACAAATTTTTTTAAATTAATTGTATCATTCTTTTAATTTTCCAGTGATCTATTCATCTCCACTGACCTGTAAATTCTTTGAGGGCAAAGACTAAATTGTTCTATCTCTGGATGCCTAGCACCATGACAATGATTATTACATAGGAGACACTGAAATTGTAGTTCTCAGGGCTACATTATTACTTTTGGCTATTACGGGAGAATCCCTGAGCTTCCTGGATCTGTATATAATAACTACTCCTTTTTACAGGAATAGAAGGTTTTAATCAATGTGACCACTTTTTCTAAGCAAGGAATGCCCTAGTAAGGCCTCTGTACATTTCTCTATTATGTTATCTATATATTTGAACAGAGAGAGAATCAAAAACAGAAAAATCCTCTCCTGAAGGCCCTTCATTTAGGAATCTGCTTGCTTTCTTTTCTGATCTGGGAGAACTCTTTGTTTCTGGAATAAGTAAAGAAAAATATCATAGCAGTCTCCCCATGGACAGAAGTCAAAGGAAACTTCACCTGGAAAGGTGTTCAAGTAAATTTCACCATGGACCTGCTATTTTTGTTCTAGGAAGGTGTTTTATGAAAGAGATAAAACATCTCCTGCATGTATAAAAACCACGGCCTGGAGGTTCCCTCCAGTAGCCCCACAATAGCTGCTGGCCCCCACCAAGGTCTCCCACAAACACCAACCCAGACGTGAGGTTGGCTCCTTCAGAGTAACAGGAATGAAGGACCCATCTAAATATTGTTATGATGCTGAATTCAAGAGAAAACAACAGTTGAAACATTTTATGAAGCATTTGTCTCGTGGTGTTCTGAAACTTCTCCATCTTTCACAGTTAAAGACTAAGCATGTACTCTAGCTCTAGAAAAATAAAACTAACAACCAATAGCAGTAACAAAATGTCTTGCTTCAAAAACCAAGAATTGCTGATAAAATATAATTTTAAAATATTTTAAATATTTGATTAGGCTTACATACAAAAAGTTAGAAATTTCTAGGTGCCAAAAAAGAGCATGAAACAGAATGATAGCTTAGAAGCTGATAATGCTGTGGTTACCATAGGGTGAAAAAACATAAGGGCTTGTGTTTTAAAACAAGAGACACGATGTTGGACCCAATGCAAGGTAAAGAGTTGGAAGTAAGAACTCTCAAATTGGAACTCTCAAAAAGTGATATCCCTTCTGAAAAGATAGGCTACAACAAAATCTATCAGAACAGATAAACAAGAAGTCTTATCTGTCTCTGAATTCTAGATGAGCAAAAACATCTCCTTTGGGAATTAGAAATCCCAGACATCCATTTTGAGTTTATCTTTGTGTATGGTGTTAAGAGAATTGTCGAGTTTCATTCTTCCGTATATAGCTGTCCATTTTCCCAGCACCATTTATTGAAGAGACTGTCTTTCTTCCATTGCATATTTTTTCCTGCTTTGTCGAAGATTATTTGACCATAGAGTTGAGGGTCCATATCTGGGCTCTCTGTTCTTTTCCATTGGTCTATGTAACTATTTTTGTGCCAGTACCATACTGTCTTGGTGATCACAGCTTTGTAATATAGATTGAAATCAGGCAACGTGATGCCCCCAGCTTTGTCTTTCTTGAAGCGATTCGGGGTCTTTTCTGATTCCATACAAATTTTAGGATTGTTT
This sequence comes from Eumetopias jubatus, assembly GCF_037043125.1. Lineage (NCBI taxonomy): Eukaryota > Metazoa > Chordata > Mammalia > Carnivora > Otariidae > Eumetopias > Eumetopias jubatus. Next base: position 92,778,227 of record NW_028274809.1, read on the forward strand.
GTTCCAGCACTTTGAAAAATACCATTGGTATTTTGACCAGGAATGGCGTTGAAAGTATAGATTGCTCTGGGCAGCATAGACATTTTAACAATGTTTATTCGTCCAATCCATGAGCATGGAACGTTTTTCCATCTTTTTGTGTCTTCTTCAATTTCTTTCATAAGTGTTCTGTAGTTCCTAGAGTATATATCCTTTACCTCTTTGGTTAGGTTTATTGGAAGGTATCTTACGGTTTTTGGTGCTATTGTAAATGGAATTGATTCTCTAATTTCTCTTTCTACAGTTACATTGTTAGTGTATAAGAAAGCAACTGATTTCTGTGCATTGATTTTGTATCCTGCCACATTACTGAATTGCTGTATGACTTCTAGTAATTTGGGGGTAGAGTCTTTTGGGTTTTCCACATAAAGTAGCATGTCATCTTAACTTCTTCTTTGCCAATCTGAATACCTTTTATTTCTTTTTGTTGTCTGATTGCTGTTGCTAGGATGAAAGACCTCAATGTGAGATAAGAATCCATCAAAATCCTGGAGGAGAACATAGGCAGTAACCTCTTCGACATCGGCCACAGCAACTTCTTTCAAGACACGTCTCTAAAGGCAAGGGAAACAAAAGCGAAAATGAACTTTTGGGACTTCATCAAGATAAAAAAGCTTCTGCATAGCAAAGGAAACAGTCAACAGAACAAAGAGGCAACCCACAGAATGGGACGAGATATTTGCAAATGACACTACAGACAAAGGGCTGATCTCCAAGATCTATAAAGCACTTCTCAAAATCAACACTCAAAAAACAAATAATCAAGTAAAAAAATGGGCAGAAGACATAAACAGACACTTCTCCAAAGAAGACATACAAAGGGCTATCAGACACATGAAAAAATGTTCATCATCATTAGCCATCAGGGAAATTCAAATCAAGACCACATTGAGATACCACCTTACACCAGTTAGAATGGCAAAAATTGACAAGGCAAGAAACAACAAATGTTGGAGAGGTTGTGGAGAAAGGGGAACCTTCTTACACTGTTGGTGGGAATGCAAGTTGGTACAGCCACTTTGGAAAACAGTGTGGACGTTCCTCAGAAAATTAAAACTAGAGCTACCCTATGACCCAGCAATTGCACTACTGGGTTATTTACTCCAAAGACACAGATGTAGTGAAAAGAAGGGCCATGTGCACCCCAATGTTCATAGCAGCAATGTCTGCAATAGCCAAACTGTGGAAAGAGCTGAGATGCCCTTCAACAGACGAAGGGGTAAAGAAGATGTGGTCCATATATATGACGGAATATTACTGAGCCATCAGAAAGGATGAATACCCAACTTCTGCATCAACATGGATGGGACTGGAGGAGATTATGCTAAGTGAAATAAGTCAAGCAGAGAAAGTCAATTATCATATGGTTTCACTTCTTTATGGAACATAAGGAATAGCATGGAGGACATTAGGAGAAGGAAGGGAAAAATGAAGTGGGGGAATCGGAGGGAGAGATGAACCATGAGAGACCATGGACTCTGAGAAACAAACTGAGGGCTTTAGAGGGGAGGAGGGGTGGGGAGATGGGTGAGCCCAGTGATGGGTATTAAAGAGGGCACGTATTGCATGGAGCACTGGGTGTTATACACAAACAATGAATCATGGAACACTACATCAAAAACTAATGATGTACTGTATGGGGACTAACATAACATAATAATAATGATAATAAAGAAATCCCAGAAAGACCTGGGGTTCAAATTTATCCACATTTTCTCGGAACTCCCCAGTGCCTGGGCCAGTGATAACTCTAAGGCTCTTGCTAAAAGAATAACCATTAATGCCACAAGGAATTCCTGGAAGGGAAAAAGGTTAACCTAAGATAAGCTCCCTATTAAAAATGTCAAAATCCACAAGGAGAAATCTACCACAAACAGAAGACAGACAATACCATAAATACAAGATTATATGTTTAAGAACCTGAGGTAATAGAATTATAATCTGAAAAAAATTTTAATAAAACACGGTAGTATTTAAAATAATTAAATATCTAATAAAAAAGGAAACCTTTAGGAAATTTTAAGAGTCAGCCTGTAGAAGTTTTAAACAGTGTGATGGACAAGCTTGATCTAATTGACATCTATAAATCCCTGTACCTAAGAATTAAAGAATACACAGTATTAGGACTCAGTCATCTTAAGAAATACCAAACAACAAATATCACATAACCATACTCTCTCATCATAATACAATAAAAATAAAAATCTATAATAAAACGGGTGCCTGGGTGGTTCAGTCACTTGAGCTTCCGACTCCTGATTTTGGTTCAGGTCATGATCTCAGGGTCAGGGATCGAGCCCTGTGTTGGGCACCCAGCTGAGTGTGGATCTTGCTTGTCCCTTCCCGCCCCCTCTATACTCCCCCAGTGTATGCACCTGCATTCTCTCTCTCTCTCTCTCTCCCTCTCAAATAAATATGTAAATAAAATCTTTGGTGCCTGGTGGCTCAGTTGGTAAAGCACGTGACTCTTGATCTCGGGCTTCTGAGTTTGAGCCCCACGTTGGGAGTAGAGATTACTTTAAAAAAATCTGTAACAGGGCACCTGGGTGGCTCAGTTGGTTAAGCGACTGCCTTTGGCTCAGGTCATGATCCTGGAGTCCCGGAATCGAGTCCCGCATCAGACTCCCTGCTCAGCGGGGCGTCTGCTTCTCCCTCTGACCCTCCCCCCTCTCATGCTCTCTATTTTCTCTCTCAAAAAAATAAAAATTTTTAAATAAAAAAAATCTATAACAAAAAAGAAAACCCTTTAAACTCTCATATGTTTAGAAATAATGCATGGGTCGATTACAATATTTTAATGAATAGTAGAAAATACTTTGCATTGCAAGTAAATGAAAATACCACATATCAAAACATGGGGGATGCAATTCAAGCAGTACTTACAAGTAATTTTATATAATACATATGTTAGAACTTAAGAGAGCTGAGCATCTGACTCAAAGTTGTGAAAGGAACAACAGAGTAAACTCCCATCAAAAACTGGATAATAAAACAAATTCTAAAGATCAATAGAAAAATTAATAAAATAAAAAAGAAACAATGGAAAAATCAATAAAACCAATAGTTACTACTTTTTAAAAAAATATTTTATTTATTTAAGAGAGACAGAAATAGTGAGAGAGAGAATGAGCTGGAAGGAGGGGGAGAAGCAAACTCCCCACGGAGCAGGGAGACCAATGCCAGGCTCAATCCCAGGACTCTGGGATCATGACCTGAGCGGAAGGTAGATGCTTAACCAACTGAGCCACTCAGGTGCCCCAATAGTTACTACTTTAAAAATGACTAAGTATGCTGAGCGAAATAAGTCAATCAGAGAAAGACATGTATCATATGACCTCACTGATAGGAGGAATTCGTAATCTCAGGAAACAAACTGAGGGTTGCTGGAATGGTGGGGGGTGGGAGGGATGGGGTGGCTGGGTGATAGACATTGGGGAGGGTATGTGCTATGGTGAGCGCTGTGAATTGTGCAAGACTGTTGAATCACAGACCTGTACCTCTGAAACAAATAATACATTATATGTTTAAAAAAATAAATAAATAAATAAAAATGACTAAGTAAAAGAAACAAACCTCTGACAAGATTGGCTAAGAAAATAGTGATTGATTTAAAAATTACACACATGCCTACAAACCACCATAAAAGAAATGTAGAAGGGGGCGGAGCAAGATGGCGGAGGAGTAGGAGACCTAGATTTTGTCTGGTCTCAGGAATTCAGCTGAATAGGGATCAAACCATTCTGAACACCTACGAACTCAACAGGAGATCGAACAGGAGAGTAGCAACAACTCTCTGAACAGAGAAGCGACCACTTACTGGAAGGTAGGACGTGCGGAGAAGTGAATCCGAGGCGATATTCGGGAGGATAGACGGCGGGGGAGGGGCCTCCGCCGGCCGCTTCTGGCAAGTGCTAGAGCCGCGGAGCACAAAATCGGACCTTTTAAAAGTTGGCTCGGCAGAGGGACGTCGCTGCAGTGGCTAAGCGGGGGGTGGAATCCTCCCGGGACAGTGTGGTCTCAGGACCCTTGGGGTCACAGAGAGACCGGGGGTGCCTGAGTGCGGCAGAGCTCCCAGGTGTCAGGGCGGGGAAGCCAGCTGCAGATACGGAGCAGAGTCGCGGGCTCTCAGCTCGGGGTTGCCATAAACTGTGATCTGCGGCCCAGTCAGGGCACGGCTCCCCCAGCAAGGACCCAACAAGCAGCAGATCCGGGGAGACTCCCCTTCCTTCCCGGGGAGGAGCGGTGCGGGAACGCACTGCAGGGATCTGCTGGGTTTGGAGACTCCGAGCGGGGTCGGGTGCCAGAGATAGCAACGCTCGATCACAGGCCGGGTGAGCACGGAGTGCGGCCAGAGACCGGGGACACAGGAGTGACTGCTTTTCTCTGGGGGCGCACTGAGGAGTGGGGCCCCGAGTTCTCGGCTCCTCCGGGCGGAGACTGGGAGGCCGCCATTTTCGCCCTGGTCCTCCAAAGCTGTACCGAGAGCTTGCAGGGAACAAAAGCTCCTGAGAGCAAACTGGAGCAGCTTCCTTAGCCCAGACCGACAAGGGCGGGGCAATTCCGCCTCCGGCAAAGACATTTGGAAACCACAGCAACAGGCCCCTCCCCCAGAAGATCAACACAAACAGCCAGCAAGCCAAGACCAAGTTGATCGATCAAGGAGAATAGGAGAACTCCAGCGCTAGGGGAATACTGCACATAGATTCATGGCTTCTTTTTTTTTTTTTTTTTTTTACCATGATTCATTATTTCATCAAAGTTAATTTTTGTTGACTTTTTTTTATTTTTCTTTTTCCCTTTTTCAACCAACATCTTATAAATCCCTTTTTTTAAAAAAAAACATTTTTTATTTTTTTTTCATTTTTAGAGTCATATTTTATCCCTTCATAGTAGTTATCCTTGTTTTTGGCATATATATATAAGTTGTTCTCTCTTTAAAATTTTGAGGTACAGTTTCTTCTAACAGATCAAAATATACCCTAAACCACTAGTGTATGGCTTTGTTCTAGTCTCCTGCCTGATCACATTCTCTCCCTTTTTCCTTTTTTTTTTTCCTTAAATCTTCTTTCTTTTTTCAAACAACTTATCTTACCAAGTCCTTTTATAAAATCTTTTATAATTTTCATCTTTACAGTCATCTTCCATCCCTTCATTGTATCAACCCTTATTTTGTACATATATGTCTTTCTTCCTTTAAAATTTTAGGAGGCACTTTTTTGTAACAGACCAAAATACGCCCAAAATCTAGTGTGTGGCACTGATCTATGCACTAGCCTGATCATATTTGATCATATTCTGCCTTTTTTGAATTGTTTTGTTTTTGTTTTTATCTTTTTTTTCTTTTTTTTTTCTTTTTCTCTTTCTTTTTTCTTTCTTTCCCTTTCTTTTCCCCTGGTTTCAGGTCTTTTCTGATTTGTATACAGTATATTTGCTGGGGACGTTGTAAACCTGTTAGCCTTTTGTTCTCTCATTCATCTATTCTCCTCTGGACAAAATGACAAGACGAAAGAAATCACCTCAGCAAAAAGAACAAGAGGTAGTACCGTCAGCCAGGGACCTACTCAATACGGACATTAGTACGATGTCGGACCTAGAGTTCAGAATCATGACTTTAAAGATACTAGCTGGGCTTGAAAAAAGCGTGGAAGTTATTAGAGAAACCCTTTCTGGAGAAATAAAAGAACTAAAATCTAACCAAATCGAAATCAAAAAGGCTATTGATGAGGTACAATCAAAAATGGGGGCACTAAATGCTAGGATAAATGAGGCAGAAGAGAGAATCAGCGATATAGAAGACCAAATGATGGAAAATAAAGAGGCTGAGAAAAAGAGAGAGAAACAACTACAGGATCACGAGGGCAGAATTCGAGAGATAAGTGATACGATAAGACGAAACAACATTAGAATAATTGGGATCCCAGAAGAAGAAGAGAGAGAGAGGGGGGCAGAAGGTATATTGGAGCAAATTATAGCAGAGAACTTCCCTAATGTGAGGAAGGAAACAGGCATTAAAATCCAGGAGGCACAGAGAACCCCTCACAAAATCAATAAAAATAGGTCAACACCCCGACATCTAATAGTAAAACTTACGAGTCTCAGAGACAAAGAGAAAATCCTGAAAGCATCTCGGGAGAAGAGATATGTAACCTACAATGGTAGAAACATTAGATTGGCAACAGACCTATCCACAGAGACCTGGCAGGCCAGAAAGGACTGGCAAGATATCTTCAGAGCACTAAACGAGAAAAATATGCAGCCAAGAATACTATATCCAGCTAGGCTATCATTGAAAATAGAAGGAGAGATAAAAAGCTTCCAGAACAAACAAAAACTAAAGGAATTTGCAAACACGAAACCAGCCCTCCAAGAAATATTGAGAGGGGTCCTCTAAGCAAAGAGAGAACCTAAAAGCAGCAAAGAGCAGAAACGAACACAGACAACAGACAGTTAACAGTCACCTTACAGGTAATACAATGGCACTAAATTCATACCTTTCAATAGTTACCCTGAATGTAAATGGGCTAAATGCCCCAATCAAAAGACACAGGCTATCAGATTGGATTCAAAAACAAGACCCATCAATATGCTGTCTGCAAGAGACTCATTTTACACCCAAAGACACCCCCAGATTGAAAGTGAGGGGGTGGAAAACCATTTACCATGCTAATGGACACCAAAAGAAAGCTGGGGTGGCAATCCTTATATCAGACAAACTAGATTTTAAAACAAAGACTGTAATAAGAGATGAGGAAGGACACTATATCCTACTTAAAGGGTCTATCCAACAAGAAGATCTAACAATTGTAAATATCTATGCCCCGAACATGGGAGCAGCCAATTATATAAGGCAATTAATAACAAAAGCAAAGAAACACATTGACAACAATACAATAATAGTGGGGGACTTTAACACCCCCCTGACTGAAATGGACAGATCATCTAAGCAAAAGATCAACAAGGAAATAAAGACTTTAAATGACACACTGGACCAAATGGACTTCACAGACATATTCAGAACATTCCATCCCAAAGCAACGGAATACACATTCTTCTCTAGTGCCCATGGAACATTCTCCAGAATTGATCACATCCTAGGTCACAAATCAGGTCTCAATCGGTACCAAAAGATTGGGATCATTCCCTGCATATTTTCAGACCACAATGCTTTGAAACTAGAACTCAACCACAAGAGGAAAGTCGGAAAGAACTCAAATACATGGAGGCTAAAGAGCATCCTACTAAAGAATGAATGGGTCAACCAAGAAATTAAAGAAGAATTAAAAAAATTCATGGAAACCAATGAAAATGAAAACACAACTGTTCAAAATCTTTGGGATACAGCAAAGGCAGTCCTGAGAGGAAAGTATATAGCAATACAAGCCTTTCTCAAGAAACAAGAAAGGTCTCAAATACACAACCTAACCCTACACCTAAAGGAGCTGGAGAAAGAACAGCAAAGAAAGCCTAAACCCAGCAGGAGAAGAGAAATCATAAAGATCAGAGCAGAAATCAATGAACTAGAAACCAAAAGAACAGTAGAACAGATCAACGAAACTAGGAGCTGGTTCTTTGAAAGAATTAACAAGATTGATAAACCCCTGGCCAGACTGATCAAAAAGAAAAGAGAAATGACCCAAATCAACAAAATCATGAATGAAAGAGGAGAGATCACAAGCAACACCAAAGAAATACAAACAATTATAAGAACATATTATGAGCAACTCTATGCCAGCAAATTAGATAACCTGGAAGAAATGGGTGCATTCCTAGAGATGTATCAACTACCAAAATTGAACCAGGAAGAAATAGAAAACCTGAACAGACCTATAACCACTAAGGAAATTGAAACAGTCATCAAAAATCTCCCAAGAAACAATAGCCCAGGGCCAGATGGCTTACCAGGGGAATTCTATCAGACATTTCAAGAAGAATTAATACCTATTCTCCTGAAACTGTTACAAAAAATAGAAATGGAAGGGAAACTTCCAAACTCATTTTATGAGGCCAGCATTACCTTGATCCCAAAACCAGACAAAGACCCCATCAAAAAAGAGAATTACAGACCAATATCCTTGATGAACATGGATGCAAAAATTCTCACCAAAATACTAGCCAATAGGATCCAACAGTACATTAAAAGGATTATTCACCACGACCAAGTGGGATTTATTCCTGGGCTGCAAGGCTGGTTCAACATCCGCAAATCAATCAACGTGATACAATACATTAACAAAAGAAAGAACAAGAATCATATGATCCTCTCAATAGATGCAGAAAAAGCATTTGACAAAGTACAACATCCTTTCTTGATCAAAACTCTTCAGAGTATAGGGATAGAGGGTACATACCTCAATATCATAAAAGCCATCTATGAAAAACCTACAGCGAATATCATTCTCAATGGGGAAAGGCTGAGAGCTTTTCCCCTAAGGTCAGGAACGCGGCAGGGATGTCCACTCTCACCACTGCTATTCAACATAGTATTAGAAGTCCTAGCCACAGCAATCAGACAACAAAAAGAAATCAAAGGCATCCAAATCGGCAAAGAGGAAGTCAAACTCTCACTCTTTGCAGATGATATGATACTGTATGTGGAAAACCCAAAAGACTCCACCCCAAAACTGCTAGAACTCATACAGGAATTCAGTAAAGTAGCAGGATATAAAATCAATGCACAGAAATCAGTGGCATTCCTATACACCAACAACAAGACAGAAGAGAGACAAATCAAGGAGTCTATCCCATTTACAATTGCACCCAAAACCATTAGATACCTAGGAATAAATCTAACCAAAGAGGCAAAGGATCTGTACTCAGAAAACTATAAAATACTCAGGAAAGAAATTGAAGAAGACACAAAGAAATGGAAAAACGTTCCATGCTCATGGATTGGGAGAATCAACATTGTGAAGATATCAATGCTACCTAGAGCAATCTACACATTCAATGCAATCCCCATCAAAATACCATCCACTTTTTTCAAAGAAATGGAACAAATAATCCTAAAATTTGTATGGAACCAGAAGAGACCCAGAATAGCCAGAGGAATACTGAAAAAGAAAAGCAAAGCTGGCGGCATCACAATTCCGGACTTCCAGCTCTATTACAAAGCTGTCATCATCAAGACAGTATGGTACTGGCACAAAAACAGACACATAGATCAATGGAACAGAATTGAGAGCCCAGAAATGGACCCTCAACTCTATGGTCAACTTATTTTTGACAAAGCAGGAAAGAATGTCCAATGGCAAAAAGACAGTCTCTTCAACAAATGGTGTTGGGAAAATTGGACAGCCACATGCAGAAGAATGAAACTGGACCATTTCCTTACACCACACACAAAAATAGACTCCAAATGGTTGAAAGACCTAAACGTGAGACAGGAGTCCATCCAAATCCTAAAGGAGATCACAGGTAGCAACCTTTTCGACCTTAGCCGCAGCAACTTCTTCCTAGAAACATCGCCAAAGGCATGGGAAGCCAGGGCAAAAATGAACTATTGGGATTTCATCAAGATAAAAAGCTTCTGCACAGCAAAAGAAACAGTCCACAAAACCAAAAGACAACCGACAGAATGGGAGAAAATATTTGCAAATGACATATCAGATAAAGGGCTAGTATCCAAAATCTATAAAGAACTTATCAAACTCAACACCCAAAGAACAAATAATCCAATCAAGAAATGGGCAGAAGACATGAACAGACATTTCTCCAAAGAAGACATCCAAATGGCCAACAGGCACATGAAAAAGTGCTCAACATCGCTTGGCATCAGGGAAATCCAAATCAAAACCTCAATGAGATACCACCTCACACCCGTCAGAATGGCTAAAATTAACAAGTCAGGGAACGACAGATGTTGGCGGGGATGTGGAGAAAGGGGAACCCTCCTACACTGTTGGTGGGAATGCAAGCTGGTGCAACCCCTCTGGAAAACAGTATGGAGGTTCCTCAAACAGTTGAAATTAGAGCTACCGTTCGATCCAGCAATTGCACTACCGGGTATTTACCACAAAGATACAAATGTAGGGACCCGAAGGGGTACGTGTACCCCAATGTTTATAGCAGCAATGTCCACCATAGCCAAACTGTGGAAAGAGCCAAGATGCCCATCGACAGATGAATGGATAAAGAAGATGTGGTATGTATACACAATGGAATATTATGCAGCCATCAAAAGGAATGAGATCTTGCCATTTGCAACGACGTGGATGGAACTGGAGGGTGTTATGCTGAGTGAAATAAGTCAATCAGAGAAAGACATGTATCACATGACCTCACTGATATGAGGAATTCTTAATCTCAGGAAAGAAACTGAGTGTTACTGGAGTGGTTGGGGGTGGGAGGGATGGGGTGGCTGGGTGATAGATATTGGGGAGGGTATGTGCTACGGTGAGCGCTGTGAATTGTGCAAGACTGTTGAATCACAGATCTGTACTTCTGAAACAAATAATGCAACATATTTTAAGAAAAAAGAAAAAGAAGAAGATAACAGGAGAGGAAGAAAAGGGGAGTATGTCAGAGGGGGAGACGAACCATGAGAGATGATGGACTCTGAAAAACAAACTGAGGGTTCTAGAGGGGAGGGGGGTAGGGGGATGGGTTAGCCTGGTGATGGGTATTGAGGAGGGCACGTTCTGCATGGAGCACTGGGTGTTATGAACAAACAATGAATCATGGAACACTGCACCAAAAATTAATGATGTAATATATGGTGATTAACATAACAATAAAAAAATTAAAAAAAAAAAAGAAATGTAGAAAGGAAGCTAATCACATCGCAGTGGAGATTTTCAGAAATCATAATACTATGAACAACAATACCATGAACAACATTTGAATATTCAGATTAAAGTTATAACATTTTAGAAAAATAAAATTTACCAGAACTGTCCAAGAAATGTATAAAATTTGAATGGTTCTATAATCAGTAAATAAAATGAATAGTTTTAAAATTCATTCACACATAAGTACACATGCACACAGGCACACACACACACAAATATAGCCACAAAAAAAAAACCCAACCTCAAGTGATTCCATGGGTAAGTTCTACTAAACATCACAGGAACAGATATTTTCAATCTTATTCAAATTGTTTCGGAAACAGAGAAAGAGGAAATGCTGCCCACTCATTTTATGAGAGTGACAGATCCTTAGATAACCCAGACAGGACAGTGTAAGAATCAAAAACCATTTGGTGATCTCACAAATATAGGCACAAAGAGAATTTTTATTTTTTAAGATTTTATTTATTTATTTGACAGAGAGAGATACAGCGAGAGAGGGAACACAAGCAGGAGGAGTGGGAGGGGGAGAAGCAGGCTTCCCACTGAGCAGGGAGCCCGATGTGGGACCCGATCCCAGGACCCTGGGATCATGACCTGAGCTGAAGGCAGACGCTTAACGACTGAGCCACCCAGGCGCCCACAAAGAGAATTTTTATAAACAGATTAACAAATTGAGTTTAGCAACATACCAAAAAAATCTTTTTTTTTTTTTTAAGATTTTATTTATTTGTCAAGATAGAGAGAGAGAGAGAACAAGCAGGGGGAGTGGCAGACAGAGGGAGAAGCAGACTCCTCGCTGAGCAGGGAGCCTGATGTGGGACTCGATCCCAGGACCCTGGATCATGACCTGAGCCAAAGGCAGACGCTTAACCGACTGAGCCACCCAGGCATCCCTGTACCAAAAAAAATCTTGACTGCAGGTTTCATCTTAGAAAGGTTTCATGTTATGAAATCTATGTACATAATCTACTTAATAATAAACCAAATAAGAAAAGTTATAGAAGCAAAAAAGACATATGATAAAATAAATTCTCATTTTGAGGTAAAATTCTTAGTAGAAGTAAAAGGGATTTCTGGGCACCTGGGTGGCTCAGTTGGTTAAGCAACTACCTTCGGCTCAGGTCATGATCCTGGAGTCCCGGGATCGAGTCCCACATCGGGCTCCCTGCTCAGCAGGGAGTCTGCTTCTCCCTCTGACCCTCTTCCCTCTCGTGCTCTCTCTCATTCTCTCTCTCTCAAATAAATAAATAAAATCTTTAAAAAAATAAAATAAAATAAAAAATAAAAGGAATTTCTTTTTAACTACATAAAGAATATCAAAAACAAAGAGCAAAGATGAAAATAGTGAAAAATTGGAATTTCTCGCTTAAAATAAGGAAAAACATAAGGATGTCAGCTATTATTGCTTCTATGCAAACTTGTATTGTCAATGTTAACACACTAGGACTAGAAAAATAAATTTTAAGATGTAGTAATTGAAAAGAAAGAAAAAAGTCATAACTCACAGATAATGTTGATGAACACAGAAAAGTAAAAAACATCTATAGACAAACTGATAGAATTAATAACAACATTCAATAAAGTTGCTGGCACACAAACAATACTAAAGTCCATTATGTTCACTAGCAACAAACATACTAAAAAGGGATTTTGAAAAATATGCATGTTACAATCCAACAAACACTATAAAGAACAAAGAAATACACTTAACAGATGTGAAAATTTTCACGAAAATTATGTTTTAAAATTTTAAGAATATATTTAAAGAAGCTAAGTAAATGAAGAGATATACCATTTTATTATTTGGGATATGGATTATGACTGAGTATAACAGAAACCCAAAATAGGGGCGCCTAGGTGGCTCAGTGGGTTAAACATCCAACTCTTGATTTGGGCTCAGGTCATGATCTCAGGGTCAAGCCCCTTGTCAGACTCCATGCTCAGCAGAGAATCTGCTGAAGATTCTCTCTTTCCCTCTCTCTCTCAAACAAATCTTAAAAAAAAAAGAAAAGAAAATGAAACCCAAAATAGCAGTAGTTTAATCTACTAGCCTCTCTCTATCCTCATTGCCCTCCCTGTCTCTTCCCTCTCTCTCCCCACTTCTCCCTCCCACCCCTCCTCTCCCTTTCTCTTTCCCCCTTTTTCCTCTCTCCCTTCCACCCCCTCCCTCCTCCTTCCATCCCCCATAAGCTTCCCCTCCCCAACCCTCAGTAATGATTTGGAAGTAGGCAATCCAGACCTGGTATGGAAATGGGGGCAACTAATGATGTTTTCCATGTTTATATATACTTTAATGAATCAATTTTTCCAAATTAATCTACAAATCCAAATTCTATTATATATGCCAGTGGATTCTGGGGTGGGATAAGCTCATCATAATTTTTTTTTTTTAAGATTTTATTTTTTTGACAGAGAGAGAGAGAACAAGTAGGCAGAGAGGCAGACAGAGGGAGAGGGAGAAGCAGGCTCTCTGCTGAGCAGGGAGCCCGATGCGGGACTCGATCCCAGGACCCTGGGATCATGACCTGAGCCGAAGGCAGCCGCTTAACCGGCTGAGCCACCCAGGCGCCCGCTCATCATAAATTTTATGTGAAAGACTGAAGCGCCAGGAATAGCAAGACTTTTGAAGAAGTAAAAGGAAGAGATCATCTACTAACATCAAAACACATGATAAAACCAAGGATTTGAACAGACATTTCTCCAAAGAAGATGTGCATATGACCAATAATCGTATGGAAAGATTCTCGGCATCATTAGCCATTAGAGAATACCAATCAAAACCACAAGGAGATACAGTTTCATGCTCAGTAGGGTAACAATAACCAACAAGCAGTGGTGAGGATGGAGGGAAATTGGAACTCTCAAACATTACTGGTGGAAATGTAAAATGGTGTAGCCACTTGGGAAAAGAGTTTGGTGGTTCCCCAAAATGCTAAACATAGAATTATCCTTTGGGCCTAGGAGTAGCACTCTTACTTACATAACCAAGAGAAATGAAAACACATGTCCACATAAAAACTTGTACAGAAATGTTCATAGTGCCATTATTTATAATGGCCAAAAGGTGGAAACAACCCAAATGTTCATCAACTGACCAAAGGATAAACCCAAACTGATACATACAATGGAATAATACTCAGCCATAAAACGAGTGATGTACTGAAACATGCTACAACATGGATGAAACTTGAAAAATGCTGTGTGAAAGAAGCCAAACTCAAAAGACCACATATCATATGAGTCCATTTATATGAAATGTCCAGAATATGCAATCTATAGAGACAGAAGGTAGATGAGTGGTTGCCAGGAGCTGAGAGGAGTGGAGGGGTGGAGAGTGGTTGCTAATGGGTACAGAGTTTCTTTTGAGGGTGACAAACATGTTCTGGAGTTGGATAGTGAAGTTGGTTGCACAACTTTGTGAATACACTAAATTTTACATTTCAATAAGGCAAATTTTATGATACATGAATTATATCTCAATAAAAATATTAATTAAAAACTCATGAGGTAATAGTAATTAAAACAATGTGGTACTGGTATAGGAATAAACATCTTGACCATTAGAATCAATACCGAACAGGGGCGCCTGGGTGGCTCAGTCATTGGGCGCCTGCTTTCGGCTCTGGTCATTGTCCCAGGATCCTGGGATCGAGCCCCGCATCGGGCTCCCCACTCTGCGGGAAGCCTGCTTCTCCCCCTCCCACTCCCCCTGCTTGTGTTTTCCCTCTCGCTGTGTCTCACTCTGTCAAATAAATAAATAAATAAATAAAATCTTAAAAAAAAAAAGAAATCAGTACAGAACATAAAAGGGATCCACATATACAAAAGTCAGGCACATGATAGAGGTAACACTGTAAATCAATAGGAAAAGGATGCAGCACTGAAGGAATGATGAAAAAAATAAAATTAAAATAAAATTAAGTTCCTCACACCTATATAAAAACTACTAAATTTTAAATGTATTAAACGGTAAAACCTTTAAAAGAAACATGGGAAAATATCTTTCGTGAATTTGGGACAGAAAAGGATTTCCCCAGTCACCAAAAGAAAAAAAGGAGAAGGAAATATGGATCTTCCTCAACTTAAAATGGGGTTATGTACTGCCAAACCCATCATAAGCCGAAAATATAGTAAGTGGAAAATGCATTTATACACCTAACATACCAAAATCATCCTCAGAACACTTATATTAGCTTACAATTAGACACAATCATCTAACACAGAGCCTATTTTATAATTAAGTGTTGACTGTCTCACCTAATTAATTAACCACTGTACTAAAGGTAAGAAACAGAATGGTTGTCCGGTTAGAGAGTGGCTGTGAATGTATCGGTTCTTTGCCTTCATGCTGCCACTGCCCAGCATCAGGAGAGAGATGCCATACAGCATATGGCTAGGCTGGAAAACATCAACATTCAAAATCTGAAGTTCAGTTTCTACTGAATGCATATTGCCTTTGCATCATCATAAAGTTGAAAAGTCATCAGTCAGGGACCGTCTATATATAGTTAATTTAAAAACACAAAGCAATCATAGTATGATCATTTATGAATACATCCATTGCAGTTAAAATGTCATCATTCATGAGAATAATGTACATTAAGTTCAAGTGCGTGGTTACCTCTGCGGAAGGAGGGAGAAAAAGATGTGGTAGAGCAATAGCTCGCAAGAATTAACTTCTCTTTCTCTTTTTTTAAGAACTCCTAAAGCAAATATAACCAAATAATAACCATTGTTTAAACTCCGTAATAGATACATAAGGCTCTGTTATATCATTTCCTCTCCTTTGCTTGTTTGAAGTGTTTCATGAATAAGAAAAATTTTTTTTTACATATTAAAACACTGTCTGGACTAGAAAGTTGAGAAATCCCCAAATGCATCCGACCACCTACCACCCTCCTATGGTCTGCACTTTTGCGGTGAAGGCACGGAGCGCCAATCATCTTCCTGAACTGGGTCAGCAAACCTGTGCCAGGAGTGGGGCCACACTCCACCCCAACTGCCTGCTCTTCCTGGAAACAGCACAGGTCTGCCATTCCGGGCAAGCATTCAAGGTATCTCCACTCTCAAGTGGTTACGTGGATTTACTAAACCAATAAGAAGTCAGGGGAGAAATGTAAATCACAGTCTTTGCAAATGAATGTTTTCTGCTACTACCAAGAACACATTCCACCATAAAATCAATGAGGGAGGGGCGCCTGGGTGGCTCAGTTGGTTAAGCGTCTGCCTTCGGCTCAGGTCATGATCCCAGGGTCCTGGGATGGAGCCCCACATCAGGCTCTCTGCTCGGCGGGAAGCCTGCTTCTCCTTCCCCCACTCCCCCTGCTTGTGTTCCCTCTTTCGCTATTAAATAAATAAATAAATAAATAAATAAATAATTTTTAAAAAAATCAATGAGGAAAAGGGGAGTCAGGGCGGGAAAATGAAGTAGCATTATTCCTGTGAAGTCTAGACATCACCCTGCACTCGGTGGGGCTGTTTCTCTGCTTCCCTGCCCACGGGGAACACAGATGCCCAGGCAAAGACCTCCATCTGCTGCTGCTAAGTCAGGACAGGGCGAAAGGCACTTAGAGAGGCTCCATACGTGGGGGCCTTAAGCAAGAGGCCTACCAACAAGCAAAAGGGGGCCCAAGAGAATCAGAAAAACCCCACCTGCTCACCTCTTCCTCTTTGGCCACAGAACCTGAGGGGGTCAGTTCTGGGCAGAGGTTAAGAGCATACAATGATGCAAAGCTGGGTGCTGGAGAGCAGACGGAACTTTCCTGAAGGCAGGAGTTCTTAACTCTAACCACATGTTACAATAACTCGGGAACCAAAAAATATAGTTGACCAAGCCTCACTCCCAGAGATTCTGATGCAACTGGTTTGAAGCAGACTACCGGTATTATTTAAAAGCTCACCAAGTAATTCTAACGCACAGTCTCTTTCCTAAGGACTAACAAATAATTTGGGAGCACTTTTAAGAGAAGTTATTTCCTCAGAGCTGCCCAAAAGTGGAGTAAAATCAGATGAGCCCAGACTCTAAACCCAGTTCTGCCACTTATCATGTGACCTGGAACAAGTTACTCCATTTGATTCAAGCCCTGTTTTCTCCTTTGAACCTGGGGACAACACCTACCTTTCAGTGATGACAGTAATTGAGATGATACAGGCAAAAGAGTGCCTGCCACTTGGCTGTCGTTATTAACCATCATCTGTGGTCAAGTACATCTCTGCGGTGATGATATATGACAGAAAAGCCAGAGCCTTGTATGCCTCAGTCACTCCCACGTTTGTGAAGGAAGGTGATCACCCCAGCACCTAGCTGGTTCTTTCTGGATCAAACACTGGTCTTTGGCTTGAACGGCGAGTCCTTAAGCAAGTAACTCTGTTATTCAAAGGAATGGAAGAGAGTTATGGGTAGAGCTCTACACTGAGTGTATCCCCACCCCACCCCCAAATTCCTCTGTTGGAAACTAAACCCCAATGTGTTAGGATATTTGGGAGGTGATTTGGGAGGGTTGAGGGCCTCCCCCTCATGATTAATGTGATTAATACCCTTATAAAAAAGCCCCCGGGAACTCCCTTGTCCCTTCCACCATATGAGGACACAGAAAGAAACTGGCTGCCTGTGAACTAGGAAGCAGGTCTGCATCAGACAGAGAGTCTCCGAGGGCCTTGATCTTGGTCCAGCCTCCAGAACTGTGAGAAATAAGTTTCTGTTGTTTACAAGCCTGTGGTATTTTGCTCTAGCAGCCCAAATGGACTAAGACAGGCAAGTGACCAAAAGATTCCCCATTTGAGATTCAAAATGTATCACAGGCTCTGGCAGGCAGCATAATACCCCCCAAAAATGTCCACTCCTACTCCCCAGAATCTTTGAATATGTTAGGTTACACATTGAAGAGAAATTAAGGTTGCAGATGGAATTAAGGTTGCTAATCAGCTGACACTGACTTGGGGAGACTGTCCTGTATTTGAGGTGGGCCCAAAGTCAGAGGAAGGCAGGAGAGAGCACAACAGGGAGACGACGGGGCCAGGAGGACTCGACCCACTGTTGGAAGAAGCAACAGGAATAAGGAGAAGCCATGAGGAAGCAGTGTGGGTGGACTCAAGAAGCCAGAAAAGGGAACCAGAATCTCCCCTACAGCCTCCAGAAGGAACACAGCTCTGCTGACACCTTGACTGTAGCCCGCCCCACATGAGACTTCTGATCTCCAGACTGTCGGTAATAAATTTGTGTTGCTGGGGCACGTGGGTGGCACAGGCAGTTAGGCGATCGACTCTTGGTTTCAGCTCAGGTCATGATCTCAGGGTCCTGAGATCGAGCCCTGCATCATGCTCAGTGCTGAGTCTGCTTGAGATTCTCTCTCTCCCTCTGCCACCCTCTGCCCTGCTGCGTGCTCTCTCTAAAATAAATATAATTAATTAGCTAGTTAATTAATTAAAATTAATTTGTGTTTGTTTAGGTCACCTAGCAATTCCAATTTTTAAAAATGGTAACATCCTGTGATATGGACAATTGCCATTCATCAATTTTATTTAAAATGTGACCAAATATATCTTAAGAAAAAGGTCATCTCCTTGTTGATCAGTATTATACAATCTAAGTAATTTTGTTAAAAAGCTTCAAACAGGGTTCCTACTCTCTCCCCCTCTTACTGCTCAGTAAGACTGCTGTTACACTGCCCCTATGTATTCCAGAGCCTGCCAGGATTCCTACCACAGAAATGACTAATTGTGAACATCGGCTGGCATTTGCTACAAACTACACGTGCCATTACCGCTGGTCACCCAATCTCTCGGTTTTCCATTAAAAAAAACAAACAAACCAAAAAAAAAAAAAAAAACCCTCAAAACTAACATGACAGATATTTCTACCAGGCCAAAACACTGGAAACACAACTTTGAAGAGTAAAGGATTTGCAAACCAAGATTTAAAATCAAGAATGTGCTCAACTTTACAAGTAAACAGCACCTGAGGCATATTGCACCTAATGCATCACTGTTCAACCTAGATCATTACGAGGGGGATTTACAGTAACTCCCGACAGGTCTAAGGAAGAAACCTCACCTGTTGCACAATTTTGCT
This sequence comes from Eumetopias jubatus, assembly GCF_037043125.1. Taxonomy (NCBI): domain Eukaryota; kingdom Metazoa; phylum Chordata; class Mammalia; order Carnivora; family Otariidae; genus Eumetopias; species Eumetopias jubatus. The sequence continues at coordinate 92,797,127 of NW_028274809.1, forward strand.
GAGGCCTGCCTGGGCAGAAACCACCTAGCTAAAGGCTAATGTAAAAAAGAGGTACTTTACACAAACCAAGATGGAAAAGATGAATCAATACATGTTTTTCTTTATTTGTATGGTTGTTTGGGGACCAAATATTTCCTTCGTAACTGAAAACAACAGCCACACTGTGTGTGTGGGAGATGTGACCAGCAAAGCCAGTCTGATGCCCTAGCACTTTCTGTACTGTATACACTCAAATGCAGAACTTGACCAGTGGGGAACATTATTTGCTCAGCCAGTCGATGGCTGCCTTTCTCACTCCACCTCTGACTTGGCTTGGGTTATATGTGCTGGGTTGCCCACAAAGCTGATGAGCATACCTCTGAAAATAGTTTCTCAGCTATGTATAGCTCGGTTAAAATGCTCCCACAGGCTTCAACCATGAGCTGTTGAATGTTCCACTTGACTTTCAAGCTGTTCTCACCCATCCGGAGACATTGCTTACACACTTCTCCTACTTCCATGTACAGAGTAGGCCTGGCAAGCTTCCCACAGTCACTCTGAGCCCTTCCAGACTCAGCTCTCATTCCCCTCTTCCAGACTGGATTGATGTCCCTTATCTGACTCCCTTCATGCCCTACATCTACCTGTACTGTTTATACAAGAGAATAATACAGAGATAATAGGTTGGATTCAAGCCACACCTTATTTATTTTTGTATCTCCAATGTATAAAACTATAACTAGCATCTAATACATTCTCAACAGAATCTATGGTGCAGGTGAAGCAGACTTAGGTCATTGCTAATGCTCTGCCCCATTTAAGAAAAGTTCAGAAAGTAAAGTCAGCTCTGCAAGGGCCTGGGCCAATCCCAACCAGACTGCTGGCTGGATGGGAAGACTCCCTCTCCTGAAGCCCACTGCTGCTATCCTCCATTCATAGTAAGCTCCTAGAGTTATATTATCACAGCTAGTGAGGGAAGCCTGGCTCCATGTATCACTTTACCAGCTGACTTTGCTTTTCTCTTAATGGTGGAGAAAACGATGGGGCACATGGATGGCTCAGTCGGTTGAGCATCCTACTCTTGGTTTCTGCTCAGGTCATGTCTCAGAGTTGGGGGGATCAGGCCCCAAAGCAGGTTCTACGCCCAGTGCGGAGTCTGCTTGGGATTTTCTCTCCCTCTCCCTCTCCCTCTTCCCCTCCCACCCACCCTCGCTTGAGTCCTCTCTCTCTCTCTAAAACAAATACAATACAATACAGTAAGATAAGATAAAGTCTTTTTTTAAAAAAGCTGAAGAAACATAATAAAATAAAATTAAAAAAAAAAACAAAAAAAGTGTTGAAGAAAAAGGACATTTCATCTGATGGGGGAATAAACATCAGATTGGAAGGTAGAGAGATTCGCTGTCCAGAGCCTACCTCTGCAACATATGAGATTGTACAGGTCACATCTCCTCTCTGGTCTTCTACTTGTCCTTAAAATGAGATGGACGGATGCCACTTCACACCTGCTATAATGGCCACAATAGAAAGACAGATGATAACAGGTGTTGGCGAGGATGTGGGTAAATTAGAACCTTCACATGCTGCTGGTGGGAACTACAACAGTACAGCTGCTTTGGAAAACAGTGGTAGTTCCTCAAAAAGTTAGGCTTAGAGTCACCATGACTCAGCAATTCCACTCCTAGGTATATATACAAGAGAAATGAAAACAAATATCCAACACAAACCTGTACACAAATGCTCATAGCAGCATTATTCATAATAGCCCAAAGTGGAAACTGACGAATGAGATAAACAAATGTGGTATGTCCACACACAATGGGAGAGTACTCAGCCCTAAAAAGGAAAGAAGTACTGAAACATGCTACCACATGGATGAATGTCAAAGACATTATGCTAAGTGAAGGAAGGAATGGGGACTGATGTTTCATGGTACAAGGTCTCCTTTGGGAGTGATAACAATGTTTTGGAACGAGAGACAGAGAACGGTTGCACAACATTGTGGATGTAGCAAATGCCACTAAAGTATACACTTTAAAATGGCAGGGTTTTATATTATGTGAATTCACCTCCATTTTTTTTAAAAATAACTTTTAGAGTTAAAGAGATGTTTTAACTTTTACCCAGCCTGGATTATATTTATCATTTATCAACAAAGCCTTAAAATATAATTTTTAGTATCTATTTTTGCATGGAAAAAGAGGCCCACAAAAACCTTCTGTGGCCCCGCTGGGGGTGTGAGCTGACTGTCCCACTGGGAGCTTTCCCTGGAGGCAGACCCACCAGCATCACAGGCTCAGAAGAGCACCTCAGATGACTGAGGGGAAATCGTGGCCCATGAGCCTTGTTTGGGAAAACACAAGAGTACCGACTAGGGATCTGCAGAAACCATTCCAGAGGGCTTAGCTGGGCTGTGGGGTCCCGAATGGCACTGCAAGGGAGACCATACAAATAGGAGTTATTGAATTCCTTATTTTAACACCAGTCTGCAATCACTTTTAGAAATGAAATTAGTGATACTACTTTTTTTATTCAGCCTCCCTTCTTTGTCTGGGCACTGCTAGATGTTTGCCCTGCCAAGGAGGCCTCACCGTTTCACAGATGTGGGAACTGAGGCCCTTAGAGAAGGCAAGTAGTTCGCCGAAGTCATGCAGCATGAGAGAGTAACAGGCAAGGAATCACACCCAAATGCGTGCGTCTGACTTTTCCCACCACACCATGTTGCCTCCTGCAAAGGGAGTGTTTGGTTTTTAAACAAAAGCATCTTGGCCTTAGCTAACTCTGAATGTTGTGCCTTTACCCTGCACTCAGTTTCTGAGAACAGTCACTCCGGCCCTTTCTAAAGTAGACATGTGGACAGCACCTGCCGTGAGGCCCTGCAGATGATCTTGTAGAAACAAAAGACGCTAAAAAAATGTCATACATGATAAAGAGGAGCACAAATAGGATCAGTAAAATCCATGGACTGTTGTTGGGGGCATTTTCTTTCCTCCCCCTGAAACCATTACTGATCAATTTCTCTTGTAGACTGACAGCTAATCACTTTCTGATCTCATTAGCTGTTCTAGGGCTTAAGCGTGTTAGTGAGTCCAGGAGGGAAAGCGAGGTTCGTTTCAAATAGCGAAGAGATGGGGGAAATGAGCCTCACACATTTGGTTCTTTCTAGAAATGTTTATGCAGCTCAGAGAGTTCAAAATTTGTCTTCCATAAAGGTCCATGGTGAGGGGGCAGTGGTTATAAACCTGTCCTGGAGGGTGGCCCTTGGAAAAGCAGGTAAAGAGGGGGAGGAGATTTTAGACCTGATTATTCAACCAGAGAGCCTCTGTGCAGACCAGCACCTGGGGCGACTTGGCTGCAGCAAGATGACCTTTCAAAGTCTATGGCCAATTAGCCCAATTACCCAGTTAAACAAACAGCCCCAGGCGTCTCTCTGGATACCACATTTTATCATCTTCTGGCAGTCTGCAGTCTTTCCAAGAAAAGCTGTCCTGTTGAAAAATTGCTGGATGGTGAGAGAAATCAGCAAAGGGTGCATATTTGTAAACAGGACCTCTAATATTCATTATTTTTCCCAGAAGGGATAAGGCCACCACTGGATAAAAATGGCTTTGCCCGCCATGGCTGTCGTTCCAATGATAAATGTCTTTTTCTCTGCTGCCCAAAGCTAGTCTCTTGACACACTCTGAAAATTGAGGGGGGATTTTACTTGCTAAGCCCCACCGGAAAGAGAGAAGAGGACCAAAGATGCATATATTTTAATGATAGGATCTGCACCAAGAAAGGTTTGTGTAAATCCTTTACTCAACTGCCCTTTCTCCAAGGAGAGTTCTCTGATGGAGAAAAGCTGGGGGCAATTAGAAAAGATATACCAGCACTACGGACCTGCACAGAGCTGGTCAAGAGCTCTGCTCTGGGACTGTTACTTACTGGGGGGCAGCAGGTGAGGGGGCCGTTACGAGAATGAAACCGGTATGGGAAGAAATGCCGGCGAGGAGGAGTGGGGTCTGTGCTGGCCCTAACGAGGCCTAACTCCACTTTCTAACCCACTTCTTGGGCCCACGTTTCCCCTTCCTGTTTCATGGGACTGTCTCAGGGCAGGGAGTGTGAAAACCGGGGAGGACCACAGAGGTCATCATGCACGTGGGGCCAGCAAATATTACCTCAACCCCGCCTCCACCCCCTGTGCCCAACTGATCACCCTGTCTGCTCTTTTCGAGTCTAAATGCAGCCTCAACATTCTCATTAGCTCAGCATTCCACAAAGCCACCAACGGAGTTAATACACCAGATGAAACCTGTTAGGTTCGTTTTCCTAACCTCATCTCATTTTGTTCTGTCCGAACCCATTTCTTGTTCATTTGGTTAAAGATTATATATCATGCTACGGTTCTAGATTTTCTTCTTTTATTCCTCTGTCCCTGACTTCCCCCCTTGCTTTTAAAACATAAAATAACAGCTTTATTGAGATGTGATCCCCATGCCATAAAAAAAGACCCTTTTACAGTGTACAATTCATTCATTTTTAGTATACTCACAAGGTTGTGCAACCTTCACCACAACCTAATCCCAGAACATTTTTATCATGCCAAAAAGAGACACACACACCCCCCAAAAACCCAGGTGCAGTCACCCCCCACTGCCCCTTCTTCCCAGCCCCAGGCACCCACTAATCTACTTTCTGTCCCTATGGAATTTGCCTCTTCTGGACATTTCCTATAAATAGAATCACATGACATGTGACTTTTTGTATCTTAAAAGTTCATTTCTTTTCTTCTGATTTTAAAAGAAAACAAGACATCACTGGGGCCCCTCCAAGTGCCATGGGTCCCAGGCACCGAGCCTGTGGGAGAAGTTGGCCCTGCCTCCCGGGCAGCCTCCACCCTCCCCAGAGCACCTCTAATTCTGTCTCTGCGGGCCACCACACGCGACCACTGCCTGTTTCTGAGACTTCTCAGCGCTGCAGGAGTCCCAGGTGAGAGCAGACAAGGGAGATGTTGCCCACCCCCAGCATCCTCCAAGCCTGCCCTGCTCCCCACTGCCCTGTTCATGGCGCTGACCCAGAAGTGAGATCCAGCCTGTCCTCCACTCAGCCCACCCTCTGAGACCTACTGCTTTGATCCCAGGCCAGGCCTGTCTGCCTGGCCTCTTTCTCACTTAAAACCATTCCCTCCAGAGGGTTTCCTTATGCAAAGAGGCTCTCCACCACCAGGGCTGAAACCTGGGGTGGGCTGGCTTACGCATAAATGCTACCCTGTTAGCGAATCTCTTTTGCTTCCCGTTACCAGAGGACCACTTTGGAGGCAGCTCAGAGCCCTGCCTGGGCAACAAGTCCAGAGCATAGAAAGCCTGAACTTGGGCCTTTGTCACTCTTCCTGGCTCCTCCTCCCCGGTCTGTTCCCAGAAAACTCCTTCTGTTCCCCGAGCCTGTCCAGCTGGAGGGGTGGGAAAGAGAGACCGTCTGTCAGACCCTCCAAAGGGACTTCCAGAAGTCAGGGTGGGGAAACAGACTTTGAGAAGAGGACCACACAATGGGGCCGTGGGGAATTTACATCTTCTGCCTGTGATCAAGTGGCCGACAGCCTGAAGGGAGGGCTGAGCGCCAGGGGCCCGGGCCAGGAGGCTGCAGAGCACAGGACTGTTCCAAGGCATGTGAGTCAGCAGGAGGAAGTGCAGCTGGGAGGATGGGGGGTGGGGGGTGTGATTGGACGACCACGGCTTCTGGGTCCTGCCTATCTGCCTGACCCCATTCCCTCTCTGGAGTCCCTTCACCCTTCCGTGAATGTCCACAGTGTACATGATCCAAATCAATCTACTACCGGCAGTGGTTTGACCCCTATTCAGAGGCCAGGACACCAGGCAACAGCTCAAAGCCTCAGGTTGTTCATTCATTCATTCATTCATTCACTCATACCTTTCCCCAAGCCCAGGGTGTGCTCAGCACTGGGCGAGATGCCAGAAAGACAGAAATGAGCCAGACGTGGCCCTCAAAGAACGGGGTGGCCCAGAGGGGGTGACAAACAGGAAAACAGTTCAATAAAGGGGACCTGGTGAGAACAAGGAATGTTGTTAGTTCTTCCTAGGGGCGAGATTGAGCATCAGAAAAGATTTGAGAGAGTGTGTTAGTTTGCTAGGGTTACCGTATCAACATATCACAGACTGGGTGGCTTAAGCAACAGAAATTTATTTCCTTAGCTTTCTGAAGGCTGGAAGTTCAAGATCAAGGTGTCAGCAAGGGTTGGTTTTTCCTGCGGGCTCTCTCCTTGGCCTATGGATGGGTGTCTTCTTACTGTATCCTCTCACGGGACCTATCCCATGTGCACACACTCCCCAGGGTCTGTATCTACAACCAAGTATCTTCTTACAAGGATACCAGTCAGATTGGATTAGGGGCCACCCTAATGGTCTCATGGTAGCTCAGTCACCTCTTTAAAGATCTTATCTCCAGGGGCGCCTGGGTGGCTCAGTCGGTTAAGCGTCTGCCTTTGGCTCAGGTCATGATCCCAGGGTCCTGGGGTGGGGAGTCTGCTTCTCGCTCTTCCTCTGCCTCTGCTCTTCTCCCCCTTCTCATGTTCGTTCTCTGTCTCAAATAAATGAAATCTTTAAAAAATTTAAAAAATAAAGATCTTATCTCCAACTGCAATTACATTCTGAGATACCAGAGGCTGGCATTTCAACATATGAATTTTGGGGAGACACCATCCAGCCCCTAACAGAGAGGTTGTCTTTGGGCTTTGCTAGCAGTAGCCGAAACTGGCCAGATGGGCAGAACAGAGAACTATTCTTGATGTCCAGCCCAGCCCAGCAAAGACCCAGAGATATCAAATACCTGTGGCCTTCAGGGAGCAAGAAGCAAGAATTGGATACACAGGAGAGAAGGCAGAAGTGCCCCAAGCGTTAAGGCCGCTGTGTGTTTTCCTGGCAGTGGTGTACAGGAAGGTGGATGGTGGGCAAGAGTTCAGGTTTTGGATGTCCTCATGCGCAAACTGAGTATTGTGTGGATTAAATCACACAAGGTTTATTAGACTCAGAGTGTTTATAATAAACACCTAGCACTATTACAAGTGGTTCTTTCCTTCTTTTTGGTACTCCTTTATATCCTTTAGTGATTATATATCATTTTTTTTAAATGAAAAAATAAGCTTAAAAAGATGGTCAAGAGGTGGCAGATGCAGGGAAAGTCAGAAGGGAGAGAAAATCTGCCCTGTCCTACTGTCTAATCATCAAGCGTTTGCTGGGTGTAGTTCTTGCTTGGTGCTATCTGACGGGGGGCGGGGGGGGGGAGTCTAAGTTGGGCTCTTGGAGCAGAGCAGACAGCTCATCTGGGAATGTTCCTTCGGAGGACGAGCCCACCCGCAGCAAGCTGGCAGGGGTGCTGTGGTTTGTAATCTCAGCCCTTACCCCTCTAACCCCCGAAGGCACCGCACTCAGAACTGGTAGCTAAATCAAAGCCCCTGGGACAGAAATGACTTAAAGACCTCCCAGAAAGTGGCTGAAAGCCCCAAAGGATGTTTTTCACATAAGCTCTCTTGCAAAGGGCTTAGGGCTCACCCTTAGGTTTCCTTGAAACCATAACTGAAAGAAAGCTTGTTCCAGTCTCTGAGAGGGCCGTGTACAGAGCAGGGAGCCAGGAGCCAGAAGAAGCAGCCTGAGTTCTGGCTCTGCCTTTTCTAGGCTGTGCGACTTTGGTGGAATCCCTAGCCAATGAATGAATCTTTCTGAGTGGTCAGTTCCTTCATCTCTAAAATCAGGAGCAGATTACTACCTACCCCCACCTGCCTTAGGACTGGGTAACTGTCATGATCAGCTGGGGGAAACTGAGGAGACTATGCTCTGAAACTGTACATTCTGCATAAGCTGAGCCGTCAACAGAAGGGTGGGACCGCTGGGCTTGGGGGGGCGGGGGGAGGACATCTCAGAGTTCCCAGCCTGGGAGCACACTGAAAACATCCGGTTGCTGGTGGGCTCTCCAAGACGGGTCCCAGGCATCAGCATGTGGTCAACGCTCCCCAGATGATTCCAGTGTGCAGCCAGGGGTGAGAAACACGGTTTATAACCAATCCGATTGATTAGGTCATTTTACTCCTTCAGCCAAACATACATCTTCCACAGCTGTGACGGTAGGTAAAATCTCTCCTAAAACTCCTCCTGGGGCGCCTGGGTGGCTCAGTCGGTTAAGCAGGAGACTCTTGATTTTGGCTCAGGTCATGGTCTCAGGGTCCCGGGGTCCAGCTGGGTACTTGGGCCCCCCCCCCCCCACCGCCGCGGGAGGCGCTCAGCAGGGAGCCTGCTTGGGGGATTCTCTCTCTCCCTCTGCCCCTCCCGCCGCCCAGCTCGCATTCTCTCTCAAGTAAATAAATCTTTAAAAATAAATAAAATTAAAAATAAATAAAATAAAATGCTTCCTGAGCAGAGTCAAATTCTCACACCTAATCACTACGAACTCTGGGTCTCAAAACACAGCATGCAAGAGGACCCCATGGTTACTCATGAAAGAGGAAGAGGCCAGAACCCACCTCCACACAGATTCTAATCCACCCAGTCCAATAAGGGGCTCAGGAAATCTGAATTTTGGTCACATGTGCTGAAAAGAGAATCCGCTGGACTCAAAAGAATTAACTTCTTAACCTTGCTCTCATACTAAAACAACAAGTAATCTTGGCCTTCTGACAACAATAACCATGAAAGCTACTGTTCCGTGAACACGTACCGTATACCAGGATCTTAGGTACAAGTATCTGGACTCTTCCTAAGAGCGATGAGGTGGTATATTCCGAGTTTGTGTATGTGCACCCAGTACTCCTCCCGCTGGAGTTTTCCCCCTCCCACTTTGGGTTGAGGAACTGCACTTCCCCCGTTTCACGTGACTCTAGTGGAACTGCCAATCAAACTGCCCAGGACCACCCCTCTGGGAAGAGGAAAAGGCCCGAAGAGGGCATGTGACTCTATCCCAGCCAATCAGGTTCCTCCTCCTGGGACTTGGCCGGGAGTGGAGGCAGGTGGGGCCCAGGGAGGGTGTGGCCTGCATTCCCTGAGACCCTGAGCCAGCTGTTCCCACGGTTTGATGGTTAAGTTCTCTCTTCCATTTCACGAGTTACCCGGTAACCTTCCTGTAAACCTTTTTTTTTGGTGTAAGTTAATCAAAGTTGGTTTCATTTATCACAACAAAAAAATTAATGAAATATTCATTTTACAGATTAAGAAGCTCAGAGGAATTAAATGACTGACTCAAGGCCCCCACACCCAGGAGACAGCAAAGCGAGACTCACAGCCAGGCCTGCCTGGCTCCACAATACCTGACATTATTTCATTTCCCCTGAAATTCTCCTGAGAGCTCCAAAAGGTGAAAGGAAGAGGAAGAGAAAGTGCGCTTTCAAAACATATATGTTCTTTGAAAAATATGAAGAGAAATTTAAAGGTTACTACTAACTCCCACGCTCATCCCTCTGTAGGTTTAAAACCTCCCAGAGACGATTATTAATTTAATTATACATTTCTATTAAATATCTCAAGGGTATAACCAGCAACTCTCTTACTAATTTATGTATTACAACACATGGCAGAATAAAAAAAGGCATTAAAAAAAGCAAACAGTGGTTCAAGTTGGGAAAATGCCAAAGAAAAACATCCCAACAAAGTAATAATTAAGGCCAGAATTCACTCCACTGCAGCTGAGTTTCTGTTCTATTAAATTACTGACTTCCTAAATTTGTGGGTCCTAGATTATGATCCTGAAATCAGAAATCAGAGGCTACACTTGTGACCAAAAATGTGACCAAGTCATCCTTCCGAACGTTGAATCTTCCAGCTCTGGCTTGTGTAACAGAAGGCCTCTCTTGCTTCATCCTTCCAGCCATACATATGAGACTATCGGGGGAAAAATCTGTATTACTCGGTAATCTGTCGTTCTGCTGTTCACTGCAATCCGAAGTCAAGACCAAGCAGATATTTGTCACTAAACGGAAATTAATTTCACAGAATTTACTTTAAATACATACATAACCACTATTTGTTGAGTGTTGACAGTCTCAAACACACCTCACTCACTGGAAGATTCCAGACAGCCTTCTCGTGCCCACCATACCCTATGTATGCCCCATCACCAGTGACCCTAAATGATAAGCACTTGGGCAAGTTTCACATGCCGCTTCACTGCATTTCTATGCCAGTACCAGGTACCAGTGCATTAGCAAACCATTTAGTCCCCTTCAGGGAATCCAGTCTAAAAGTACGATCACCAAAAAATAAAAAAATTAAAAATTAATAAAAATATCACCAATGTACCCAAATATTTAAGCCCTAGGGCTATTAATCATAGCATTGCTTACAATAGAAAAAAAAATGGAAACAATGTAAATGTCTCAAAAGATTAATTGAATACATCATGGCATAACCATTGTAAAAACCCCATTAAAAATGAATGTTCATGAGAAAAATGTTCATGGAATACCTTCATGAGATATTGTTAAATGGAAAAACTCATAGAACAGTATGTCTAGTGTGATTCCATTTTTGTGAGTACATATATATATATATGAAATATTTTCCCAAAAAAGATTAGAAGGGTATTCACCAGAATAGAAGGGACAGTTATTTCTGAGAACTATAATTATAAGTTATTTTTTTAAAGATTTTATTTTTTGAGAGAGAGATTGAGAGCATGAGCATGGGGGAGGGGCAGATGGAGAGAGTCAAGCAGACTCCCCACTGAGCAGGCAGCCCAACACAGGGCTCAATCCCGGGACCCCAGGATCATTACCTGAGCCGAAGGCAGATGCTTAACCGACTGAGCCACACAGGCACCCCTATAAATTATTTTTATTTTCTTATTAGTCCATATCCCTTAAATTTTAAGAAGAGAGAATTTTTTTTTTAAAGCAAACTATTGGGTTGGCCACAGAATAGTCAAGCTGTTAGGTTTGCTGTTCCCAGTCAGATCTTAGTTGGCTACTAATAATATCCCATAGGACTGGACTTTCAGATCCTTAGCTGCATGCTATCTGGGAGGCTATTTGGATGATTCCAGGTATTGCCATGTACAAAACTGTCAAGAAAGAGCCCAAAGAGAGAAGTAAATTCAAAGGATTAAAAAGTAGGAGGGAAGGGGTGCCTGGGTGGCTCAGTCATTAAGCGTCTGCCTTCGGCTCAGGTCATGATTCCAGGGTCCTGGGATCGAGCCCTTCATTGGGCTCCCCGCTGGCAGGGAGCCTGCTTCTCCCTCGCCTACTCCCCCTGCTTGTGTTCTCTCTCTCTCGCTGTCTCTCTCTGTCAAACAAATAAATAAAATCTTAAAAAAAAAAAAAAAGTAGGAGGGAAGAAAAAGGTAAATAGGTCGCCATTGATGTAAAATGTAACTGGTCAAATTTAACAGGTGACTTGTGAAGCTTTACCAACTTGTTTTTAAAAATAAGGGAAGTAGCCTGATGCAGGTACAATGCCTTGAAAGGGTCAAGTCTAAAGCCAGTTTGGAAGAACCACTGTCACTCGAGGGGCCTAAAGCAAGTCTAACAGAAATATAATAATTATCTGTATTCCTCCAAGCTCCAAACCCATTCTCAACTCCATTACCAGGCAACCTGAAGTAGGATGTTGCTTTGAAAGATGTGGAGAATTAACTTCCTCTCTAACCTAGGTCAGAGTAGAGCAATCACTTTGGCCACCATCTTGGTTTTGACCCAAGCTCCCAAAACATCCCACAGAGAAGGCTCCCATTGTCTCTGACTGCCTCTGTCATGAAGACACAAAGGATTATGAGGAAGTCTTCACTTCAGACTGTGACACCAACCCACATTCTGCTAATGTGGTCAGTCAGGTCTTCAGACTCTTAATACCTATTTACCACAACAGTGCTTCTATGTTATGGTTAGAATAATTTCAGAGTAAGTGCTTCATATAAAAGGCAAATAGCTATGAAATATCAATGTCTTAAACTCTTGAAGGAAACACTGAAATATTTTTTTAGATCACTTTTCATATGAATCACATATTCAAAGATCTTGGATAATTGGGGGACACATTTACATGTTCTGTATATCATGTTTGTTCTGTAGCCCAAATGGTCCCTGGCTTGAGAGCACAAGCTCAGGCTCCTGGAGCATTCATTCCTCTCTGTGCTTGGGAGGGCAAAGGCTAGCTCTCCCTCTGTTTGTTGCCTCTCAACTCTCATCCTTACCTGTCTTCCCTTCAGGCAGAGCCTGCCTCCCACAACAGAGACTGAAAACACCAGATACCTGTTTTTCCAGCCTCCCTTACATTAGGGTGGCCAAGTGACCCCATTTTGGGCAATGAAGCATAAGAAAAATTCTGCTGAGAAACTCCTGGGAAAAAGATTTGCTTCCTTCATGTTATTTTTTTTTTAAGATTTTTATTTATTTGAGAGAGAGAGAGAGAGAAACTGAAAGAGAGAGCATGAGCAAGGGGAGGGGCAGAGGGAGAAGCAGACTCCTGCTGAGCAGGGAGCCCGATGTGGGGCTCAATCCCAGGACCCCAGGATCATGACCTGAGGCAAAGACAAATATTTAACTGACTGGGCCACCCAGGTGCCCCCTTCCTTCATTTAATGAAGGTAGCCACAACAGGAGAAGAGCTTTCTTCCCCACCACCTTCCCTTCCTTTTAAGGATGTCATTGTAAGATGATCTGCAGCCACAAGCAGCCATCTTGAGACCATGAGGAGAAACATTGTTGACTCACTATGGCTGGCAGCACAGGAAAAGAGATAGAGCCTGGGAACTTGAACTGCTGCGTTAAACCCTGTATTCATGTACTTCCTGATTTCTTAGTTAGATACTGAGTGTCAATATTTTTTCAAAAAACTCTCGTTTGCATATTCTACAATTTACAGCTGAAAACATCCCACCTAATTCTACTCAGAGAACCCTATATCCTCCCCAGAACTCAAAGCCTCCCTCCCCTCCTTCAGAAGCCTTTCTATTACTCAAAGCATAAATAACATCACAGCTGTAAGAATTACTTTTGAGATACTTTACCAGCTTCTAGGCCTTCCAGAAAATAATGACTATGTATTTCCCCAACTCTCTGAGAGCTTCCCTGTGATTAAAGAAATGTTCAAAAGATTGCCAAGGTGTATCAGTTATCTTTTGCTGTGTAACAAACCACCACAAAACTTAATAGCTTAAAATACAATTATTTATTTGCTCACAGTCCTGTAGGTCAGTAATTTGGGCTGGGCTCAGCTGAGACAACCTACCTCTGCTCCACATGGTATCAGTTAGGCTCCCTTTGCTTTTGTAGTTCATTGGCAGATCTCAGTTGGCAGGGCAGCTGGAGGCTGGCTGGTCCTGAATAGCCTCACTCATATGTCTGACAGTTAACCTGTTAGAATAACTCATTTCTCTTCCATGGCCCTTTTAGCAGGACAGTTAAGCCTCCACACATAGCAGCTCAGTCCTAAAAGCCGGAGAATGGAAGCTGCAAATCCCCTTGAGGCCTGCACTCAGAAATCACAATCAGTTTTATGGCATTTTGTTGGTCAAAGTAAGTCACAGGCCAGCCCAGCTTCAGGAAATGTGGAAATAGGCTCCACCTCTTGCTGAGAGGAGCTTCAGTTAATTTGTGGCCAAGTCTACTCTACCGCCTAAGGTACTTGCGGTCCACATAGTTAACAATTGTTAGAAACGTAAATGCGACTTTCCAACAACAACATTTTTTTAGTTGTACATATTGGTCACACAGCTACATGTTGCAATTATATAGATGAAGATGTTGACCAAAAAATTAGTGGGAAGGGAGGGCAGATATTTTTATTATTTTCCAATTTGAGGAATGAGACTACCAAACAAAATTAAGAAGTTCTTAGAGGGGTGTCTGGGTGGTGCAGTCACTTGAGAATTGAACTCTGGGTTTCAGCTTATGTTATGATCTCAGGGTCATGAGATTGAGCCCCAGTCAGGCTCCACACTCAGTGCGGAGTCTGCTTGAGACTCTCTCTCCCTCTCCCCTGCTAAGTGTGTGCACGTGTATGCATGCTCTCTCTCTCTCTCAAAAATAAATTAATTTTTTTAATTTTTTTTAATTTTTTTATTGTTACGTTGATCACCATACATTACATCATTAGTTTTGGATGTAGTGTTCCATGATTCATTGTGCATAACGCCCAGTGCTCCATGCAGAATGTGCCCTCTTTAATACCCATCACCAGGCTAACCGATCCCCCCACCCCCCTCCCCTCTAGAACCCTCAGTTTGTCTTTCAGAGTCCATCGTCTCTCATGGTTCATCTCCCCCTCTGACTTATTCCCCTTCATTCTTCCCCTCCTGCTATCTTTTTCTTCTTTTTTTTCTTAACATATATTGCATTATTTGTTTCAGAAGTACAGATCTGTGATTCATCAGTCTTGCACAATTCACAGCGCTCACCATAGCACATACCCTCCCCAATGTCTATCACCCAGCCACCCCATCCCTCCCACCCCCCACCACTCCAGCAACCCTCAGTTTGTTTCCTGAGATTAAGAATTCCTCATATCAGTGAGGTCATATGATACATGTATTTCTCTGATTGACTTATTTCACTCAGCATAACACCCTCCAGTTCCATCCATGTCGTAAAAATAAATTAATTTTTAAAAAGTTCTTAGAAAACAAATTTGCTGGGTTTTCTACAAATTTTGTGTTTCTAGGTGACTTAAAATTATTATTTTATTTAATCACATACTACCTATGGAAAGTTTTGTTTCAGTGGTTCTCTATCTAGCTACATCATCAAATCTCACAGAGAAGCTTCAGCCCCAAAGATTCCAATGCAATTGTTTGAGAACGGTAAATCATTTACTTGGTGTATGTCCAGCTTTTTCAGATATGCTACAATCTACTGAGAATGTACGCTCTCTGAATCCCAGTCCTTTGGAGCATCCAGGTTTTCTGACTTTTCTGTTGAATTCCAGGAACAGCTTGGGTTCCAAGTCAAAATTACATTCTCTGTGGTCATCTAAACCCAGAATTACTTACTTAGGCTATGATGAACAATCCTTCTACAATCCTTCTAAATCCTTTTGTTTAGAGGCTACAAAATGGTAGCCCACAGACTGGAAATGACCTGAGTTTTGTTTGACCTGTATACACATCAGTGGTCCAGACAATACATTTTTAAAAGTGGGGAGAGGAGTTAGGTACCCACATGTATAAATCCTTAAATAAATTAAGTATAAATACTTAAGCTTCACCTTAAGACCAGAGTTGGGGCTTTCTCTTGAAAATGCTGAAGATCTAAGAACCCACAACAGAGCTCATAGGCTCCAGTCAGCCCTGGACCCATTTTTGTCTACAGTAGTTATTATACCTAGCTATCTTCACTCATTTGCATTATCTGCCTCTGCCCTATAAGCATTTGAGTTTCTACCCTTAATATAGTTCAATACCAGCTACCACTTTATAATTGAAAATTCTAAGACCCAGAATCTTGGGTTACATGGGTGGTGTTGAGTCCCTACGTTGAACCTGGTGCCACACATACATTATCATTTGGTTTTCATATCAGCTCTGGGAAGAAGGCTTTACTAGGCCCATTTTATGGGTGACAAAACTGAGTCTCAAAAAGGTTGAGTAACTTGGCACATAGAGCTGATAAGAAGTGGAGCTGATTCTCAAGCCCAGGTCTTTGTGGGTCTTAAAACCAGGCTTTTTGTGCCCCTCCATAGCAATTCTTGCCCCCTATGAGGACTACTTTTTCTTCTTCCTACCCCTTCTTCCCTCCCTTTCCCCTAACACCCTTTCTACCTCTGCATTAGCACATACCAACATTTCCTGGCTCCTCTCTCTCTCACCTCTTAGTCTCTGACCCTGTCCAGCAACTTACAGCTCCCAAATATTGGTCCCAAAGCCCATATTTCCATATCACACACCATATCACAGTCATAAAATAACTTGTTCTGCAGCAGGAAAGGGTCCAATTACAACTCATATAATTGGCAATAGAGAGTCATTTATCACAGTGGCCCTGGGATTGGAGGTCATCAGAGCAATTCCATTTGTTGGACATTCTCCTGTTTGTTTCAGCCATTCCTTCATCACAGTCCTTTACAGATCCCAGGGGGCTCACTGGGACATTTCACAAGTTATCAAATACATGCATTAAGGGTTGTTAATAGCAGCCAAGGAGCAGAAATCATTATGTGAGAATAAAGTGCATTGCATAAAGTGAAATTTTGGAGTGACAGAGTGGAAAAGGAATGCTTTCTTTTCTCCCCCCTCCAAGTGACCCAGTAAGACCAGAGCTAGGGCCTGGTGGAGTTACTGTCTTGCATGGAGGAAATCTTCCACATCATATAAACCTAAGAAATAATGTGATGGGAGTCCCATTGCCTTGCTACCTCAACCAATCTTTCCACATTTTGTGTTGATTTTCTCTATGTCATTGAAGAGGTAGCCAGGGGTTTTCTAGGGAGCAAATTTTTCCACAAGATTGGGGAGACAAATATCATGGCCAGTCTTTACCATTTAACTCAAATAATTTGGTGTGAGTTTGATTAGTCTATATGTTTCCCACCACAGTGGGAAAGATGGAAACAATTTACTGGAAGTACAGAATTTTAATAGAAGAGAAGAGAAGAGAATTTTAAAGGGAGAGTATCTAGTCCAGAGATCCCAACCTTGTGCCCACCTCGCAGAGCTGATGCATTTGTGTTTTGTCTGAACTGCACAAGGTTTTGTAAAAGTAGGACTTGGTCACCAACATTTAAAAATCAGGTGATTTCACTTTAAAAAAAAATACTTTCTGGCTTTTCTTAAAAAGAAGTTGCTTTAAAATATGACAATCCTGGGCCAGCTTCCCTGAGACAAGGGTTGGCTGAAGTTGCAGAATGGCTGCCTCCCAGACAGAGGAGAGCTGCTCTGGAAGGCTGACCCAGCGCCAGCAACCCCTCCTGGCTCCCCAACTCTCAGGCTGAAGGGCAGTTGCCACTTCCTCATTTATGTTCTAGACCCAGAAAATTTAAATAACATGCTTAAGGTCATGCATTCAACTCACTCAGCAAATAGTTATTGAAGTGCACGGTCTCTGTGCACTATTCCAGGCATGAAGGGTGCAGCAGTGAACAAAACAACATGCAATCCTGGCCCCGTGGGGTTGACCTTGCAGGGAGGGACACAGACAGTAAACAAAATCAGGGAAATATACAGTACGAAAAATGGTGATGAGTACTATGGAGACAAATCAAACAGGAAAGGGGAGAAGGAGTAGTGAAGAGTCACAATTTTAAGTGGAATGATGAGAAAGGCCTCTGTGAAAAGATGAGTGACATATGGGCACAAGCTCAAAAGAATGGGAGAGAAGGAGCTATATGCAGCTCTCGGGGGAGAGCATTCCAGGCAGGAGGAGTAGAAACTGCAAAGGACATAAAGTGTCAGCACCAGAACTGGGACTTAAACCAGAGCTGGACTGTCCTTCCAATTGGAGGTGATGCTGCTGGCCATTACCTCTTGGCAGACATCTCAAGAGATGCTTTTCCAGAACACCTGTCATCTGTATTTTCCTGGAAACCCAAAACACCCTAAATGAAAATCCAGATTTATGCCAAAGATAAAATGGAGAGGGATTATTTGCTTTACCCGGGCCTTCACAATAGGAGCCTTTTATTCAGGAAACTCCCCTGGCACTTGTAAAATGGTTTTTTGATTTAGAGTTGTGATTCTCACCATTTTTCGGAAACCCATTTACTACGCAAAGCAAGGATCCCCTATAGTGCAGATGGATTTATGCTGATCCAGCCACACTCCCTCACCAGGTCTTCCGGGTCCCCCACAACTTCTTAAAGGGAGTCCTTTGCCAGTTGCCCAGCTAAGGTTAGGAGCACTGACCCTCAATGGAAGCCAGCGCCAAGTGACAGACTGGGCTGGACTCCACAGTCACAGGCTGCTGCTGCTGCTAAAAGCTCTGGGCACTGACCCCTGGCTACTGTCACAGCTACTGTTATAGCCACTCCCCCGCCACCCCACCCCCACCCGGCAGGGCTTTGCTCACAGCTGCAGGGCTGTTTCATTGTTTTTATTAGCATTTATTGTTTTTCAGGTCAAAAACAATGGAGGACTTACAAAACACATAGGAGAATGAAAAATTGTTTTAAAAACAAAATCCGTAATCCCATTATCCAGAGAAAACAACTGGTATCCCGCCTGACTGGCTGCTTGTTATTGAAGTGCCAGGGATTTAGATTGACAATCCTCTTTTCTGTCTCTAGAAAGCTCCTCTGCCATGATGCTATTCCCCTCAAGAATGCTTGAAGCAAAGACTTGGATGTGGGCAGTTAGAGAGGTAGAAAGGAGGAGTTCAACTTACACTGGCTAGTTCAAGTCAAGCTGCAAACATCCGTGGCTAGAACTGGCAAAGCAGATGCTGAATCTACAGATGGGGTGGCAGAGCTTTCTAGATCTGCAGGTGCACCTTCGGAAACCTAGCTTCAGGCAGACGCTGGGACCCCCCTGGAGATATGATAGGAAGGAGTGGTTACAGCATTGTGCAAGACAGAAAGAGAACCCATCTTCTTCCCTTCCAGGGTCTGGACGTGCTATGGAGGGCTTGGTTCTGCATGGTGCCCTTCAGGAATCCAGCTCTATGTTAAGAAGCTGCCTTAGCATCTGGGGTTCTAACTCCCACCAGTGCTGCTGGCACCCCAAAACAGTAATGTAGCAGTGATGGTGTAGACAGTGGTGGAAAGTGGTAGAAATGACAAGGACAGAGACAGAATGTATCTGGCAGCCCTTCCCACAATAATGCTGTATGGCAAGCCATCCCAACGTAAAGTAGTTCAAAACAATGAGCAGTTGTTCTTCTTTATATATCTCTGGATTAGCGAGGGACAGGCTGACCTAGGTTGAGCTCAGCTCGTTTAGGTTTCAAACTGCTAGAAGGTTGGATCCTTATCATCTCCATGTCTCTCTAATCCATCTTGGAGCAATGGACTAGCTATATTATGTTCTTCTCATGGCAATGGCTAACGTGTAAGAACACAGACTTAACTGTATGAGCACATTTCAAGCCTTTGCTCACGTCGCATCTGACAACATCCTATTGGCTAAAGCAAGTTACATGGCTAAGCTCACTATCAATGGGTTGAGGAAATATTCTGCTTTTAGGAAAAGGCACTGCAAGGTGACATGGCAATGCCTAGAGAAACAAGGAAGAAGGAAGAACTGAAGCTAATCATGTAATCTACTCATAGATAATAGGTCAACTGGCATAGGTATTAAGAGTTTGCAAAAACTCAAGTAGGACCGGGTGCCTGGGTGGCTCAGATGGTTAAGCATCTGCCTTCAGCTCAGGTCATGATCCCAGGGTCCTGGGATCGAGTCCCGCATTGGGCTCCCTGCTCCTTGGGAGCCTGCTTCTCCCTCTGCCTCTCCTTCTCTCTCTCTCTCTCTCTCTCTCTCTGGCTCTCATGAATTTAAAAAAAAAACAAAAAACAAAAAACACTCAAGTAGGACCACAAAGTGGTAAAGAGCCAGGGAAGAATTATGGGACCAACAGGGCAAAGTCACTCCAGACTCAGAGGCAGCCAGGACACACACACTGGGGACCACTTGGACCCCCAGTGCTGCCTGTCCTGATTCTTCTGATGCCTGGTGACCTACTATGTCTGCCATCCCACTGACTGGTGGAGGATCTGGGAAAACTCTTGGTCACTTGTCATGTACTGAATCTTTATGCCCCCCCTCCAAATTCAGGTGTTGAAACCCTACCTCCCAATGTGTTGGTATTAGGAAGTGGAGCCTTTGGGAAGTAAATTGGGATTAGATGAGGTTATGGGGTAGAACCCTCAGGAATGGGATTAGTACCCTTAGAAGAGTCATGAGAGAGTTTGCTTCCTCCCTCTACTCTCTGCCATGTGAGGATACAATGAGTGGTCTGCAACACCAGAGAAGGCTCTGGCCAGAACCCAGCCGTGCTGGCACTCTGATCTCAGCCTCCTAAACTGTGAGAAATAAGTTTCTGTTGTTTATAAACTGCCTGCCCACTCTGTGGTACTTTGTTATAGCCGCCCAAACTGACTGAGACATCACTTCACTCCCTCAACTCCCTTCTCAGGAAGGCTCCCCCTGAGCCCCTACCTCTCCCCTTTCCCCCTTCTGATCTCTACACTCCTCTCCCTCTGTCTTCCTCATCATTAATGTTACCTATCCATGGGGTACTTACCTAAAGCAGGTGGAATCACAAGTACTACCAGAAACTGGGCAGGGGCAGATATTTCTAGGCAGGTTGGACCTTCTTAGAGAAAACAGTCTAGTTATGTAGGAAAGTTATCTGACTTTAGAATCAGGCAGAAATGTGGCCAAGTCTTGGCCATATCCTCTCTATCAGTGTGATAAAATTCAGTTTCCTTACCTATAAAATGCATATAATCATTTTTACCTTGGTGTTGCTGTAAAGAATTAACTATGCTAATGTGTATATGGCAGGAATTTCGCAGCGCAAACTTGGATACAAGAAATATGTCTTCTATTTCCTAAAAGTAAGTCTAACTCTGAGTCCACATCCTAAAGGTTAGTGGTAAATTCAATCACAAGCATTATTAGGATTCCTTCCTGTTTGATGTCATAACTTCCTTTGAAAACACCCCTTCTTGGGACACCTGGGTGGCTCAGTCAGTTAAGCGTCTGCCTTCTGCTCAGGTCATGATCCCAAAGTCCTGGGATTGAGTCCACATCGGGCTCCTTGCTGAGCAAGGAGCCTGCTTCTCCCTCTGCCTGCCTCTGTCTCTCTCTCTCTCTCTGATAAATAAATAAAAATCTTAAAAAATAAAATTTAAAAAATGAAAACACCCCTTCTTTAGCTGGTGTCCTATAAATGTGTTCCTTACTGAAAGCTGCCCTCTAGGGGCCGCCACTGGCTCTATCATGAAGTCACACTCTAGGGGTGGTCAGCTAGTATTTGTCAGAAAGGCCACATTCCAGAGGTAGCTACTGCTTGTTCACCTGTTAACTACTTTGTGATCAATAGCAGATTTGCTTTATAGCATCCTAAGTATCAGAAAGCGGGTTTGTTGATGTAGTGGGTTGAAAGATGACCCCATACCACCATGTCTACATCCCCAGAACCTGTAAAAGTGACTTCATTTGGGGGGAAAAAAAAAATGGCCTTTCCAGATACAATTAAATTAAAGATCTTGACATAGGGAGATTATCCTAGATTATCCAGATGGACCCTAAAGCCAATGCCAATAGACCTTCTAAGAGAGGCAGAGGGAGATGATACAGACAGAAGCAAAGGAGTCACTGTCAAGATAGAGGAAGAAATTGGAGTAACGTAGTCACAAGCCAAGGAATGCCAACAGCCACCAGCAGGTGGGAGAAGCAAGGAACAGATTGTCCCCTAGAGCCTCCAGAGGAAGTGCCGTTGAGCCGGCACCTTGAGTTCAGACTCCTAGTCTCCAGACTTAGAATACATTTCTGTTGTTTTAGGTCACTATGTTTGTGGTACTTTCTTACAGCAGCCACAGGAAACAAATACAACTGATAATACTAGTGGCTTGTTAGTCTGCATAAAGATGATAGAAAGAGGCGCTCATTGGTCAAGCATGAACTTGTAAATGGAATATTAAGAACCCAGCAAGGCCTTCAGCCTGGAAATATAGGGATGGTGCTAGACTTGATCTACAAACAATCCTGTGTTGAACTATTCGGAAAATTCTGGATGCCTAATGTCAACTATAAAAGACTAGAATCTATCTCTGCTGTACTCTGTATTAAGTGAATCATGCATGTAAAGTAGTGCTCAAAGCATCTAGAGGTACACAGAACCAGGGCTTCATTGAGCATATAAGAGCAAATGGTAGGAAGAATATGTAGTCAGCTTGCTATAATTGCTAGTTCAGTGATTGCCGTGTGGCAACATTTGGACCGAATTTGATTTTGTCCTAGGCTGTTAGAGTTTGGGCTGGCTACTATTATGTTGCAAAGAGAATTTGAGGCTGGTGTGTTATCAAAGTAGCTGAGATCAATTCTACAGAGGCCCTGAAGACCTCATGAATCATGAAACATTGAGACAACCACAACCAGCACTCCACACTGGTCAACAAGCAGATGTCCGCTGTCAGTGTCTTCGTGGTCCCTTGAGTCAAGCACTTCAGTCGCTCTCTGGCACAGGGGTGGGGTGTGATGATACTGGCTATTGCTGGGAGCACAGGTACCTGGTGTGCCACCAGTCTTTCCCCTCTGACAACCCCCAGGGAGAAGGACACAGAGCCTCACCACTCTCAGCAGCCCTGACTATCCCCTTTTCAGTGATGCAGAAGCTGTTGACTTTCTTAGCCAACACCTCTCTCTTTTCCAACCACACTCCTCCCTCCCCTCCTCCTCTGGGACCCCAGCCACAGTATTTTGCAAGAGATTATGCCAAAGGCCTTCACAAAAGTTGAAGAGAGAAGGTGTCCTCCAGCAGCACAGACCTCACCCACAAGCAAGAGCCTATCCGTATGGGATGGCCTCCTTGGAATGGGGAGAAGGAAAAATTCTGAGAAAATGCACATGTATTGAAAGAATTAAATTTTCCTGACACATGTGCAAAGTGCTAACACAGTGCTAGCTACACACTCAATGAGTTGTATTAATACATGTCAACATCCATCAGCTCACACCACTTAGGAACGGTGTGTATGCATAGGCAACCCCACAACTGTTTTGTTCACTGGTATCTCCTCAAGGCCTAGCAGAGTTCCTGACACATGGTAGGCATTCAATAAGCATTGTTGAATTAATAGTTACCCCATGAATGAACACTGCAGTTTTCTAAAAACCAGTACAAAGTGGAGATATGATTAGATACCAGATATCTTATGTTTGTGGGTAAAAAAAACAAGGTCAAGAAAAATACAACCATTGCAGGTGCTGACACCAAAGTCTAAATGTCCCCATTTATCTTCATAGACAAATTTTCTATGTCCCTATTTATCTTCATAGACAAATTTTCTAACTTCCTACTTTTTCTATTTTCCAAAATGTCTATAATGAGCAGATAGCAACTGCATTTTGGGTGAAATAAATTAACCTTCTAAAATCATCATTTCTTCATGTCCTCCTTTCCCCACTGCCTATTTTTCCTATAAATTTGGGGGTTGGGAGATGCATGTGTTCCCCTACCTTATATGCTTCTGATTGGTCCCACTGGGTGGTGGGGTAAGGAAGGCCATTTGCAGAAAGTGAAAGAAAAGGGATCTAAGAAGCTGCTAATAGTGGTTACTCTGTCTAATCCCTCCCAGACTTCATGGATGGGGTGTAAGGGAATCGTAAGTGCTTCAGTGCATTTATCTGTTTACCCTGAGCTTCAAGAGAGGAGTAATTTTCCTGCCATGAGTTCACAGGTCTCCCATAAAACAGGTGGAATAAATACCTTCACTAGGGAGAAGTAGAGCCTGTGGGCCTCTAGAAGAAGCAGTGAATCAGCACGGAATTATGACATTTTTGGCCAACATCTCATAGACCTGCACAATAGGATCATCTCCACTGGATACATTCTCATGATGCCATATCTCTAGAAGGAGTTGCCACTATTTAAATAACACCATGGGAGGAGGTTAGAATAGGGGCAGAGAGGATTTTGTTGGCTCCCTTCCACCCTTAGTGGAGGTCCTCAGACGGCATCTGAGGGACTTCACCTGGGTAGGAGATATCCCCTTCCAGGAGTAAGAATACAGGTTTAGCAAGTTGCAACCTTGATCTGCCTACCTCAGTTCCCGATGCCCCTTCACTGTCCATTGCTCTTGTGGAACAACAAGAGGAATTAATTTATTCATCAGCTGAAAGAAACATTTAGGTCACTACAAGAAAAACTTCCTGACTCTGGGAGCAGCTGAGATGCTAGAAGGGGATCCGAGGATGGGTGGTTTTAAAATCCACACCCTCCAGAGCAGGAGGAGGAGATGAGGGTTTCAGTTTATCCTGGCTGAGAAAACTGAGCGAGAGGTGGGTTATACAAGGCCAGGGGCTGCACTGGCCAGTGGTCTTGCCCTTGTAGACAATTGGAGACACTGAGTTCAGAGGAGAAGGCAGAGCCAAAGCCAAGGCATATCCAAGACTATACAGCAGCGCTGAATGTCAAAACACCAGAAGAGAAATCAGTATATTTCCAGCTCTGCTGGGATAGCACAGGCATGGGCATCTAAGTCTGGAAAGAGTAAGTGCTTAGAGCCAGAACCCAAAGCGTAAGAGCAACAGAGGATGGAGTTTGAATGAATGAGTACACCAATGAATGAATGAATGGAGGTTTGGTGTTCTCAGAACGGACTCTGGAACATACCCTGGCAGGTAGCCTTTGTGCTGCCACCAAAGGATGAGGACAGGGCTTTGTCCAGTTTAAAGGTAGAACCAGCAGGGAAATGGCTATTACCTTGATGCAGGGCAAAGGCCGAGATCATTATTTCAAAACTTCCATTTATCAGAATGCTTGTTCCAGGATATGGTCCTCAAATAAATAATTTCCCAATCAACTCATCTGAGAAGAGGCCATATACCATGGCCCCATATTAGAGACCCATAATGCACTTTAGTCTATTGAAAGCTCTAAGGAAAGCATAAAGAAACCTGCCAAACCAAACATTTCCCAAGTGGATGAAACCATAGGACATCTCTCTTCATTAAAAAGAAAGGGGGGCTGCCTGGGTGGCTCCGTTGGTTAAGAGACTACCTTTGGCTAAGGTCATGGTCTCAGGGTCCTGGGATCGAGCCCCGCATCGGACACCCTGTTCGGCAGGAAACCTGCTTCTGCCTTTCCCACTCCTCCTGCTTGTGTTCCTTCTCTCTCTGTGTCTCTGTCAAGTAAATAAATAAAATCTTTAAAAAAAAATCCCCCATAAAACACCATTTAACACCAGACAGGACATGAGTCCTCCTCTGAATATATTTTAGGAAAAACTGACCTGGGTGCATGATCCCTTCTACTATTTGCTGTCAAAAGCAGCACCTGAAAGTATTATATTCTCTCCCTTCTTCCTTCCTTTTCCTCATTTTCCCTCTCTCTTTCTCCCTCTCTCATTCCTTTCCCCCCCTCACCCCTTCCTTGCCTCACCTTCCCCTTTGTTAATCTGGAGGTTCCCTTTTATTTCCCTCTTCCTCTTGCTCACCTTCTCTGACAAAACACAGCCATTCCTTGGGCCTGAAAACTGATACCCCACCATAGCTGCAACTGTACCAGTTTCCCCTCATCCCTGGAGTCATCCAGGGATCACTATCTCAGCAATTTGCAAATGGTACCAAGGGCATGCGCTGCTCCAACAATGGCCCAATTATCTGCCAGTTGCATTTCACCAATGCGCAGGTTAATTGGTTCACATGACAGAGATGGAAAGTAAACTGTGCCCCATTAAATTGATCCGATCTGGGTAACAATCCATTGTGGCCCCCTCCCCTTCACAAAGCTTCCAAGAGACAAGTGAAAGAACCAAGCTTAGAGATGAGGAATGGCTACTCATTGGCCTCCCTGGTCTAGAAGGCTGCATGGTCTCCCTGTCCTCTCCCTCCCTCCCCAAAGCAAACACAGTCATCACACCACTTCTGTGGCCTTAGATATCTCCACAAATTAATCAAATGCTACCTTTTTGGGTTTCTGGTCTTGTGTTTAAATACTTGCTCTTTATTTCTGGGAAGATTTAGCTGAGTTGTTTCTTCATTTTTCCTTTGTTTTTTTTTTTTTAAGCACATTTAGAGTCTCCCAACACTTCTCAAATAATTGCCAGACCACCGATTCTAATACGCTGTTTCATCATATTCAAATATTGACTGCCTGGATAGAAATCTATATTCCCTTTCATACTTAAGAGCCTATTTCCCCTGAGTAATGTCTGCCTGGCTATTTTATCCTAGGTAATATCGATCTTCCTGCTCTCCTACAAAGCGCTTTGCAGAGTACCAATAATTTTGTAATAGAAACCTTTTATTAATGGACTCCCCACAGCTGAATTTTGTTTAGATAAGTTTTAACACACATACACACACACACACACACACACACACACACACACACACACACACGAGAAAGGAATGACAGCTGACAAACTTTAATTTGCACCAAAAGTTGGGCCACCTGTGGATTGGTTTATAGGGAGTTGGAGGTGTAGAGTGAGTGGGTAACACTGCTATAAACAAAACTTCAACCAGCTGCCAGGGAGCTCTGAGTCATCCAAAGCAAGCAGGATGTCCCACTAAGCTACAGATTGTTTAATTACACACAAAGCTGAGTGGCACCAAGCCCAGCGGTGACTGACGCACCAGGGCCTAAGCCAGACAAACACCTTTAGCTGGCTGTCTCAAGATGCCACGGGGCCCCCAGAGAAAACCCAACATGCATCGAGAGCAGCTGTGGGCTCTCATGTCCTACATGTTTGATGTGAGAAGAAGTGTATTATTTCCCAAGATCAGCCTCTACACAAAGAGATTAAATCAGTCCCATAGAGTGGAAATGGTTTTCCCACGTTGACCTGTATCTGTGAAGGGCTGTCAAAATTTCTTCCAAATGAAGCTAATCAGAGTGAAAGTGATGACAGGACAGATCATACCCACAATCCCAGTGCCCTGACCACAGAAGAAACCCCACCCGTGAAACCCTCCAAGAAGGGCAGGAGCAAAACCCAGGCAGGTGTCTTGCAAAGTTTCCTTACCAACTACAAACTTGCCGGGGCCTTACCAGCAATGAGGCCTTCGTGACCATAGCTGCAGGTTTATTTCACATTCTGTAATGACAGCGGTTAAGCAGAGATGACTATGAACTGAGCAGAATCATCTTCAAATTTGCTCTTGCCCTGACATAACAGATCTAAGGTAACTAGTTCTATGTTTAAGCAAAGAATATGAGATAGCTAAATTCACCTCCCCAAATATCTACCCCATTAGCTTGTTATGCCAGAAACTCACTCAACTAAGAAGGCTTAAAGTTAAGACTTTTAAAGCCATTAAGACTATAGTTTAAATTAGCTTTCCTGAATGGTTGGATGGATGGATGGATGGATGACAGGATAAATGGAGAGATGGAGGAATGGAAGGGTGATGAAAAGACAGGCTCAGACTCCAGAAAATGTAGAATAAGAATGTGGAAAAAAATCATTCACAATAGGGTAAGAAAGTGAGAAGAGAAAAATGGGGAACAGGAGATACAACCAAATAGGACACATTTTAGAGAAAAGGGAGTGGAACACTATGGGAATACTGATGGAAAATGGCAAAGAGATGGAAATCCTAGGAGAAGTGGAGCAAAAATGATTATCTTCTTCCCAATTTTTCAAAGTTTGTTTATACTTAGAACCTCAGCTGCCAATACCATCAATTGATATTATTTCATTCCAGCCATTCATCCAACCATTCAGGAAAGCTAATTTAAACTATAGTCCTAATGGCTTTAAAAGTCTTAACTTTAAGCCATTCATCCAACTACTACACTAGTTCCTTCCCTTCTTCAACTCGTGGAGCATGAAGGAAAAAAACCCAGAGGGGATATTTCTGGTTAAAGATATTTAGTACCTGGGCCCTTGGGTCAATGTTTAGAGACGTCACTGTCCACAGGGGATGACATGTGGCATGGTGGAAGCATACAGCCTCAGCAGCTGGAAGACCTGCATTCACAGAACCTATGAATAGTCTTCACCTCCTCCAGTAGGCCTGAGTTCTCTTTTCCTGCCTCCCCTTTGATTCCTTTAATCCACTCAATATTCCACTGAAGACCAGGAAAAGAGCATACATTTCAAAACCCTACCCTTTTGCTACTCATTGGCATGGAAAGATTTAATAAAATGTTAGAGATGGCTAGATGGCATTGAAGGTTGAGTGAGGACTAACTCTGTTGATCCCTGGCCCTATGAGCAGAAACAATCAAGAGCTGATGAGCAACATCAACCTGCAAACTCCACCTGAATTCACCTCCTCCTCCTTCACCAAGAACTCTTGCATGCTCCGACTTTCACCAGTCCTTTCCACGACATGCAGGGTCTGAACCACATGCTTCAGCAATTAATCCCTGTCTCTAGATGTTTCCTGTGTACAAAACTGTCTCCTGCATTTTCTCCAACAATATTCCCATGGTGTCTGGATGTTTTACACACAAAAAAAGATCCTTAATAAACACTTGTTAAAGTGGCATGCCTGGGGCACCTGGATGGCTCAGTCGGTTGAGCGTCCGACTCTTGATTTCGGCTCAGGTCATGATCTCAGGGTTGTGGGATCCAGCCCTGTGCTGGGCTCCATGCTCAGTATGGAGTCGGCTTGAGATTCTCTCCCTCTCCCTCTGCTCCTCCCCACGGTTCACTCTCACTCTCTCTAAAATAAAATAAACAGAATCTGAAAGAAAGAAAGAAAGAAAGAAAGAAAGAAAGAAAGAAAGAAAGAAAGAAAGAAAGAAAGAAAGAAAGAAAGAAAGAAAGAAAGAAAGAAGGAAGAAAACAAACTGGCGTGCACATGCAATTTTGGTGAAACTGAACTTTAGCACAAATCGTTTTGGAAAATAATTTGGCATGAGTCTTCTGTCAGAGAATATGGCTGCCCACCAATAATCATTCTTCCCATCTTTAAAACAAACCCCTGAATTTTAATTAGGCACATAGCCAAGCCACAGACTACATTTTACAGCCTTACAGCTTATTATGTAGCCATGTGACTAAGTCCTGCCCATGAGATGTGAGTAGAAAAATGTGTGCCACTTCTGGCTCATGCCCTACTGAGGAAGGCATGTGCACCCTCTTGACATTTTCCTCCCTTGTGGGCTGGGACTCAAGGAGAGCCAGAGCCCCATGCAGGACCAGAGGTGGAAGTTGCAGATGTGGCAGAGTTGCCCCCTTGGACCCTGGACCACTTGCCTCTGGTCTCTTGTATGAAAGAGAAGTAAATTTCCTTCTTTGTTAGGTCACTCTATTTTTGGAGTCTCGCTGTATTTTAGGCTTAACTTTCAAAAACTTAACCAGTGTCCTAACCATTACAAGTTTTAAAGTATTCTTTGGCCAGAAAATTTAACTTCAGAACACAGGATGTGGAAATAACACGAAATACCAAATAATATCAGCCACAATAATAAAAAGTTAAACCTCTGTTCAATTGGACAATTATTTTCAATATAAAAATTGACAACATCCTAAACGCAGAACACTAGGGAAATGGATACCACCAGTATAGCACATTTGTCCCCAGGCCTTATTACCACTTCAGAGCCTACACTTACCTGCATTTCTTTGCCTGAGGACTTCCCAAGGGCAGGCTGGAAATGCGGGGAATCAAAGTCTCCTTCCAATCATCCATCAACCAATGACTTATAGGAGTTGAGGTATACAAAATATGCCTTAGGAACCACTCTGGCTGCCTTCATTTTCAAGATCATGGTACTTAGGTGGTAAATGACTTGCCCTTGGCAAGAACTAAGCTCAAACTCACACTCCTGCCTTTTGCTTCTCTTTCTTCCACACCACGTTAGGTGAGGTGCAGGTAAAGCAGTGCTGGAGGGCTTTACATCTGCCCCAGGAAAGGGCTAAGACCCCAAGCTCAAAGTTAAGAGTGTGGTATCAGCAGTAAATTAAACCCAGAGTGATATTTAAAATGGAGAAAGTGTTCCGCTGTAACACGAGGAGCCCCAAATGCTATTCTTCCTACTAATCAGACTTAATTAACAGGTTCAGACTCCAGCTTTACTGTATGTATTTCATTCAAGTCAATGGACTCTGGGGAAGATTCTTCTCGAATGATCTGCCAGTAAAATTGTGCCTTGCTATCCAGGAGTCCATCCTCTGGGGATAAAGTCAAAGGCGCACTCCCCCTGGCTAATCAGCTCTAATGGGCTCCCAGGGTCACTCCCCACAAGGAAGGAAGGCTTTCCGTCCTCCCAGCCAGGTCTAACTGCAACCGCTTGCCCTTCTAGAGCTGCTTTCTAGTCCCTGTGTGGCAAACCTGCTGTTTACATCCATCCCCAACTTGGTCTTTCTGTTGAGGTTCCTCTTCTTTATCTCATCTCCCCTGTTGCAATTTGTGGCAGGGTGAGGAAATGTGTCACAGAAAGAGCAGTTCTCTTGGTCTTCGTTGGTCTTAGGCCCTATTGGCACAAATGGTGGGCTAGCGGTGAAAGCTGGGCCCCCCAAGGGAGGGAGACAAGCCAGACCCTGACACCAACCCCCAGGCAGGTGTCTGTCCCATCTCACTGTCTGAGCCCTGCTGTATTTATATTGAGAGATTTGAAGAACTAGGTTTTTATCTTGCCTTGAAAGTCCACTTTAAGAGCATTAAGAAACGATCTCACTGGTAAGACAGACAGCCCCACTCAGGGAATTCAAACTCAGTGCTTTTTCTTGAATAAGAGAAAAATAAAATACAGCAAAGATCCCTCCAACAGTTCCTTAACAACAAAGTCAGAAGAAGGAGGCTGAATGTGTGTTTCATCTGAAGGTGTCAACTTTAGAGAATCACACCTTGGCCTGCCTTCATTTCCTTTACAAGTTGCTACTCCTTTTGAAGGACATAGAATGAGGAGTCTGCAACTGAGTGACTGGGGCCAAAGTCCAGGATCTTAAGAAGTGGTAAAAAATAGAAGTGACGGATGAATAGATAAACAAAATGTGGTATAAACATACAGTGGGCTCAGCCATAAAAAGGAACAAAGTTCTAGGGGCGCCCGGGTGGTTCAGTTGGTTAAGCATCTGCTTTTGGCTCAGGTCATGATCCCAGGGTCCTGGGATCGAGTCCCACATCAGGCTCCCTGCTTAGCGAGGTGTCTGCTTCTCTCTCTCCCTCTGCCTCTGCCCCCCACTCGTGCTCACTCTCTCTCTCTAAAATAAATAAATAAAATCTTTAAAAAAAAAAAAAGAATATGAAATTTAGAAAAAAGGGAACAAAGTTCTGATACATGTCACCACATGGATGAGCCTTGAAAATGTGCTACATGAGAGAAAGCAGACACACACAGTCAAGTGTGTATGATCACATTTACATGGCATACCCAAATAGATAAATCCACAGAGACAGCACAGTGGTAGTTGCCAGGGCCTGTGGGAGGGAGGAAAGAGAAGGGGCTGCTTGATGGGTATGGAATTTCCTTTCGGGGTGACAAAAATGTTTTGAACCTAGATACAGGTGGTAGTTGCACAATATTGTGGAAGTGCCAAATGTCACTGAATAGTATACCTTAAAATGGCTAATTTTGTGTCATATAAATTAGCCTCAATTTCAAAAAAGAATAGAAGTGACAAATCAGACAGCAATTTCTTTCCCCACAGACAAGCTGGACCTGTTTTGCGATGCTTTCAAAATAATTCATGAAAATTTCCAAGTTAACAGAACACTCCACCATATGAAAAGTGAGGTCTAGACAAGCTTCCACAAATGCCTAACCAGAAACCTCAGACTGGTACAAAGGGGCCTGACTTTGAAGGAGCAGAGGATCATTTGTCTGGGCTGTCTCAATTCTTGACCCAGAACTGAAACCGACCTGATATTCAGAGTGTGAGCGGCACCTTTGAATCATTCTTTCCTCCAGGGTGTTTCTTCCCGAAGCGCTTACGGGGCTGGTTTGTGGGGCAGCCCAGCCTGGAAGGCCTAGTTAGCGCAACTTAAAAGAGAAGGGTCCTGTTGATACCAGGTGACTTCGGTTCTGGGAGAGAAGTCTGACCTGGGTAGAAGGCCAACAGGTGTAGACAGACTAGAGGTGTGGGGAGGGAACTTGGGTTGAGCCCAGGCAACGCAGATCTTGTTTAAATTGCTTCTCATTCTAAGGAACAATTGTCCTAATGAGGGCACCAACAAGTTCCTCATTTCTGAGTATAACTGGATGGGGTTTAGCAATCTGATATGGCCCATACCCTGGATCCCTCTCTTCCCCCTCCCAGGCTCCCTTTGACTCGGGCAGGGGCACTGCTGCTCTGGGACTCTCCCCACACATTCCTACATGAGGTGGGACATGTGTGTTCAGACCCCTACAGGAGTGTCACCAAGCTCCTGGCTACTTTGTGTCTTCATTTCTGATGGAACCATTATCTCCCTGGCTCATGCCAAGAGTTTATTTCCCTCAGGACTCCTAGGCTAACAACCGAAACTGGGATTTCAGGTTTTATAATGGGGGTTGGACTTTTAATCAGCCAACTCCTGACCTGCCCACTAGATTTCTCTGTGTCCCCTTGCGGGCAGGACCTGGGTCTTACAACATGGTGTCTCTCTCCCACTATGCCCAGCACATAGCAGACCCTGAAAGGCCATCTGCTGCATGATACGACAGCTGAAATTAAGAAATTGAGTTCATATGAGATGCTAGAAAAGGTGTCGAGGGGGAGAAAAAATGAGAAGGCCCCAATCTACCGGAAGGCCAAGCAAAGTTGCTGTACAATGTGGCAGATGTTGGAACAGAGGTTTGTGTCAAAAGCTTTGGGAGCGCAGGTGAGAGAGCAAGTGACCCTGAGGGGAGAGTCAGGACCTGCAGAGTCAGGGAAAATGGAAGGAGCTGGAGAAACCACCGGAGAGAGGTGGACTGAGACCTGGAGGATGAAGAGAAATTCCCCCAGAACTGAGGGGGGGCCATCGGAGAGACAAGTCATCCAATGCTATATTTTATTTCTAAGTCATTTGAGCAATTGACCTTTCCTTTGTTTTCCTTTCTTCATTTCCTTACCATTTTTTTCCTTTGAACACACAAGTGCCTTTCTTCTATGGGTATTCTATGATCTCTATGATTTAAATGTTTAAAAAAAAAAGGGAAAGAAAACAAAATGTGATCTTTTTCTACACATACATTAAAAAAAACTAGAGTAGCACACACTCCAGAAGATAAATATCATCGATGGGTTTTCTACATTCTATTCTGATCTCAGCTTAACAGGTGAGTTCTTGGATGGGTCCTGAGAGGACATCATGTGTGCCCTGCCTCGTGTCCTCCTGGCTCACTTTTTCACTCTCACCAGTATGCGCAGGAATAACCTGACAACACCCAGAACTTCTCTGCACTGCCATGTGGGACACCAGGCCTTTCTAACAGGTGCAAAAGCCTGGAAGTGAGAGCACTGAACACCCCATAGGCTAAGCCTTGACTAATGGAGAAAAGGAGATAGCAGATACATTGAATAAATACTCCCCTCTTGTGTCTCCTAGGCAGACTCCTCAGAAGGGCCCCACTAAAATCTAGTTCCAGTCTCCCAAAGGGATGACCAACTCAGTAACTTAACAATGCTATCTCAAACTAACTTTTCCTCCGTGTCTCTCACACTCTTCTTAGTACCTGGGGGTCACTTCCTAAAATAATCTGGATGTAAACCCTTCAGGCTTATAATTTTGGGGAAAATCCAGATTAACACAATGGATTCCAGAAGTGACCCCAGAAAGCAAACCCATATATTGGGATTTGGAATTCAGATTCATGGGTCAGAAAGACTCTATTGCTGATAGTAATGGAGTAAGCCCTGGTGTGCCGTAGCATCACAATTACTAAGACTTTCACAGGTGGTCAACCTGGATGAAACATAGGTAGAAGGTGAAACATTGGCTTATGTGGTAGTGGTGGCCTTTGAATGGCAGGGGCAATGGTAAATTTGCAAATTATGGTGTTATACAGATCTTGTCAATGGCTTTAGATGCTTTGAGAAGAAGAAAAAGAGAGGTTCTAGTTGGTCAACTATCAACTTTGGGACATCCTGTGAAGAAAATGCCTCCTTTGCAGGGTTTGAGCTAGGAGATATGGCTTCTCTCTCACAGTGAGAGGGAAGGCTGTGCTGAAAATCATGCCCTGGATTTAATAAGAGCAGCAAAGCTGCAAAGGATACTGACTGCCCAGCCTCAACAAGTCTCTGGGACAAAGTCCAAATCCTGAGAGAAAAAGTGTGGGATATAGAAACCCAGGATGGGAATATTTGGACCGGTGAAACTGCAAACTGGAATGCTCAGAATCTTCTTAATCATCAGTCAACAAAGAGGCTCCCTCTCCCTTGTTAGAGGAAACCAGCCTCTCCTCGCCTGCAAACAGCAATAGGGCCTCACCTGAGGTAAGTGCCTTGTAAGATGATGCTTGTCCTCCTCAAGACTGCTTCTCCCTCATTGCTTCCGGACTAGAGCTGGAATCAGGTTATAACACAACCCAAGTGAGAAAATATAGCCCTTGCTATGGGAGGAAACATCATATACAACCAAAGTTTTCCAAGACTTGACTATACATGCTGGAAGAGACTGAGGGAACAGATGAGAGTGGATCTTGAAAGTTGACTATACGGCTAGAGAAGAATTTTACTGAGATCAGACCACCGTTCTATGAATCTGGATTTACCATCCTGGTGAGGACACATTTTATCTTTTTCACTCTGTAAATTCCATGACATTTTTGAAAACTCTTTCTCTAAGAGTATCAGCCTAAGAATCACAAGAGATGGTCCCTATTGATCTTTCCTGAAAGAGACCCTCAGAGAATTTTATAAACAAGGCCATGTATTCACTAGACACTACAGAAAGAGTGCCAGGGCCTGGAGTTTTACAAGGTCTGTGAAAATGATGAAACTGGTGCCTCCCTCACCAGTGCTTTCCACTGTGTCCTTGTGAAGGGTGTGCTCCGTAAGGCCCTTGGGGAGAATTCAGCCTAGTGGTAGCTTCTCCGCAAATCTACTTAACATATACACAGCCAATCTCCTTTAACATTCCCATGTTCCTGAACCTTCTATTCCTTCTCCCCCAGCCCCCACCCATCCCAGTTGCTTTACTGTTCTTCGACTGCAATTGCTGCACTTCCACATTTATGGTTAGCACTGGGCTTTGGAAGCTCCTAGAAATATCCCAGTGAATCCCCTTCATTCAAGGCATACTCCTTCCTGTCCCCACTGCATAGCAGCAATTGTAGTTCTTAATGATAATCAGGGCCAATCATTCCTGCAAATATGGTCCATCAGCAAAAGGAGCCTAAACTGATTCAGTAGAAACTGCACTTGGTCCTGTGCTCGTAGTTCTCTACCCCCTGTCACCAAAACCAGGACTTCTAATCCAGCAGAACTTAAATCTGAATTCCACAAGTAGATCATCACTAGGATTGCTAATATGAGAAATCAATCCAACTTACCCCTCTTGATTCCTGGGACTACTTAATCTAGCTATTGAGGACAAGAGACAAAAAGCAACCATGATACAATGATGCTTGCTCAACGGCCTATGAATTTTTAAGATATTTTATGACTTTAAAAGATTTTATAAACAAGGCCACTATAAATATCAGGCACTATGAATGCAAGGCCTCTCAAGAAGCTCTAGAAATGTTAGAAACCAGGGGGCAAAAAATGTTTTGGTTTCAAAATACAAAAAAAAAAGAAAGAAATCACTAAATCTAAATAAATACTTCAATACCTATAAATATAAAAAAAATGGCGATGTCACTAATTGTTAAATTCAATATTTATAAAAATATAATTACATTTGAAAAGAATTTATACGTTGGATTTTTCTCACTTCAAAAGAATTTCTAATTATGCATGCCATTGTAGCCAATTACAAATAAATAAGTTACAACTATATAATTTTAAAATCTGGTTTATAAAAATCCATACAATTGTGTGTGTGTATGTGTGTTTAAGGTGAAATGTGGGTGCCTTGTAATGTGTATGACTTGATGTAGGGTGTGGATCTCTGGGAGTAGTAGTTTAGTCCACAAAATTCTTAAATAAGCCTTGTTTATAAGCATCACCTTGGCATTACCATTCCTCTGACGATGGCATTAAATCTAATTTGTGGATATGTTGACTTAAAATGGAAATATCTAGCTCTTCCACCTAAATCAGAACATACCTATTAATATAAAGTATTATAATTTCAAATTTTAATTAATAATTTTGTGTGAAATGGTCAATATATTTAGATTAACCCTTCTCAGGAAATAGACTCAATTATCTATTAAATGGAAGTTTTACCAAAGGCCAAACTGGCCCAGAAAGTTTTAACACTGGATAATACTGGTTAGAAATTCAAGTCCCTGGGCTTCAGTTCAACTCTGAACTGTTTAATCCAAGAGGAACAATTGGTCTTGCTCTATATTATCACAAATTATCATCTTTTTCAGATCACTTCCTAGTTTTTTCAGGAGTAATAGCCAGTTGGGAGCATATTCATTTACAAAAGGATTATGAAAATTCAATAGTTGAAAATTTAGCAGGTCAACCTGGCAGAATTGTCAGAGGTGAATGACGCTTTAAGGGCATACAGTTTTATTTATTTTTTTTTTTTTTTAAGATTTTATTTATTTGTCAGAGAGAGAGAAAGAGGGAGAGAGAGCACAAGCAGGGGCAGCAGCAGGGAGAGGAAGAAGCAGGCTCCTGAGCAAGGAACCTGATGCGGGGCTCGATCCCAGGACCCTGGGATCATGACCTGAGCCAAAGGCAGACTCTTAACCGACTGAGCCACCCAAGCACCCCTAAGGGCATATAGTTTTAAAAGACACAGTGAAGATGCTATCCCAAAGACCTGTTTAGTAAGTACGTGGAAAGATGGTGGTGTTTTCTTCTGGATAACTTTTTTTTAAAGATTTTATTTATTTATTGGAGAGAGAGAGAGACAGTGAGCACGAGCCAGGGGAGGGGGCAGGGGGGTGGGGGGAGGGGAATAGGGGATGGGAGGTGAGAGCACAGGGAGAGGGAGAAGTGACTCCCCGCTGAGCAGGGAGCCCTATGCAGAGCTCAATCCCAGGACCCTGAGATCATGACCAGAGCCAAAGGCAGACGCTTAACCAACTGAGCCACCAGGAACCCTTCTTTTGGACAACTTTGACTCCACTCTTAATGAGAGAAGATCCTAATATTCTATTTTGTTTAAGTGTAGAAGTTGTTATACAAACTCATGGGTCAGACCAGCATCTTCTCCCACCTCCCTCCTGAGAATAGATTCTAGGTTGCATGACAAAATCCCCCCTCCTTTCATCCTGTAGAATTTCACAACAGAGGTTCACTGGCAATGCTAATGTGCTGTAGTCATTTTGCAAACCAACCATCGAAAAAAAAAAAAATGCCCACAGATGACAGAGTATCTTGGTGTGAAGGCTGTGGAAATGGTGGTATTATTTCAGTGCCCTCTTGACTGCTTTTACACCAGTGTATTTCCTGTCTCTGAATCGCCTATGCAAAATCTGACCTTATATTGGGCTAACCAGTACCAGCTCAAAGTTTTGTGGTTTTTCTTGAGTAATACACACTGCTTTTGAAAGTTGGGAAGAAAGACAAGAGGATTTATCTATCTGAGGTTTATGGGACTTTAGACACGTGTCTCTTGAGGTCCTCTACAGATACTAACAGTCTGACACCAGCGGCCCCGTTCTTAGCCTTTCTTAAACACCAGGACAGATTTTTTTTTCCCTGTTTCCCATTCCTGTCTTTACGAAATAATCCAGCTTTGCTCCTACACCCCCATCTTCATTGTCTGTCCTCACCTCTGCCCCAGCCGCCCAGGGAATCTGTTTATGAAGCCATCTGGCTAGTCTCCAAAAGCCACCGTGCGGGCGGCCCTGACCCTCGCTACTAGCAGCTCATCCTGTGGACAAAAGCAGCTTCTTGTGGTTGGTTTTTTGTTTTGTTTTGTTTTGTTTTGTTTTGTTTCAGTTGAGGAGACCAGCAAAGTCTAGTAACTTTGGGGGAAAACCGGGACTCGATGACAAATGAAAATTGAAGACAAGCAAAGATTTTTTTTTTTCCAAACTTCGCCATCAAGCTTTTAAAACTACAATCTGCCGGCCTTTCAAGACTAACTGCAGAAGTCATTAGGAAAAGTGACTGAACCCAAGGGCAATGCCGGTGGATAGTGTCTCTTAAGTGTGTTTCAAAAACCAACGGAGCCCAAAATGGATTTCCTCACAGACAATTCTGCAGAATTTGAGAACAAATTTAGAGAAACTATACCATGTCATTCCAGCCAAGCTTGCACATAGAAAGGCATGTGACACCCATGAGCATTGTGTCAGGGTTTGCACTTCCAGAAGGGGGGATGGTAGAGCAGTAGAGGAAGGAGGGCAGGAGCGGAGGCTCTGCTGGGTCCAGATTTAGCCCCTCCTGGGGTTGCTGCTTTCAGCACCCTCTTAATGAAACCCAGCCGCCCACACAAAGTCGGAACAGATTTGACCAAGGTTTACCAAGTGTCTTGGGGAACTTCTGTGGCCTGCTAACGGCTGTCTGAAAATGTGTGCCTGAGGTTTGTATAGCATGCCAGGAGCGCGCCGCCTTCGGAACCTCTCAGGGAGGGCACGGCGGTCCCCGGGCTGCACAACTGGGGCTTTCCAGAGCTGAGGGGTGGATAAATGATGCTCCCGACAGTCTCTCAAGGCGGCCGCGTCCCCGAGGGTTCTCTTTCTGTCACATACACAGCCCCGGAGCACCCTCCCTGCAGACATCCACCCCCGGCTCCAGCACCCATTACAATCTCTCTGGGGAGACAGGAGGGGAGAAGGGGGGGCGGTCAGGGAAAGCAGCTCTTTGCGAGAAATTTTACCATTTAGCTGACTGACTCGGAACCTCAGCTGCTGCATCTTTAAAATGGGGACAGTAAGCTCTATATAACTGGTTTTGAGAAATAAAAGTATGTAACAGGATTCACAAATGTAAAAAGCACAAAGTAAATAGAAGGTAGCATCATTAGGCTCAGCTCTGATGCCAACTAGTTGTGGGAACTGTGCAATTATGAATACAATCACTATAGACCTTTCTGAAAATGCAGCAAGCCTGTGCAAAATCAAAGAAAACCTTTAAATAGCCAGGCACTTTCTGTCTGGCTAACAGGATGCTCAACTCCAACACGTTCTCTGTACCCTATCACCTGGAGTTGGTTTTTCTAGTTCTAATTTAAGTGGTCTCGGATCTACTTTAGAATTTTTCCCTCAAAGTGTCCTGGCTTTGGAGAGGAAAGACACTTTGGCAGAGGGTCAGGCAGCTCCTTTCATCTCTCTTGAGTTTTAATTCTGTGAACAAGTATGGAATGGCCTACGATCTGAACTCTATAGGAGGTTTAACAAACACTACACATACAACTGGGGGCAACCCCAGCCGGCTTCCTAATTGGCAGAGATGGGCACACCCAACCTGTCTTTTAGAGCATTTCCGTTAGAGTTGACTGTCCCAATTAAAACTGTGACCCAGATATAGTCCCCTCTCCTCCAGAGAGCTGATATAACTAGCTCTGTGGGAAAGATAGTTTCCAGTTTGAGTGTTAAGTACATTAAAGTGAACTAGACTCAGATTTATATCAAGTCAACTTCAAAAGCCATGAAAAGGGTGCTATGCTCAAGTGGGGAAGAGGAATTGGGACAAATGCCTTGATGCTCCCAAGCTGCCAGGTTTTACACTGCCCTGACCCAAACCATCAGCCAGGCTGATATTATGCCCCTGAACATACGACAGCCATGCCCGCTTCTGTGTCTTTGCTCTTGCTGTGGATCTAGAAAGATAAACCTGACACGGTCAGTGCTCCCAAGGATCTTGTTTCCCGGCAAAAGAGATGGGAGTATGCCCAAGTAATCTAGTAGCAAATATACAGTGAGACTGGGATGAATGCCTGACAGAGTGACTAGGAGGGTAGGAAGAAAGGTCCCTTATGGCTGGAGGGCTGAGGAAGGTCACAGAGGAGGTGCCATTTGATGGCAGCCTTGATGGAGGGTTTCAAGAGACTAAAGTTGGCATAAGATGATGTTGAAACAGGAGTTGGTAAGGCTGGGCCTGCAGGCCTAATAGGGTCCAGTAGAGTCTCTGAAGGGACAGTAAAAAGGAAGGGAACTGATGTTTCTTAAGCACCTACTATGTGCAAGTACGTATGGTTTTCAAATAATCTTCAGCATTGCTCTCAGTAGGCTTTATTACTCCTGTTTTGTAGGTAGAAAAACAGAACTTCAAAGAAATTAAGTGACTTGCTTTAGGTCCCAACAGCAAGTGATTAGAGATCCAGGACTTTGAGCCAAGTCTGCCCAGTGCCAAAGCCTGTCCACTTTCTCTATAGTAAGCTGCTTTCCTGGAATCTGAGGCTTGAAAAAGGAGATCATGGCCGTATCCTAGAAACTAGCTAAAGAGCTTGGGTTTTTTTCTTCCTTTTTGCCTAGTTAAAGCCTTCCAGGCTTGGCTCAAACCCTACCCTTCTCACTAGACCTCTTCTGAATGCTCCAGACTCTCTGATATTCCAGTTACTATTGACAGGGTCCCATTGGCTCATGTGACTCCATCATGAATCCCCAGTAAAGATGCAGGTTCTTCAGGGAGAACAATTCGTCTTGCCCTTCTTCCCTACTCCTGAATGAGTAATTATGGAACTATCTCCTTTTGGAGAGGATATAGAGACCAGCAGTGGCTGCCTTCTCCCCAGTATGGTCTACCTGCTCTGATGTTAGAAGGAGTGGGTGCCCCCAATCTCCCAAGGCCCATTTGCCTTCCCTGAAGTTTCTCTCTACAAGGAAGTCACAGGAAACATGCCCAGCGTGGCTGAGAGCAACCAACTCAATGGGCCACCAGACCACAAGTGGCCATGCTTAGTCATGTGCTGCCCTGAAAATTGATGATGGAGTTTTTATTGAATTGGTCTAGAGAGCCACACCTCCCTGTCTAGGTGTCCAAGAACACACTCCCAGCCTGGATGAGGCATCACCACAGGCAGTTCCACCTCCTCTGTGGAAGGGCCTGCAGATGGTGCCAATTCAGGGCCTGGGGATTTATTTGGGTATCTCTGAATTTAGTGCCCCAGTAGATATGTCAAAAGAAGGAGGCAGCCTTACCTTCCCACTGATCATTTCCAGACCATTTAACACTTCCACTCTTATAATGGCTGATTTTCCAGGTCACAAATTTCATGGGCATACTTGCTACTTACAGGATAACTATTGATCATTTAATTGCAAGGTAAGTACCATAGAAAGAATGGGAAAAATCACATGGTAAACAATTATAGCCTGAGTACTTGGTTATTTTTGAGTCTGCCTGGCTACCAGTCATTTATTTTCAAAGTTAAATTTAGTCCTAGAAAAACCCTCATTTGTGTACATAGGAATGATCAAAACATGTCTTCCTTTTAACTCATAATTATATCCACAGTACCTTGGGGTATTCTTATTTCACTCTCCCTGACCATTTTCCTTCCATGGTGCATTCCCCAAAGTACCAGTGTAGAAGTCCAGAACTGGGGCTATACAAACCTGGTCCCATCATTTACCAATGATAATACCTTGGGCAAGATGCTTAAACTCTCTAAGCAGTAGTTTTTCATTCATCAGATGATGTGAAAATACCTACTGCATGGGGATATTGTTCACAATAAATAATGTACAATGTGCCTGGTGCATAGTAGGAATACAGGGAACCCCTACTTTTCAAAAGCTCATGTTATACCACTTCACTTGTATGAAAAAACCTACACTAGGATTTGTTTTTGCCAACCAAAAGAAATACAAAAATGATTTTTTGCTTTTATGAGAAAAAGTGAAAAGTACAATAGTGTTCAGCGTACAGTGAGCCATTATCAAGGCATTGTCCACCCTGAGCCATGAGAGTGGCCCCCCCAAACTCCTTCCCTGGCGATTTCACTCCACATCAAGCCGCCATAGCTTTGAACTCTGTGAACATCTGTGCTTTATCTCCATTTATTTTGTGCATCCATTAGCAAGATGTGTCCTAAGATATTGGAAAAGCCTAATAGGAATACTCTACTTTCAGATGGTGGGGGGGAACCTGTAACTGTAAGTACCTATATG